>NW_027478984.1:0-304993 GCF_051014685.1 Ptiloglossa arizonensis
AAAATTTCTGTTGCCTCTGAAAGTAGAAACTCGCCGCGATTACAACGGTATGCGTACTTTTCCCCTAGGCCGTTCTAGTTATTCTTTTCGAGCATCAGAACTGCGAAAATTTGGAGTTTCTCAAGCGTTTCTTACCTCCAAACTGCCATATCTCGCGAACGGATTGACCAATCCGCAAAATTTCTGTTGCATCTGAAAGTAGAAACTCGCCCGATTACAACGGTATGCGTACTTTCCCCTAGTCCGTTCTAGTTATTCGTTTCGAGCATCAGAACTGCGAAAATTTTGAGTTTCTCAAGCGTTTCTTACCTCCAAACTGCCATATCTCGCGAACGGATTGACCAATCCGCAAAATTTCTGTTGCAATCTGAAAGTAGAAATTCGCCGATTACAACGGTATGCGTACTTTTCCCCTAGACCGTTCTAGTTATGCTTGTCGAGCATCAGAACTGCGAAAATTTTGAGTTTCTCAAGCGTTTCTTACCTCCAAACTGCCATATCTCGCGAACGGATTGACCAATCCGCAAAATTTCTGTTGCATCTGAAAGTAGAAATTCGCCCGATTACAACGGTATGCGTACTTTTCCCCTAGACCGTTCTAGTTATGCTTGTCGAGCATCAGAACTGCGAAAATTTTGAGTTTCTCAAGCGTTTCTTACCTCCAAATTGCCATACCTCGCGAACGGATTGAGCAATCCGCAAATTTCTGTTGCATCTGAAAGTAGAAATTCGCCCGATTACAACGGTATGCGTTCTTTTCCCCTAGACCGTTCTAGTTATGCTTGTCGAGCATCAGAACTGCGAAAATTTTGAGTTTCTCAAGCGTTTCTTACCTCCAAACTGCCATATCTCGCGAACGGATTGACTAATCCGCAAAAATTCTGTTGCATCTGAAAGTAGAAACTCGCCCGATTACAACGGTACTGCGTACTTTTCCCCTAGGCCGTTCCAGTTATTCGTTTCGAGCATCAGAACTGCGAAAATTTTGAGTTTCTCAAGCGTTTCTTACCTCCAAACTGCCATATCTCGCGAACGGATTGACCAATCCGCAAAATTTCTGTTGCATCTGAAAGTAGAAACTCGCCCGATTACAACGGTATGCGTACTTTTCCCCTAGTCCGTTCTAGTTATTCGTTTCGAGCATCAGAACTGCGAAAATTTTGAGTTTCTCAAGCGTTTCTTACCTCAAACTGCCATATCTCGCGAACGGATTGACCAAGCCGCAAAATTTCTGTTGCATCTGAAAGTAGAAACTCGCCCGATTACAACGGTATGCGTACTTTTCCCCTAGTCCGTTCTAGTTATTCGTTTTCGAGCATCAGAACTGCGAAATTTTGAGTTTCTCAAGCGTTTCTTACCTCCAAACTGCCATATCTCGCGAACGGATTGACCAATCCGAAAAATTTCTGATGCATCTGAAAGTAGAAAGTCGCCCGATTACAACGGTATGCGTACTTTTCCCCTAGAACGTTCTAGTTATTCGTTTCGAGCATCAAAACTGCGAAAATTTTGAGTTGTTTTCAAGCGTTTCTTACTTCCAAATTGCCATACCTCGCGAACGGATTGAGCAATCCGCAAAATTTCTGTTGCATCTGAAGGTAGAAACTCGCCCGTTTACAACGGTATGCGTACTTTTCCCCTAGGCCGTTCTAGTTATTCGTTTCGAGCATCAGAACTGCGAAATTTTTGAGTTTCTCAAGCGTTTCTTACCTCCCAAACTGCCATATCTCGCGAACGGATTGACCAATCCGCAAATTTCTGTTGCATCTGAAAGTAGAAATTCGCCCGATTACAACGGTATGCGTACTTTTCCCCTAGACCGTTCTAGTTATGCTTGTCGAGCATCAGAACTGCGAAAAATTTGAGTTTCTCAAGCGTTTCTTACCTCCAAACTGCCATATCTCGCGAACGGATTGACTAATCCGCAAAAATTCTGTTGCATCTGAAAGTAGAAACTCGCCCGATTACAACGGTATGCGTACTTTTCCCCTAGGCCGTTCTAGTTATTCGTTTCGAGCATCAGAACTGCGAAAATTTTGAGTTTCTCAATCGTTTCTTACCTCCAAACTGCCATATCTCGCGAACGGATTGACCAATCCGCAAAATTTCTGTTGCATCTGAAAGTAGAAACTCGCCCGATTACAACGGTATGCGTACTTTTCCCCTAGTCCGTTCTAGTTATTCGTTTCGAGCATCAGAACTGCGAAAATTTTGAGTTTCTCAAGCGTTTCTTACCTACAAACTGCCATATCTCGCGAACGGATTGACCAATCCGCAAAATTTCTGTTGCATCTGAAAGTAGAAACTCGCCCGATTACAACGGTATGCGTACTTTTCCCCTAGGCCGTTCTAGTTATTCGTTTCGAGCATCAGAACTGCGAAAATTTTGAGTTTCTCAAGCGTTTCTTACTTCCAAACCGCCATATCTCGCGAACGGATTGACCAATCCGCAAAATTTCTGTTGCATCTGAAAGTAGAAACTCGCCCGATTACAACGGTATGCGTACTTTTCCCCTAGGCCGTTCTAGTTATTCTTTTCGAGCATCAGAACTGCGAAAATTTGGAGTTTCTCAAGCGTTTCTTAACTCCAAACTGCCATATCTCGCGAACGGATTGACCAATCCGCAAAATTTCTGTTGCATCTGAAAGTAGAAACTCGCCCGATTACAACGGTATGCGTACTTTTCCCCTAGTCCGTTCTAGTTATTCGTTTCGAGCATCAGAACTGCGAAAATTTTGAGTTTCTCAAGCGTTTCTTACCTCCAAACTGCCATATCTCGCGAACGGATTGACCAATCCGTAAAATTTCTGTTGCATCTGAAAGTAGAAACTCGCCCGATTACAACGGTATGCGTACTTTTCCCCTAGGCCGTTCTAGTTATTCGTTTCGAGCATCAGAACTGCGAAAATTTTGAGTTTCTCAAGCGTTTCTTACCTCCAAACTGCCATATCTCGCGAACGGATTGACCAAGCCGCAAAATTTCTGTTGCATCTGAAAGTAGAAACTCGCCCGATTACAACGGTATGCGTACTTTTCCCCTAGTCCGTTCTAGTTATTCGTTTCGAGCATCAGAACTGCGAAAATTTTGAGTTTCTCAAGCGTTTCTTACCTCCAAACTGCCATATCTCGCGAACGGATTGACCAATCCGAAAAATTTCTGATGCATCTGAAAGTAGAAAGTCGCCCGATTACAACGGTATGCGTACTTTTCCCCTAGAACGTTCTAGTTATTCGTTTCGAGCATCAAAACTGCGAAAATTTTGAGTTTTTCAAGCGTTTCTTACTTCCAAATTGCCATACCTCGCGAACGGATTGAGCAATCCGCAAAATTTCTGTTGCATCTGAAGGTAGAAACTCGCCCGTTTACAACGGTATGCGTACTTTTCCCCTAGGCCGTTCTAGTTATTCTTTTCGAGCATCAGAACTGCGAAAATTTGGAGTTTCTCAAGCGTTTCTTACCTCCAAACTGCCATATCTCGCGAACGGATTGACCAATCCGCAAAATTTCTGTTGCATCTGAAAGTAGAAACTCGCCCGATTACAACGGTATGCGTACTTTTCCCCTAGTCCGTTCTAGTTATTCGTTTCGAGCATCAGAACTGCGAAAATTTTGAGTTTCTCAAGCGTTTCTTACCTCCAAACTGCCATATCTCGCGAACGGATTGACCAATCCGCAAAATTTCTGTTGCATCTGAAAGTAGAAATTCGCCCGATTACAACGGTATGCGTACTTTTCCCCTAGACCGTTCTAGTTATGCTTGTCGAGCATCAGAACTGCGAAAATTTTGAGTTTCTCAAGCGTTTCTTACCTCCAAACTGCCATATCTCGCGAACGGATTGACCAATCCGCAAAATTTCTGTTGCATCTGAAAGTAGAAATTCGCCCGATTACAACGGTATGCGTACTTTTCCCCTAGACCGTTCTAGTTATGCTTGTCGAGCATCAGAACTGCGAAAATTTTGAGTTTCTCAAGCGTTTCTTACCTCCAAATTGCCATACCTCGCGAACGGATTGAGCAATCCGCAAAATTTCTGTTGCATCTGAAAGTAGAAATTCGCCCGATTACAACGGTATGCGTTCTTTTCCCCTAGACCGTTCTAGTTATGCTTGTCGAGCATCAGAACTGCGAAAATTTTGAGTTTCTCAAGCGTTTCTTACCTCCAAACTGCCATATCTCGCGAACGGATTGACTAATCCGCAAAAATTCTGTTGCATCTGAAAGTAGAAACTCGCCCGATTACAACGGTATGCGTACTTTTCCCCTAGGCCGTTCCAGTTATTCGTTTCGAGCATCAGAACTGCGAAAATTTTGAGTTTCTCAAGCGTTTCTTACCTCCAAACTGCCATATCTCGCGAACGGATTGACCAATCCGCAAAATTTCTGTTGCATCTGAAAGTAGAAACTCGCCCGATTACAACGGTATGCGTACTTTTCCCCTAGTCCGTTCTAGTTATTCGTTTCGAGCATCAGAACTGCGAAAATTTTGAGTTTCTCAAGCGTTTCTTACTTCCAAACCGCCATATCTCGCGAACGGATTGACCAATCCGCAAAATTTCTGTTGCATCTGAAAGTAGAAACTCGCCCGATTACAACGGTATGCGTACTTTTCCCCTAGGCCGTTCTAGTTAATCGTTTCGAGCATCAGATCTGCGAAAATTTTGAGTTTCTCAAGCGTTTCTTACCTCCAAACTGCCATATCACGCGAACGGATTGACTAATCCGCAAAATTTCTGTTGCATCTGAAAGTAGAAACTCGCCCGATTACAACGGTATGCGTACTTTTCCCCTAGGCCGTTCTAGTTATTCGTTTCGAGCATCAGAACTGCGAAAATTTTGAGTTTCTCAAGCGTTTCTTACCTCCAAACTGCCATATCTCGCGAACGGATTGACCAAGCCGCAAAATTTCTGTTGCATCTGAAAGTAGAAACTCGCCCGATCACAACGGTATGCGTACTTTTCCCCTAGCCCGTTCTAGTTATTCGTTTCGAGCATCAGAACTGCGAAAATTTTGAGTTTCTCAAGCGTTTCTTACCTCCAAACTGCCATATCTCGCGAACGGATTGACCAATCCGAAAAATTTCTGATGCATCTGAAAGTAGAAAGTCGCCCGATTACAACGGTATGCGTACTTTTCCCCTAGAACGTTCTAGTTATTCGTTTCGAGCATCAAAACTGCGAAAATTTTGAGTTTTTCAAGCGTTTCTTACTTCCAAATTGCCATACCTCGCGAACGGATTGAGCAATCCGCAAAATTTCTGTTGCATCTGAAGGTAGAAACTCGCCCGTTTACAACGGTATGCGTACTTTTCCCCTAGGCCGTTCTAGTTATTCGTTTCGAGCATCAGAACTGCGAAAATTTTGAGTTTCTCAAGCGTTTCTTACCTCCAAACTGCCATATCTCGCGAACGGATTGACCAATCCGCAAAATTTCTGTTGCATCTGAAAGTAGAAATTCGCCCGATTACAACGGTATGCGTACTTTTCCCCTAGACCGTTCTAGTTATGCTTGTCGAGCATCAGAACTGCGAAAATTTTGAGTTTCTCAAGCGTTTCTTACCTCCAAACTGCCATATCTCGCGAACGGATTGACTAATCCGCAAAAATTCTGTTGCATCTGAAAGTAGAAACTCGCCCGATTACAACGGTATGCGTACTTTTCCCCTAGGCCGTTCTAGTTATTCGTTTCGAGCATCAGAACTGCGAAAATTTTGAGTTTCTCAATCGTTTCTTACCTCCAAACTGCCATATCTCGCGAACGGATTGACCAATCCGCAAAATTTCTGTTGCATCTGAAAGTAGAAACTCGCCCGATTACAACGGTATGCGTACTTTTCCCCTAGTCCGTTCTAGTTATTCGTTTCGAGCATCAGAACTGCGAAAATTTTGAGTTTCTCAAGCGTTTCTTACCTACAAACTGCCATATCTCGCGAACGGATTGACCAATCCGCAAAATTTCTGTTGCATCTGAAAGTAGAAACTCGCCCGATTACAACGGTATGCGTACTTTTCCCCTAGGCCGTTCTAGTTATTCGTTTCGAGCATCAGAACTGCGAAAATTTTGAGTTTCTCAAGCGTTTCTTACTTCCAAACCGCCATATCTCGCGAACGGATTGACCAATCCGCAAAATTTCTGTTGCATCTGAAAGTAGAAACTCGCCCGATTACAACGGTATGCGTACTTTTCCCCTAGGCCGTTCTAGTTATTCTTTTCGAGCATCAGAACTGCGAAAATTTGGAGTTTCTCAAGCGTTTCTTAACTCCAAACTGCCATATCTCGCGAACGGATTGACCAATCCGCAAAATTTCTGTTGCATCTGAAAGTAGAAACTCGCCCGATTACAACGGTATGCGTACTTTTCCCCTAGTCCGTTCTAGTTATTCGTTTCGAGCATCAGAACTGCGAAAATTTTGAGTTTCTCAAGCGTTTCTTACCTCCAAACTGCCATATCTCGCGAACGGATTGACCAATCCGTAAAATTTCTGTTGCATCTGAAAGTAGAAATTCGCCCGATTACAACGGTATGCGTACTTTTCCCCTAGACCGTTCTAGTTATGCTTGTCGAGCATCAGAACTGCGAAAATTTTGAGTTTCTCAAGCGTTTCTTACCTCCAAACTGCCATATCTCGCGAACGGATTGACTAATCCGCAAAAATTCTGTTGCATCTGAAAGTAGAAACTCGCCCGATTACAACGGTATGCGTACTTTTCCCCTAGGCCGTTCCAGTTATTCGTTTCGAGCATCAGAACTGCGAAAATTTTGAGTTTCTCAAGCGTTTCTTACCTCCAAACTGCCATATCTCGCGAACGGATTGACCAATCCGCAAAATTTCTGTTGCATCTGAAGGTAGAAGCTCGCCCGTTTACAACGGAATGCGTACTTTTCCCCTAGGCCGTTCTAGTTATTCGTTTCGAGCATCAGAACTGCGAAAATTTTGAGTTTCTCAAGCGTTTCTTACTTCCACACCGCCATATCTCGCGAACGGATTGACCAATCCGCAAAATTTCTGTTGCATTTAAAAGTAGAAACTCGCCCGATTACAACGGTGTGCGTACTTTTCCCCTAGTCCGTTCTAGTTATTCGTTTCGAGCATCAGAACTGCGAAAATTTTGAGTTTCTCAAGCGTTTCTTACTTCCAAATTGCCATACCTCGCGAACTGATTGAGCAATCCGCAAAATTTCTGTTGCGTCTGAAGGTAGAAACTCGCCCGTTTACAACGGAATGCGTACTTTTCCCCTAGGCCGTTCTAGTTATTCGTTTCGAGCATCAGAACTGCGAAAATTTTGAGTTTCTCAAGCGTTTCTTACCTCCAAACTGCCATATCTCGCGAACGGATTGACCAATCCGCAAAATTTCTGTTGCATCTGAAAGTAGAAACTCGCCCGATTACAACGGTATGCGTACTTTTCCCCTAGTCCGTTCTAGTTATTCGTTTCGAGCATCAGAACTGCGAAAATTTTGAGTTTTTCAAGCGTTTCTTACTTCCAAATTGCCATACCTCGCGAACGGATTGAGCAATCCGCAAAATTTCTGTTGCATCTGAAGGTAGAAGCTCGCCCGTTTACAACGGAATTCGTACTTTTCCCCTAGGCCGTTCTAGTTATTCGTTTCGAGCATCAGAACTGCGAAAATTTTGAGTTTCTCAAGCGTTTCTTACTTCCAAACCGCCATATCTCGCGAACGGATTGACCAATCCGCAAAATTTCTGTTGCATCTGAAAGTAGAAACTCGCCCGATTACAACGGTATGCGTACTTTTCCCCTAGTACGTTCTAGTTATTCGTTTCGAGCATCAGAACTGCGAAAATTTTGAGTTTCTCAAGCGTTTCTTACCTCCAAACTGCCATATCTCGCGAACGGATTGACTAATCCGCAAAATTTCTGTTGCATCTGAAAGTAGAAACTCACCCGATTACAACGGTATGCGTACTTTTCCCCTAGGCCGTTCTAGTTATTCTTTTCGAGCATCAGAACTGCGAAAATTTTGAGTTTCTCAAGCGTTTCTTACCTCCAAACTGCCATATCTCGCGAACGGATTGACCAATCCGCAAAATTTCTGTTGCATCTGAAAGTACAAACTCGCCCGATTACAACGGTATGCGTACTTTTCCCCTAGGCCGATCTAGTTATTCGTTTCGAGCATCAGAACTGCGAAAATTTTGAGTTTCTCAAGCGTTTCTTACTTCCAAACCGCCATATCTCGCGAACGGATTGACCAATCCGAAAAATTTCTGTTGCATCTGAAAGTAGAAACTCGCCCGATTACAACGGTATGCGTACTTTTCCCCTAGGCCGTTCTAGTTAATCGTTTCGAGCATCAGAACTGCGAAAATTTTGAGTTTCTCAAGCGTTTCTTTCTTCCAAACTGCCATATCTCGCGAACGGATTGACCAATCCGCAAAATTTCTGATGCATCTGAAAGTAGAAAGTCGCCCGATTACAACGGTATGCGTACTTTTCCCCTAGAACGTTCTAGTTATGCTTGTCGAGCATCAGAACTGCGAAAATTTTGAGTTTCTCAAGCATTTCTTACCTCCAAACGGCCATATCTCGCGAACGGATTGACCAATCCGCAAAATTTCTGTTGCATCTGAAAGTAGAAACTCGCCCGATTACAACGGTATGCGTACTTCTCCCCTAGTCCGTTCTAGTTATTCGTTTCGAGCATCAGAACTGCGAAAATTTTGAGTTTTTCAAGCGTTTCTTACTTCCAAATTGCCATACCTCGCGAACGGATTGAGCAATCCGCAAAATTTCTGTTGCATCTGAAGGTAGAAACTCGCCCGTTTACAACGGTATGCGTACTTTTCCCCTAGGCCGTTCTAGTTATTCGTTTCGAGCATCAGAACTGCGAAAATTTTGAGTTTCTCAAGCGTTTCTTACTTCCAAACCGCCATATCTCGCGAACGGATTGACCAATCCGCAAAATTTCTGTTGCATCTGAAATTAGAAACTCGCCCGATTACAACGGTATGCGTACTTTTCCCCTAGGCCGTTCTGATTAATCGTTTCGAGCATCAGAACTGCGGAAATTTTGAGTTTCTCAAGCGTTTCTTACCTCCAAACTGCCATATCTCGCGAACGGATTGACCAATCCGCAAAATTTCTGTTGCATCTGAGAGTACAAACTCGCCCGATTACAACGGTATGCCTACTTTTCCCCTAGACCGTTGTAGTTATTCGTTTCGAGCATCAGAACTGCGAAAATGTTGAGTTTATCAAGCGTTTCTTACCTACAAACTGCCATATCTCGCGAACGGATTGACCAATCCCCAAAATTTCTGTTGCATCTGAAAGTAGAAACTCGCCCGATTACAACGGTATGCGTACTTTTCCCCTAGGCCGTTCTAGTTATTCGTTTCGAGCATCAGAACTGCGAAAATTTTGAGTTTCTCAAGCGTTTCTTACTTCCAGACCGCCATATCTCGCGAACGGATTGACCAATCCGAAAAATTTCTGTTGCATCTGAAAGTAGAAACTCGCCCGATTACAACGGTATGCGTACTTTTCCCCTAGGCCGTTCTAGTTAATCGTTTCGAGTATCAGAACTGCGAAAATTTTGAGTTTCTCAAGAGTTTCTTACTTCCAAACTGCCATATCTCGCGAACGGATTGACCAATCCGCAAAATTTCTGATGCATCTGAAAGTAGAAAGTCGCCCGATTACAACGGTATGCGTACTTTTCCCCTAGAACGTTCTAGTTATGCTTGTCGAGCATCAGAACTGCGAAAATTTTGAGTTTCTCAAGCATTTCTTACCTCCAAACTGCCATATCTCGCGAACGGATTGACCAATCCGCAAAATTTCTGTTGCATCTGAAAGTAGAAACTCGCCCGATTACAACGGTATGCGTACTTCTCCCCTAGTCCGTTCTAGTTATTCGTTTCGAGCATCAGAACTGCGAAAATTTTGAGTTTTTCAAGCGTTTCTTACTTCCAAATTGCCATACCTCGCGAACGGATTGAGCAATCCGCAAAATTTCTGTTGCATCTGAAGGTAGAAACTCGCCCGTTTACAACGGTATGCGTACTTTTCCCCTAGGCCGTTCTAGTTATTCGTTTCGAGCATCAGAACTGCGAAAATTTTGAGTTTCTCAAGCGTTTCTTACTTCCAAACCGCCATATCTCGCGAACGGATTGACCAATCCGCAAAATTTCTGTTGCATCTGAAAGTAGAAACTCGCCCGATTACAACGGTATGCGTACTTTTCCCCTAGGCCGTTCTGGTTAATCGTTTCGAGCATCAGAACTGCGGAAATTTTGAGTTTCTCAAGCGTTTCTTACTTCCAAACTGCCATATCTCGCGAACGGATTGACCAATCCGCAAAATTTCTGTTGCATCTGAAAGTAGAAATTCGCCCGATTACAACGGTATGCGTACTTTTCCCCTAGACCGTTCTAGTTATGCTTGTCGAGCATCAGAACTGCGAAAATTTTGAGTTTCTCAAGCGTTTCTTACCTCCAAACTGCCATATCTCGCGAACGGATTGACCAATCCGCAAAATTTCTGTTGCATCTGAAAGTAGAAACTCGCCCGATTACAACGCTATGCGTACTTTTCCCGTAGGCCGTTGTAGTTATTCGTTTCGAGCATGAGAACTGCGAAAATTTTGGGTTTCTCAAGCGTTGCTTACCTCCAAACTGCCATATCTCGCGAACGGATTGACCAATCCGCAAAATTTCTGTTGCATCTGAAAGTAGAAACTCGCCCGATTACAACGGTATGCGTACTTTTCCCCTGCGCCGTTCTGGTTATTCGTTTCGAGTATCAGAACTGTGATAATTTTGAGTTTCTCGACCGTTTCTTACCTCCAAACTGCCATATCTCGCGAACGGATTGACCAATCCGCAAAATGTCTGCTGCATCTGAAAGTAGAAAGTCGCCCGATTACAACGGTATACGTACTTTTCCCCTAGACCGTTCTAGTTATGCTTGTCGAGCATCCGAACTGCGAAAATTTTGAGTTTCTCAAGCGTTTCTTATCTCCAAACTGCCATATCTCGCGAACGGATTGAATAATCCGCAAAAATTCTGTTGCATCTGAAAGTAGAAACTCGCCCGATTACAACGGTATGCGTACTTTTCCCCTAGGCCGTTCTAGTTATTCGTTTCGAGCATCAGAACTGCGAAAATTTTGAGTTTCTCAAGCGTTTCTTACCTCCAAACTGCCATATCTCGCGAACGGATTGACCAATCCGCAAAATTTCTGTTGCATCTGAAAGTAGAAACTCGCCCGATTACAACGGTATGCGTACTTTTCCCCTAGGCCGTTCTAGTTATTCGTTTCGAGCATCAGAACTGCGAAAATTTTGAGTTTCTCAAGCGTTTCTTACTTCCAAACTGCCATATCTCGCGAACGGATTGACCAATCCGCAAAATTTCTGTTGCATCTGAAAGTAGAAACTCGCCCGATTACAACGGTATGCGTACTTTTCCCCTAGGCCGTTCTAGTTATTCGTTTCGAGCATCAGAACTGCGAAAATTTTGAGTTTCTCAAGCGTTTCTTACCTCCAAACTGCCATATCTCGCGAACGGATTGACCAATCCGCAAAATTTCTGTTGCATCTGAAAGTAGAAACTCGCCCGATTACAACGGTATGCGTACTTTTCCCCTAGTCCGTTCTAGTTATTCGTTTCGAGCATCAGAACTGCGAAAATTTTGCGTTTCTCAAGCGTTTCTTACCTCCAAACTGCCATATCTCGCGAACGGATTGACCAATCCGCAAAATTTCTGTTGCATCTGAGAGTACAAACTCGCCCGATTACAACGGTATGCCTACTTTTCCCCTAGGCCGTTCTAGTTATTCGTTTCGAGCATCAGAACTGCGAAAATGTTGAGTTTCTCAAGCGTTTCTTACCTACAAACTGCCATATCTCGCGAACGGATTGACCAATCCGCAAAATTTCTGTTGCATCTGAAAGTAGAAACTCGCCCGATTACAACGGTATGCGTTCTTTTCCCCTAGGCCGTTCTAGTTATTCGTTTCGAGCATCAGAACTGCGAAAATTTTGAGTTTCTCAAGCGTTTCTTACCTCCAAACTGCCATATCTCGCGAACGGATTGACTAATCCGCAAAATTTCTGTTGCATCTGAAAGTAGAAACTCACCCGATTACAACGGTATGCGTACTTTTCCCCTAGACCGTTCTAGTTATTCGTTTCGAGCATCAGAACTGCGAAAATTTTGAGTTTCTCAAGCGTTTCTTACCTCCAAACTGCCATATCTCGCGAACGGAATGACTAATCCGCAAAATTTCTGTTGCATCTGAAAGTAGAAACTCGCCCGATTACAACGGTATGCGTACTTTTCCCCTAGGCCGTTCTAGTTATTCGTTTCGAGCATGAGAACTGCGAAAATTTTGGGTTTCTCAAGCGTTGCTTACCTCCAAACTGCCATATCTCGCGAACGGATTGACCAATCCGCAAAATTTCTGTTGCATCTGAAAGTAGAAACTCGCCCGATTACAACGGTATGCGTACTTTTCCCCTAGGCCGTTCTAGTTTATCGTTTCGAGCACCAGAACTGCGAAAATTTTGAGTTTCTCAAGCGTTTCTTACTTCCAAACTGCCATATCTCGCGAACGGATTGACCAATCCGCAAAATTTCTGATGCATCTGAAAGTAGAAACACGGCCGATTACAACGGTATGCGTACTTTTCCCCTAGGCCGCTCTAGTTATTCGTTTCGAGCATCAGAACTGCGAAAATTTTGTGTTTCTCAAGTGTTTCATACTTCCAAACTGCCATATCTCGCGAACGGATTGACCAAACCGCAAAATTTCTGATGCATCTGAAAGTAGAAACTCGCCCGATTACAACGGTATGCGTACTTTTCCCCTAGGCCGTTGTAGTTATTCGCTTCGAGCATGAGAACTGCGAAAATTTTGGGTTTCTCAAGCGTTGCTTACCTCCAAACTGCCATATCTCGCGAACGGATTCACCAATCCGCAAAATTTCTGTTGCATCTGAAAGTAGAAACTCGCCCGATTACAACGGTATGCGTACTTTTCCCCTAGGCCGTTCTAGTTAATCGTTTCGAGCATCAGAACTGCGAAAATTTTGAGTTTCTCAAGCGTTTCTTACTTCCAAACTGCCATATCTCGCGAACGGATTGACCAATCCGCAAAATTTCTGATGCATCTGAAAGTAGAAACTCGCCCGATTACAACGGTATGCGTACTTTTCCCCTAGGCCGTTGTAGTTCTTCGCTTCGAGCATGAGAACTGCGAAAATTTTGGGTTTCTCAAGCGTTGCTTACCTCCAAACTGCCATATCTCGCAATCGGATTGACCAATTCGCAAAATTTCTGTTGCATCTGAAAGTAGAAACTCGCCCGATTACAACGGTATGCGTACTTTTCCCCTAGGCCGTTCTGGTTACTCGTTTCGAGCATCAGAACTGTGACAATTTTGAGTTTCTCAACCGTTTCTTACCTCCAAACTGCCACATCTCGCGAACGGATTGACCAATCCGCAAAATTTCTGTTGCATCTGAAAGTAGAAAGTCGCCCGATTACAACGGTATGCGTACTTTTCCCCTAGGCCGTTCTAGTTAATCGTTTCGAGCATCAGAACTGCGAAAATTTTGAGTTTCTCAAGCGTTTCTTACTTCCAAACTGCCATATCTCGCGAACGGATTGACCAATCCGCAAAATTTCTGATGCATCTGAAAGTAGAAACTCGCCCGATTACAACGGTATGCGTACTTTTCCCCTAGGCCGCTCTAGTTATTCGTTTCGAGCATCAGAACTGCGAAAATTTTGTGTTTCTCAAGTGTTTCATACTTCCAAACTGCCATATCTCGCGAACGGATTGACCAAACCGCAAAATTTCTGATGCATCTGAAAGTAGAAACTCTCCCGATTACAACGGTATGCGTACTTTTCCCCTAGGCCGTTCTAGTTATTCGTTTCGAGCATCAGAACTGCGAAAATTTTGAGTTTCTCAAGCGTTTCTTACCTCCAAACTGCCATATCTCGCGAACGGATTGACTAATCCGCAAAATTTCTGTTGCATCTGAAAGTAGAAACTCACCCGATTACAACGGTATGCGTACTTTTCCCCTAGGCCGTTCTAGTTATTCGTTTCGAGCATCAGAACTGCGTAAATTTTGAGTTTCTCAAGCGTTTCTTACCTCCAAACTGCCATATCTCGCGAACGGATTGACCAATCCGCAAAATTTCTGTTGCATCTGAAAGTAGAAACTCGCCCGATTACAACGGTATGCGTACTTTTCCCCTAGGCCGTTGTAGTTATTCGCTTCGAGCATGAGAACTGCGAAAATTTTGGGTTTCTCAAGCGTTGCTTACCTCCAAACTGCCATATCTCGCGAACGGATTGACCAATCCGCAAAATTTCTGTTGCATCTGAAAGTAGAAACTCGCCCGATTACAACGGTATGCGTACTTTTCCCCTAGGCCGTTCTAGTTATTCGTTTCGAGCATCAGAACTGCGAAAATTTTGAGTTTCTCAAGCGTTTCTTACTTCCAAACTGCCATATCTCGCGAACGGATTGACCAATCCGCAAAATTTCTGTTGCATCTGAAAGTAGAAACTCGCCCGATTACAACGGTATGCGTACTTTTCCCCTAGGCCGTTCTAGTTATTCGTTTCGAGCATCAGAACTGCGAAAATTTTGAGTTTCTCAAGCGTTTCTTACCTCCAAACTGCCATATCTCGCGAACGGATTGACCAATCCGCAAAATTTCTGTTGCATCTGAAAGTAGAAACTCGCCCGATTACAACGGTATGCGTACTTTTCCCCTAGTCCGTTCTAGTTATTCGTTTCGAGCATCAGAACTGCGAAAATTTTGCGTTTCTCAAGCGTTTCTTACCTCCAAACTGCCATATCTCGCGAACGGATTGACCAATCCGCAAAATTTCTGTTGCATCTGAGAGTACAAACTCGCCCGATTACAACGGTATGCCTACTTTTCCCCTAGGCCGTTCTAGTTATTCGTTTCGAGCATCAGAACTGCGAAAATGTTGAGTTTCTCAAGCGTTTCTTACCTACAAACTGCCATATCTCGCGAACGGATTGACCAATCCGCAAAATTTCTGTTGCATCTGAAAGTAGAAACTCGCCCGATTACAACGGTATGCGTTCTTTTCCCCTAGGCCGTTCTAGTTATTCGTTTCGAGCATCAGAACTGCGAAAATTTTGAGTTTCTCAAGCGTTTCTTACCTCCAAACTGCCATATCTCGCGAACGGATTGACTAATCCGCAAAATTTCTGTTGCATCTGAAAGTAGAAACTCACCCGATTACAACGGTATGCGTACTTTTCCCCTAGACCGTTCTAGTTATTCGTTTCGAGCATCAGAACTGCGAAAATTTTGAGTTTCTCAAGCGTTTCTTACCTCCAAACTGCCATATCTCGCGAACGGATTGACCAATCCGCAAAATTTCTGTTGCATCTGAAAGTAGAAACTCGCCCGATTACAACGGTATGCGTACTTTTCCCCTAGTCCGTTCTAGTTATTCGTTTCGAGCATCAGAACTGCGAAAATGTTGAGTTTCTCAAGCGTTTCTTACCTACAAACTGCCATATCTCGCGAACGGATTGACCAATCCGCAAAATTTCTGTTGCATCTGAGAGTACAAACTCGCCCGATTACAACGGTATGCCTACTTTTCCCCTAGGCCGTTCTAGTTATTCGTTTCGAGCATCAGAACTGCGAAAATGTTGAGTTTCTCAAGCGTTTCTTACCTACAAACTGCCATATCTCGCGAACGGATTGACCAATCCGCAAAATTTCTGTTGCATCTGAAAGTAGAAACTCGCCCGATTACAACGGTATGCGTTCTTTTCCCCTAGGCCGTTCTAGTTATTCGTTTCGAGCATCAGAACTGCGAAAATTTTGAGTTTCTCAAGCGTTTCTTACCTCCAAACTGCCATATCTCGCGAACGGATTGACTAATCCGCAAAATTTCTGTTGCATCTGAAAGTAGAAACTCACCCGATTACAACGGTATGCGTACTTTTCCCCTAGACCGTTCTAGTTATTCGTTTCGAGCATCAGAACTGCGAAAATTTTGAGTTTCTCAAGCGTTTCTTACCTCCAAACTGCCATATCTCGCGAACGGATTGACCAATCCGCAAAATTTCTGTTGCATCTGAAAGTAGAAACTCGCCCGATTACAACGGTATGCGTACTTTTCCCCTAGTCCGTTCTAGTTATTCGTTTCGAGCATCAGAACTGCGAAAATGTTGAGTTTCTCAAGCGTTTCTTACCTACAAACTGCCATATCTCGCGAACGGATTGACCAATCCGCAAAATTTCTGTTGCATCTCAAAGTAGAAACTCGCCAGATTACAACGGTATGCGTACTTTTCCCCTAGGCCGTTCTAGTTAATCGTTTCGAGCATCAGAACTGCGAAAATTTTGAGTTTCTCAAGCGTTTCTTACCTCCAAACTGCCATATCTCGCGAACGGAATGACTAATCCGCAAAATTTCTGTTGCATCTGAAAGTAGAAACTCGCCCGATTACAACGGTATGCGTACTTTTCCCCTAGGCCGTTCTAGTTATTCGTTTCGAGCATGAGAACTGCGAAAATTTTGGGTTTCTCAAGCGTTGCTTACCTCCAAACTGCCATATCTCGCGAACGGATTGACCAATCCGCAAAATTTCTGTTGCATCTGAAAGTAGAAACACGCCCGATTACAACGGTATGCGTACTTTTCCCCTAGGCCGTTCTAGTTTATCGTTTCGAGCACCAGAACTGCGAAAATTTTGAGTTTCTCAAGCGTTTCTTACTTCCAAACTGCCATATCTCGCGAACGGATTGACCAATCCGCAAAATTTCTGATGCATCTGAAAGTAGAAACACGGCCGATTACAACGGTATGCGTACTTTTCCCCTAGGCCGCTCTAGTTATTCGTTTCGAGCATCAGAACTGCGAAAATGTTGAGTTTCTCAAGCGTTTCTTACCTACAAACTGCCATATCTCGCGAACGGATTGACCAATCCGCAAAATTTCTGTTGCATCTGAAAGTAGAAACTCGCCCGATTACAACGGTATGCGTTCTTTTCCCCTAGGCCGTTCTAGTTATTCGTTTCGAGCATCAGAACTGCGAAAATTTTGAGTTTCTCAAGCGTTTCTTACCTCCAAACTGCCATATCTCGCGAACGGATTGACTAATCCGCAAAATTTCTGTTGCATCTGAAAGTAGAAACTCACCCGATTACAACGGTATGCGTACTTTTCCCCTAGACCGTTCTAGTTATTCGTTTCGAGCATCAGAACTGCGAAAATTTTGAGTTTCTCAAGCGTTTCTTACCTCCAAACTGCCATATCTCGCGAACGGATTGACCAATCCGCAAAATTTCTGTTGCATCTGAAAGTAGAAACTCGCCCGATTACAACGGTATGCGTACTTTTCCCCTAGTCCGTTCTAGTTATTCGTTTCGAGCATCAGAACTGCGAAAATGTTGAGTTTCTCAAGCGTTTCTTACCTACAAACTGCCATATCTCGCGAACGGATTGACCAATCCGCAAAATTTCTGTTGCATCTCAAAGTAGAAACTCGCCAGATTACAACGGTATGCGTACTTTTCCCCTAGGCCGTTCTAGTTAATCGTTTCGAGCATCAGAACTGCGAAAATTTTGAGTTTCTCAAGCGTTTCTTACCTCCAAACTGCCATATCTCGCGAACGGAATGACTAATCCGCAAAATTTCTGTTGCATCTGAAAGTAGAAACTCGCCCGATTACAACGGTATGCGTACTTTTCCCCTAGGCCGTTCTAGTTATTCGTTTCGAGCATGAGAACTGCGAAAATTTTGGGTTTCTCAAGCGTTGCTTACCTCCAAACGGCCATATCTCGCGAACGGATTGACCAATCCGCAAAATTTCTGTTGCATCTGAAAGTAGAAACTCGCCCGATTACAACGGTATGCGTACTTTTCCCCTAGGCCGTTCTAGTTTATCGTTTCGAGCACCAGAACTGCGAAAATTTTGAGTTTCTCAAGCGTTTCTTACTTCCAAACTGCCATATCTCGCGAACGGATTGACCAATCCGCAAAATTTCTGATGCATCTGAAAGTAGAAACACGGCCGATTACAACGGTATGCGTACTTTTCCCCTAGGCCGCTCTAGTTATTCGTTTCGAGCATCAGAACTGCGAAAATTTTGTGTTTCTCAAGTGTTTCATACTTCCAAACTGCCATATCTCGCGAACGGATTGACCAAACCGCAAAATTTCTGATGCATCTGAAAGTAGAAACTCGCCCGATTACAACGGTATGCGTACTTTTCCCCTAGGCCGTTGTAGTTATTCGCTTCGAGCATGAGAACTGCGAAAATTTTGGGTTTCTCAAGCGTTGCTTACCTCCAAACTGCCATATCTCGCGAACGGATTCACCAATCCGCAAAATTTCTGTTGCATCTGAAAGTAGAAACTCGCCCGATTACAACGGTATGCGTACTTTTCCCCTAGGCCGTTCTAGTTAATCGTTTCGAGCATCAGAACTGCGAAAATTTTGAGTTTCTCAAGCGTTTCTTACTTCCAAACTGCCATATCTCGCGAACGGATTGACCAATCCGCAAAATTTCTGATGCATCTGAAAGTAGAAACTCGCCCGATTACAACGGTATGCGTACTTTTCCCCTAGGCCGTTGTAGTTCTTCGCTTCGAGCATGAGAACTGCGAAAATTTTGGGTTTCTCAAGCGTTGCTTACCTCCAAACGGCCATATCTCGCAATCGGATTGACCAATTCGCAAAATTTCTGTTGCATCTGAAAGTAGAAACTCGCCCGATTACAACGGTATGCGTACTTTTCCCCTAGGCCGTTCTGGTTACTCGTTTCGAGCATCAGAACTGTGACAATTTTGAGTTTCTCAACCGTTTCTTACCTCCAAACTGCCACATCTCGCGAACGGATTGACCAATCCGCAAAATTTCTGTTGCATCTGAAAGTAGAAAGTCGCCCGATTACAACGGTGTGCGTACTTTTCCCCTAGGCCGTTCTAGTTAATCGTTTCGAGCATCAGAACTGCGAAAATTTTGAGTTTCTCAAGCGTTTCTTACTTCCAAACTGCCATATCTCGCGAACGGATTGACCAATCCGCAAAATTTCTGATGCATCTGAAAGTAGAAACTCGCCCGATTACAACGGTATGCGTACTTTTCCCCTAGGCCGCTCTAGTTATTCGTTTCGAGCATCAGAACTGCGAAAATTTTGTGTTTCTCAAGTGTTTCATACTTCCAAACTGCCATATCTCGCGAACGGATTGACCAAACCGCAAAATTTCTGATGCATCTGAAAGTAGAAACTCTCCCGATTACAACGGTATGCGTACTTTTCCCCTAGGCCGTTCTAGTTATTCGTTTCGAGCATCAGAACTGCGAAAATTTTGAGTTTCTCAAGCGTTTCTTACCTCCAAACTGCCATATCTCGCGAACGGATTGACTAATCCGCAAAATTTCTGTTGCATCTGAAAGTAGAAACTCACCCGATTACAACGGTATGCGTACTTTTCCCCTAGGCCGTTCTAGTTATTCGTTTCGAGCATCAGAACTGCGTCAATTTTGAGTTTCTCAAGCGTTTCTTACCTCCAAACTGCCATATCTCGCGAACGGATTGACCAATCCGCAAAATTTCTGTTGCATCTGAAAGTAGAAACTCGCCCGATTACAACGGTATGCGTACTTTTCCCCTAGGCCGTTGTAGTTATTCGCTTCGAGCATGAGAACTGCGAAAATTTTGGGTTTCTCAAGCGTTGCTTACCTCCAAACTGCCATATCTCGCGAACGGATTGACCAATCCGCAAAATTTCTGTTGCATCTGAAAGTAGAAACTCGCCCGATTACAACGGTATGCGTACTTTTCCCCTAGGCCGTTCTAGTTAATCGTTTCGAGCATCAGAACTGCGAAAATTTTGAGTTTCTCAAGCGTTTCTTACTTCCAAACTGCCATATCTCGCGAACGGATTGACCAATCCGCAAAATTTCTGATGCATCTGAAAGTAGAAACTCGCCCGATTACAACGGTATGCGTACTTTTCCCCTAGACCGTTCTAGTTATGCTTGTCCAGCATCAGAACTGCGAAAATTTTGAGTTCCTCAAGCGTTTCTTACCTCCAAACTGCCATATCTCGCGAACGGATTGACTAATCCGCAAAATTTCTGTTGCATCTGAAAGTAGAAACTCGCCCGACTACAAAGGTATGCGTACTTTTCCCCTAGGCCGTTCTATTTATTCGTTTCGAGCATCAGAACTGCGAAAATTTTGAGCTTCTCAAGCGTTTCTTACCTCCAAACTGCCATATCTCGCGAACGGATTGACCAATCCGCAAAATTTTTATTGCATCTGAAAGTAGAAAGTCGTCCGATTACAACGGTATGCGTACTTTTCCCCTAGACCGTTCTAGTTATGCTTGTCGAGCATCAGAACTGCGAAAATTTTGAGTTTCTCAAGCGTTTCTTACCTCCAAACTGCCATATCTCGCGAACGGATTGACTAATCCGCAAAATTTCTGTTGCATCTGAAAGTAGAAACTCGCCCGATTACAAAGGTGTGCGTACTTTTCCCCTAGGCCGTTCTATTTATTCGTTTCGAGCATCAGAACTGCGAAAATTTTGAGTTTCTCAAGCGTTTCTTACCTCCAAACTGCCATATCTCGCGAACGGATTGACTAATCCGCAAAATTTCTGTTGCATCTGAAAGTAGAAACTCGCCCGATTACAACGGTATGCGTACTTTTCCCCTAGGCCGTTCTAGTTATTCGTTTCGAGCATCAGAACTGCGAAAATTTTGAGTTTCTCAAGCGTTTCTTACCTCCAAACTGCCATATCTACGCGAACGGATTGACCAATCCGCAAAATTTCTGTTGCATCTGAAAGTAGAAACTCGCCCGATTACAACGGTATGCGTACTTTTCCCCTAGTCCGTTCTAGTTATTCGTTTCGAGCATCAGAACTGCGAAAATTTTGAGTTTCTCAAGCGTTTCTTACCTCCAAACTGCCATATCTCGCGAACGGATTGACCAATCCGCAAAATTTCTGTTGCATCTGAGAGTACAAACTCGCCCGATTACAACGGTATGCCTACTTTTCCCCTAGGCCGTTCTAGTTATTCGTTTCGAGCATCAGAACTGCGAAAATGTTGAGTTTCTCAAGCGTTTCTTACCTACAAACTGCCATATCTCGCGAACGGATTGACCAATCCGCAAAATTTCTGTTGCATCTGAAAGTAGAAACTCGCCCGATTACAACGGTATGCGTACTTTTCCCCTAGGCCGTTCTAGTTATTCGTTTCGAGCATCAGAACTGCGAAAATTTTGAGTTCCTCAAGCGTTTCTTACCTCCAAACTGCCATATCTCGCGAACGGATTGACCAATCCGCAAAATTTCTGTTGCATCTGAAAGTAGAAACTCGCCCGATTACAACGGTATGCGTACTTTTCCCCTAGTCCGTTCTAGTTATTCGTTTCGAGCATCAGAACTGCGAAAATTTTGAGTTTCTCAAGCGTTTCTTACATCCAAACTGCCATATCTCGAGAACGGATTGACCAATCCGCAAAATTTCTGTTGCATCTGAGAGTACAAACTAGCCCGATTACAACGGTATGCCTACTTTTCCCCTAGGCCGTTCTAGTTATTCGTTTCGAGCATCAGAACTGCGAAAATGTTGAGTTTCTCAAGCGTTTCTTACCTACAAACTGCCATATCTCGCGAACGGATTGACCAATCCGCAAAATTTCTGTTGCATCTGAAAGTAGAAACTCGCCCGATTACAACGGTATGCGTACTTTTCCCCTAGGCCGTTCTAGTTATTAGTTTCGAGCATGAGAACTGCGAAAATTTTGGGTTTCTCAAGCGTTGCTTACCTCCAAACTGCCATATCTCGCGAACGGATTGACCAATCCGCAAAATTTCTGTTGCATCTGAAAGTAGAAACTAGCCCGATTACAACGGTATGCGTACTTTTCCCCTAGGCCGTTCTAGTTAATCGTTTCGAGCATCAGAACTGCGAAAATTTTGAGTTTCTCAAGCGTTTCTTACTTCCAAACTGCCATATCTTGCGAACGGATTGACCAATCCGCAAAATTTCTGATGCATCTGAAAGTAGAAACTCGCCCGATTACAACGGTATGCGTACTTTTCCCCTAGGCCGCTCTAGTTATTCGTTTCGAGCATCAGAACTGCGAAAATTTTGTGTTTCTCAAGTGTTTCATACTTCCAAACTGCCATATCTCGCGAACGGATTGACCAAACCGCAAAATTTCTGATGCATCTGAAAGTAGAAACTCGCCCGATTACAACGGTATGCGTACTTTTCCCCTAGGCCGTTGTAGTTATTCGCTTCGAGCATGAGAACTGCGAAAATTTTGAGTTTCTCAAGCGTTTCTTACCTCCAAACTGCCACATCTCGCGAACGGATTGACTAATCCGCAAAATTTCTGTTGCATCTGAAAGTAGAAACTCGCCCGATTACAACGGTATGCGTACTTTTCCCCTAGGCCGTTCTAGTTATTCGTTTCGAGCATCAGAACTGCGAAAATTTTGAGTTTCTCAAGCGTTTCTTACCTCCAAACTGCCATATCTCGCGAACGGATTGACCAATCCGCAAAGTTTCTGTTGCATCTGAAAGTAGAAACTCGCCCGATTACAACGGTATGCGTACTTTTCCCCTAGTCCGTTCTAGTTATTCGTTTCGATCATCAGAACTGCGAAAATTTTGAGTTTCTCAAGCGTTTCTTACCTCCAAACTGCCATATCTCGCGAACGGATTGACCAATCCGCAAAATTTCTGTTGCATCTGAAAGTAGAAACTCGCCCGATTACAACGGTATGCGTACTTTTCCCCTAGGCCGTTCTGGTTACTCGTTTCGAGCATCAGAACTGCGAAAATTTTGTGTTTCTCAAGTGTTTCATACTTCCAAACTGCCATATCTCGCGAACGGATTGACCAAACCGCAAAATTTCTGATGCATCTGAAAGTAGAAATTCTCCCGATTACAACGGTATGCGTACTTTTCCCCTAGGCCGTTCTAGTTATTCGTTTCGAGCATCAGAACTGCGAAAATTTTGAGTTTCTCAAGCGTTTCTTACCTCCAAACTGCCATATCTCGCGAACGGATTGACTAATCCGCAAAATTTCTGTTGCATCTGAAAGTAGAAACTCACCCGATTACAACGGTATGCGTACTTTTCCCCTAGGCCGTTCCAGTTATTCGTTTCGAGCATCAGAACTGCGAAAATTTTGAGTTTCTCAAGCGTTTCTTACCTCCAAACTGCCATATCTCGCGAACGGATTGACCAATCCGCAAAATTTCTGTTGCATCTGAAAGTAGAAACTCGCCCGATTACAACGGTATGCGTACTTTTCCCCTAGGCCGTTGTAGTTATTCGCTTCGAGCATGAGAACTGCGAAAATTTTGGGTTTCTCAAGCGTTGCTTACCTCCAAACTGCCATATCTCGCGAACGGATTGACCAATCCGCAAAATTTCTGTTGCATCTGAAAGTAGAAACTCGCCCGATTACAACGGTATGCGTACTTTTCCCCTAGGCCGTTCTAGTTAATCGTTTCGAGCATCAGAACTGCGAAAATTTTGAGTTTCTCAAGCGTTTCTTACTTCCAAACTGCCATATCTCGCGAACGGATTGACCAATCCGCAAAATTTCTGATGCATCTGAAAGTAGAAACTCGCCCGATTACAACGGTATGCGTACTTTTCCCCTAGACCGTTCTAGTTATGCTTGTCCAGCATCAGAACTGCGAAAATTTTGAGTTTCTCAAGCGTTTCTTACCTCCAAACTGCCATATCTCGCGAACGGATTGACTAATCCGCAAAATTTCTGTTGCATCTGAAAGTAGAAACTCGCCCGACTACAAAGGTATGCGTACTTTTCCCCTAGGCCGTTCTATTTATTCGTTTCGAGCATCAGAACTGCGAAAATTTTGAGCTTCTCAAGCGTTTCTTACCTCCAACCTGCCATATCTCGCGAACGGATTGACCAATCCGCAAAATTTTTATTGCATCTGAAAGTAGAAAGTCGTCCGATTACAACGGTATGCGTACTTTTCCCCTAGGCCGTTCTAGTTAATCGTTTCGAGCATCAGAACTGCGAAAATTTTGAGTTTCTCAAGCGTTTCTTACCTCCAAACTGCCATATCTCGCGAACGGATTGACTAATCCGCAAAATTTCTGTTGCATCTGAAAGTAGAAACTCGCCCGATTACAAAGGTATGCGTACTTTTCCCCTAGGCCGTTCTATTTATTCGTTTCGAGCATCAGAACTGCGAAAATTTTGAGTTTCTCAAGCGTTTCTTACCTCCAAACTGCCATATCTCGCGAACGGATTGACTAATCCGCAAAATTTCTGTTGCATCTGAAAGTAGAAACTCGCCCGATTACAACGGTATGCGTACTTTTCCCCTAGGCCGTTCTAGTTATTCGTTTCGAGCATCAGAACTGCGAAAATTTTGAGTTTCTCAAGCGTTTCTTACCTCCAAACTGCCATATCTACGCGAACGGATTGACCAATCCGCAAAATTTCTGTTGCATCTGAAAGTAGAAACTCGCCCGATTACAACGGTATGCGTACTTTTCCCCTAGTCCGTTCTAGTTATTCGTTTCGAGCATCAGAACTGCGAAAATTTTGAGTTTCTCAAGCGTTTCTTACCTCCAAACTGCCATATCTCGCGAACGGATTGACCAATCCGCAAAATTTCTGTTGCATCTGAGAGTACAAACTCGCCCGATTACAACGGTATGCCTACTTTTCCCCTAGGCCGTTCTAGTTATTCGTTTCGAGCATCAGAACTGCGAAAATTTCGAGTTTCTCAAGCGTTTCTTACCTCCAAACTGCCATATCTCGCGAACGGAATGACTAATCCGCAAAATTTCTGTTGCATCTGAAAGTAGAAACTCGCCCGATTACAACGGTATGCGTACTTTTCCCCTAGGCCGTTCTAGTTATTAGTTTCGAGCATGAGAACTGCGAAAATTTTGGGTTTCTCAAGCGTTGCTTACCTCCAAACTGCCATATCTCGCGAACGGATTGACCAATCCGCAAAATTTCTGTTGCTTCTGAAAGTAGAAACTCGCCCGATTACAACGGTATGCGTACTTTTCCCCTAGGCCGTTCTAGTTAATCGTTTCGAGCATCAGAACTGCGAAAATTTTGAGTTTCTCAAGCGTTTCTTACTTCCAAACTGCCATATCTCGCGAACGGATTGACCAATCCGCAAAATTTCTGATGCATCTGAAAGTAGAAACTCGCCCGATTACAACGGTATGCGTACTTTTCCCCTAGACCGTTCTAGTTATGCTTGTCCAGCATCAGAACTGCGAAAATTTTGAGTTTCTCAAGCGTTTCTTACCTCCAAACTGCCATATCTCGCGAACGGATTGACTAATCCGCAAAATTTCTGTTGCATCTGAAAGTAGAAACTCGCCCGACTACAAAGGTATGCGTACTTTTCCCCTAGGCCGTTCTATTTATTCGTTTCGAGCATCAGAACTGCGAAAATTTTGAGCTTCTCAAGCGTTTCTTACCTCCAAACTGCCATATCTCGCGAACGGATTGACCAATCCGCAAAATTTTTATTGCATCTGAAAGTAGAAAGTCGTCCGATTACAACGGTATGCGTACTTTTCCCCTAGACCGTTCTAGTTATGCTTGTCGAGCATCAGAACTGCGAAAATTTTGAGTTTCTCAAGCGTTTCTTACCTCCAAACTGCCATATCTCGCGAACGGATTGACTAATCCGCAAAATTTCTGTTGCATCTGAAAGTAGAAACTCGCCCGATTACAAAGGTATGCGTACTTTTCCCCTAGGCCGTTCTATTTATTCGTTTCGAGCATCAGAACTGCGAAAATTTTGAGTTTCTCAAGCGTTTCTTACCTCCAAACTGCCATATCTCGCGAACGGATTGACTAATCCGCAAAATTTCTGTTGCATCTGAAAGTAGAAACTCGCCCGATTACAACGGTATGCGTACTTTTCCCCTAGGCCGTTCTAGTTATTCGTTTCGAGCATCAGAACTGCGAAAATTTTGAGTTTCTCAAGCGTTTCTTACCTCCAAACTGCCATATCTACGCGAACGGATTGACCAATCCGCAAAATTTCTGTTGCATCTAAAAGTAGAAACTCGCCCGATTACAACGGTATGCGTACTTTTCCCCTAGTCCGTTCTAGTTATTCGTTTCGAGCATCAGAACTGCGAAAATTTTGAGTTTCTCAAGCGTTTCTTACCTCCAAACTGCCATATCTCGCGAACGGATTGACCAATCCGCAAAATTTCTGTTGCATCTGAGAGTACAAACTCGCCCGATTACAACGGTATGCCTACTTTTCCCCTAGGCCGTTCTAGTTATTCGTTTCGAGCATCAGAACTGCGAAAATGTTGAGTTTCTCAAGCGTTTCTTACCTACAAACTGCCATATCTCGCGAACGGATTGACCAATCCGCAAAATTTCTGTTGCATCTGAAAGTAGAAACTCGTCCGATTACAACGGTATGCGTACTTTTCCCCTAGACCGTTCTAGTTATTCGTTTCGAGCATCAGAACTGCGAAAATTTTGAGTTTCTCAAGCGTTTCTTACCTCCAAACTGCCATATCTCGCGAACGGATTGACCAATCCGCAAAATTTCTGTTGCATCTGAAAGTAGAAACTCGCCCGATTACAACGGTATGCGTACTTTTCCCCTAGTCCGTTCTAGTTATTCGTTTCGAGCATCAGAACTGCGAAAATTTTGAGTTTCTCAAGCGTTTCTTACATCCAAACTGCCATATCTCGAGAACGGATTGACCAATCCGCAAAATTTCTGTTGCATCTGAAAGTAGAAACTCGCCCGATTACAACGGTATGCGTACTTTTCCCCTAGTCCGTTCTAGTTATTCGTTTCGAGCATCAGAACTGCGAAAATTTTGAGTTTCTCAAGCGTTTCTTACATCCAAACTGCCATATCTCGAGAACGGATTGACCAATCCGCAAAATTTCTGTTGCATCTGAGAGTACAAACTAGCCCGATTACAACGGTATGCCTACTTTTCCCCTAGGCCGTTCTAGTTATTCGTTTCGAGCATCAGAACTGCGAAAATGTTGAGTTTCTCAAGCGTTTCTTACCTACAAACTGCCATATCTCGCGAACGGATTGACCAATCCGCAAAATTTCTGTTGCATCTGAAAGTAGAAACTCGCCCGATTACAACGGTATGCGTACTTTTCCCCTAGGCCGTTCTAGTTATTCGTTTCGAGCATCAGAACTGCGAAAATTTCGAGTTTCTCAAGCGTTTCTTACCTCCAAACTGCCATATCTCGCGAACGGAATGACTAATCCGCAAAATTTCTGTTGCATCTGAAAGTAGAAACTCGCCCGATTACAACGGTATGCGTACTTTTCCCCTAGGCCGTTCTAGTTATTAGTTTCGAGCATGAGAACTGCGAAAATTTTGGGTTTCTCAAGCGTTGCTTACCTCCAAACTGCCATATCTCGCGAACGGATTGACCAATCCGCAAAATTTCTGTTGCATCTGAAAGTAGAAACTCGCCCGATTACAACGGTATGCGTACTTTTCCCCTAGGCCGTTCTAGTTAATCGTTTCGAGCATCAGAACTGCGAAAATGTTGAGTTTCTCAAGCGTTTCTTACCTCCAAACTGCCATATCTCGCGAACGGATTGACCAATCCGCAAAATTTTTATTGCATCTGAAAGTAGAAAGTCGTCCGATTACAACGGTATGCGTACTTTTCCCCTAGACCGTTCTAGTTATGCTTGTCGAGCATCAGAACTGCGAAAATTTTGAGTTACTCAAGCGTTTCTTACCTCCAAACTGCCATATCTCGCGAACGGATTGACTAATCCGCAAAATTTCTGTTGCATCTGAAAGTAGAAACTCGCCCGATTACAACGGTATGCGTACTTTTCCCCTAGGCCGTTCTAGTTATTCGTTTCGAGCATCAGAACTGCGAAAATTTTGAGTTTCTCAAGCGTTTCTTACCTCCAAACTGCCATATCTCGCGAACGGATTGACCAATCCGCAAAATTTCTGTTGCATCTGAAAGTAGAAACTCGCCCGATTACAACGGTATGCGTACTTTTCCCCTAGTCCGTTCTAGTTATTCGTTTCGAGCATCAGATCTGCGAAAATTTTGAGTTTCTCAAGCGTTTCTTACCTCCAAACTGCCATATCTCGCGAACGGATTGACTAATCCGCAAAATTTCTGTTGCATCTGAAAGTAGAAACTCACCCGATTACAACGGTATGCGTACTTTTCCCCTAGGCCGTTCTAGTTATTCGTTTCGAGCATCAGAACTGCGAAAATTTTGAGTTTCTCAAGCGTTTCTTACCTCCAAACTGCCATATCTCGCGAACGGATTGACCAATCCGCAAAATTTCTGTTGCATCTGAAAGTAGAAACTCGCCCGATTACAACGGTATGCGTACTTTTCCCCTAGGCCGTTCTAGTTAATCGTTTCGAGCATCAGAACTGCAAAAATTTTAGGTTTCTCAAGCGTTTCTTACTTCCAAACTGCCATATCTCGCGAACGGATTGACTAATCCGCAAAATTTCTGATGCATCTGAAAGTAGAAACTCGCCCGATTACAACGGTATGCGTAGTTTTCCCCTAGTCCGTTCTAGTTATTCGTTTCGAGCATCAGAACTGCGAAAAGTTTGAGTTTCTCAAGCGTTTCTTACCTCCAAACTGCCATATCTCGCGAACGGATTGACTAATCCGCAAAATTTCTGTTGCATCTGAAAGTAGAGACTCGCCCGATTACAACGGTATGCGTACTTTTCCGCTAGGCTGTTCTAGTTATTCGTTTCGAGCATCAGAACTGCGAAAATTTTGAGTTTCTCAAGCGTTTCTTACCTCCAAACTGCCATATCTCGCGAACGGATTGACCAATCCGTAAAATTTCTGTTGCATCTGAAAGTAGAAACTCGCCCGATTACAACGGTATGGGTACTTTTCCCCTAGTCCGTTCTAGTTATTCGTTTCGAGCTTCAGAACTGCGAAAATTTTGAGTTTCTCAAGCGTTTCTTACCTCCAAACTGCCATATCTCGCGAACGGATTGACCAATCCGCAAAATTTCTGTTGCATCTGAGAGTACAAACTCGCCCGATTACAACGGTATGCCTACTTTTCCCCTAGGCCGTTCTAGTTATTCGTTTCGAGCATCAGAACTGCGAAAATGTTGAGTTTCTCAAGCGTTTCTTACCTACAAACTGCCATATCTCGCGAACGGATTGACCAATCCGCAAAATTTCTGTTGCATCTGAAAGTAGAAACTCGCCCGATTACAACGGTATGCGTACTTTTCCCCTAGGCCGTTCTAGTTATTCGTTTCGAGCATCAGAACTGCGAAAATTTTGAGTTTCTCAAGCGTTTCTTACCTCCAAACTGCCATATCTCGCGAACGGATTGACTAATCCGCAAAATTTCTGTTGCATCTGAAAGTAGAAACTCACCCGATTACAACGGTATGCGTACTTTTCCCCTAGGCCGTTCTAGTTATTCGTTTCGAGCATCAGAACTGCGAAAATTTTGAGTTTCTCAAGCGTTTCTTACCTCCAAACTGCCATATCTCGAGAACGGATTGACCAATCCGCAAAATTTCTGTTGCATCTGAGAGTACAAACTAGCCCGATTACAACGGTATGCCTACTTTTCCCCTAGGCCGTTCTAGTTATTCGTTTCGAGCATCAGAACTGCGAAAATGTTGAGTTTCTCAAGCGTTTCTTACTTACAAACTGCCATATCTCGCGAACGGATTGACCAATCCGCAAAATTTCTGTTGCATCTGAAAGTAGAAACTCGCCCGATTACAACGGTATGCGTACTTTTCCCCTAGGCCGTTCTAGTTATTCGTTTCGAGCATCAGAACTGCGAAAATTTCGAGTTTCTCAAGCGTTTCTTACCTCCAAACTGCCATATCTCGCGAACGGAATGACTAATCCGCAAAATTTCTGTTGCATCTGAAAGTAGAAACTCGCCCGATTACAACGGTATGCGTACTTTTCCCCTAGGCCGTTCTAGTTATTAGTTTCGAGCATGAGAACTGCGAAAATTTTGGGTTTCTCAAGCGTTGCTTACCTCCAAACTGCCATATCTCGCGAACGGATTGACCAATCCGCAAAATTTCTGTTGCATCTGAAAGTAGAAACTCGCCCGATTACAACGGTATGCGTACTTTTCCCCTAGGCCGTTCTAGTTAATCGTTTCGAGCATCAGAACTGCGAAAATTTTGAGTTTCTCAAGCGTTTCTTACTTCCAAACTGCCATATCTCGCGAACGGATTGACCAAACCGCAAAATTTCTGATGCATCTGAAAGTAGAAACTCGCCCGATTACAACGGTATGCGTACTTTTCCCCTAGTCCGTTCTAGTTATTCGTTTCGAGCATCAGAACTGCGAAAATTTTGAGTTTCTCAAGCGTTTCTTACCTCCAAACTGCCATATCTCGCGAACGGATTGACTAATCCGCAAAATTTCTGTTGCATCTGAAAGTAGAAACTCACCCGATTACAACGGTATGCGTACTTTTCCCCTAGGCCGTTCTAGTTATTCGTTTCGAGCATCAGAACTGCGAAAATTTTGAGTTTCTCAAGCGTTTCTTACCTCCAAACTGCCATATCTCGCGAACGGATTGACCAATCCGCAAAATTTCTGTTGCATCTGAAAGTAGAAACTCGCCCGATTACAACGGTATGCGTACTTTTCCCCTAGGCCGTTCTAGTTAATCGTTTCGAGCATCAGAACTGCAAAAATTTTAGGTTTCTCAAGCGTTTCTTACTTCCAAACTGCCATATCTCGCGAACGGATTGACCAATCCGCAAAATTTCTGATGCATCTGAAAGTAGAAACTCGCCCGATTACAACGGTATGCGTACTTTTCCCCTAGGCCGCTCTAGTCATTCGTTTCGAGCATCAGAACTGCGAAAATTTTGTGTTTCTCAAGTGTTTCATACTTCCAAACTGCCATATCTCGCGAACGGATTGACCAAACCGCAAAATTTCTGTTGCATCTGAAAGTAGAAACTCGCCCGATTACAACGGTATGCGTACTTTTCCCCTAGGCCGTTCTGGTTATTCGTTTCGAGCATCAGAACTGTGAAAATTTTGAGTTTCTCAACCGTTTCTTACCTCCAAACTGCCATATCTCGCGAACGGATTGACTAATCCGCAAAATTTCTGTTGCATCTGAAAGTAGAAAGTCGCCCGATTACAACGGTATGCGTACTTTTCCCCTAGACCGTTCTAGTTATGCTTGTCGAGCATCAGAACTGCGAAAATTTTGAGTTTCTCAACCGTTTCTTACCTCCAAACTGCCATATCTCGCGAACGGATTGACTAATCCGCAAAATTTCTGTTGCATGTGAGAGTACAAACTCGCCCGATTACAACGGTATGCCTACTTTTCCCCTAGGCCGTTCTAGTTATTCGTTTCGAGCATCAGAACTGCGAAAATGTTGAGTTTCTCAAGCGTTTCTTACCTACAAACTGCCATATCTCGCGAACGGATTGACCAATCCGCAAAATTTCTGTTGCATCTGAAAGTAGAAACTCGCCCGAATACTACGGTATGCGTACTTTTCCCCTAGGCCGTTCTAGTTATTCGTTTCGAGCATGAGAACTGCGAAAATTTTGAGTTTCTCAAGCGTTTCTTACTTCCAAACTGCCATATCTCGCGAACGGATTGACCAATCCGCAAAATTTCTGTTGCATCTGAAAGTAGAAACTCGCCCGATTACAACGGTATGCGTACTTTTCCCCTAGGCCGTTCTGGTTATTCGTTTCGAGCATCAGAACTGTGAAAATTTTGAGTTTCTCAACCGTTTCTTACCTCCAAACTGCCATATCTCGCGAACGGATTGACTAATCCGCAAAATTTCTGTTGCATCTGAAAGTAGAAAGTCGCCCGATTACAACGGTATGCGTACTTTTCCCCTAGACCGTTCTAGTTATGCTTGTCGAGCATCAGAACTGCGAAAATTTTGAGTTTCTCAACCGTTTCTTACCTCCAAACTGCCATATCTCGCGAACGGATTGACTAATCCGCAAAATTTCTGTTGCATGTGAGAGTACAAACTCGCCCGATTACAACGGTATGCCTACTTTTCCCCTAGGCCGTTCTAGTTATTCGTTTCGAGCATCAGAACTGCGAAAATGTTGAGTTTCTCAAGCGTTTCTTACCTACAAACTGCCATATCTCGCGAACGGATTGACCAATCCGCAAAATTTCTGTTGCATCTGAAAGTAGAAACTCGCCCGAATACTACGGTATGCGTACTTTTCCCCTAGGCCGTTCTAGTTATTCGTTTCGAGCATGAGAACTGCGAAAATTTTGAGTTTCTCAAGCGTTTCTTACTTCCAAACTGCCATATCTCGCGAACGGATTGACCAATCCGCAAAATTTCTGTTGCATCTGAAAGTAGAAACTCGCCCGATTACAACGGTATGCGTACTTTTCCCCTAGGCCGTTCTAGTTAATCGTTTCGAGCATCAGAACTGCAAAAATTTTGAGTTTCTCAAGCGTTTCTTACTTCCAAACTGCCATATCTCGCGAACGGATTGACCAATCCGCAAAATTTCTGATGCATCTGAAAGTAGAAACTCGCCCGATTACAACGGTATGCGTACTTTTCCCCTAGGCCGCTCTAGTTATTCGTTTCGAGCATCAGAACTGCGAAAATTTTGTGTTTCTCAAGTGTTTCATACTTCCAAACTGCCATATCTCGCGAACGGATTGACCAAACCGCAAAACTTCTGTTGCATCTGAAAGTAGAAACTCGCCCGATTACAACGGTATGCGTACTTTTCCCCTAGGCCGTTCTGGTTATTCGTTTCGAGCATCAGAACTGTGAAAATTTTGAGTTTCTCAACCGTTTCTTACCTCCAAACTGCCATATCTCGCGAACGGATTGACCAATCCGCAAAATTTCTGTTCCATCTGAAAGTAGAAAGTCGCCCGATTACAACGGTATGCGTACTTTTCCCCTAGAACGTTCTAGTTATGCTTGTCGAGCATCAGAACTGCGAAAATTTTGAGTTTCTCAAGCGTTTCTTACTTCCAAACTGCCATATCTCGCGAACGGATTGACCAATCCGCAAAATTTCTGTTGCATCTGAAAGTAGAAACTCGCCCGATTACAACGGTATGCGTACTTTTCCCGTAGGCCGTTGTAGTTATTCGTTTCGAGCATCCGAACTGCGAAAATTTTGAGTTTCTCAAGCGTTTCTTACTTCCAAACTGTCATATCTCGCGAACGGATTGACAAATCCGCAAAATTTCTGTTGCATCTGAAAGTAGAATCTCGCCCGATTACAACGGTATGCGTACTTTTCCCCTAGGCCGTTCTAGTTAATCGTTTCGAGCATCAGAACTGCAAAAATTTTGAGTTTCTCAAGCGTTTCTTACTTCCAAACTGCCATATCTCGCGAACGGATTGACCAAACCGCAAAATTTCTGTTGCATCTGAAAGTAGAAACTCGCCCGATTACAACGGTATGCGTACTTTTCCCCTAGGCCGTTCTGGTTATTCGTTTCGAGCATCAGAACTGTGAAAATTTTGAGTTTCTCAACCGTTTCTTACCTCCAAACTGCCATATCTCGCGAACGGATTGACCAATCCGCAAAATTTCTGTTCCATCTGAAAGTAGAAAGTCGCCCGATTACAACGGTATGCGTACTTTTCCCCTAGAACGTTCTAGTTATGCTTGTCGAGCATCAGAACTGCGAAAATTTTGAGTTTCTCAAGCGTTTCTTCCTTCCAAACTGCCATATCTCGCGAACGGATTGACCAATCCGCAAAATTTCTGTTGCATCTGAAAGTAGAAACTCGCCCGATTACAACGCTATGCCTACTTTTCCCCTAGGCCGTTCTAGTTAATCGTTTCGAGCATCAGAACTGCAAAAATTTTAGGTTTCTCAAGCGTTTCTTACTTCCAAACTGCCATATCTCGCGAACGGATTGACCAATCCGCAAAATTTCTGATGCATCTGAAAGTAGAAACTCGCCCGATTACAACGGTATGCGTAGTTTTCCCCTAGTCCGTTCTAGTTATTCGTTTCGAGCATCAGAACTGCGAAAATTTTGAGTTTCTCAAGCGTTTCTTACCTCCAAACTGCCATATCTCGCGAACGGATTGACCAATCCGTAAAATTTCTGTTGCATCTGAAAGTAGAAACTCGCCCGATTACAACGGTATGCGTACTTTTCCCCTAGTCCGTTCTAGTTATTCGTTTCGAGCATCAGAACTGCGAAAATTTTGAGTTTCTCAAGCGTTTCTTACCTCCAAACTGCCATATCTCGCGAACGGATTGACCAATCCGCAAAATTTCTGTTGCATCTGAGAGTACAAACTCGCCCGATTACAACGGTATGCCTACTTTTCCCCTAGGCCGTTCTAGTTATTCGTTTCGAGCATCAGAACTGCGAAAATGTTGAGTTTCTCAAGCGTTTCTTACCTACAAACTGCCATATCTCGCGAACGGATTGACCAATCCGCAAAATTTCTGTTGCATCTGAAAGTAGAAACTCGCCCGATTACAACGGTATGCGTACTTTTCCCCTAGGCCGTTCTAGTTATTCGTTTCGAGCATCAGAACTGCGAAAATTTTGAGTTTCTCAAGCGTTTCTTACCTCCAAACTGCCATATCTCGCGAACGGATTGACTAATCCGCAAAATTTCTGTTGCATCTGAAAGTAGAAACTCACCCGATTACAACGGTATGCGTACTTTTCCCCTAGGCCGTTCTAGTTATTCGTTTCGAGCATCAGAACTGCGAAAATTTTGAGTTTCTCAAGCGTTTCTTACCTCCAAACTGCCATATCTCGAGAACGGATTGACCAATCCGCAAAATTTCTGTTGCATCTGAGAGTACAAACTAGCCCGATTACAACGGTATGCCTACTTTTCCCCTAGGCCGTTCTAGTTATTCGTTTCGAGCATCAGAACTGCGAAAATGTTGAGTTTCTCAAGCGTTTCTTACCTACAAACTGCCATATCTCGCGAACGGATTGACCAATCCGCAAAATTTCTGTTGCATCTGAAAGTAGAAACTCGCCCGATTACAACGGTATGCGTACTTTTCCCCTAGGCCGTTCTAGTTATTCGTTTCGAGCATCAGAACTGCGAAAATTTCGAGTTTCTCAAGCGTTTCTTACCTCCAAACTGCCATATCTCGCGAACGGAATGACTAATCCGCAAAATTTCTGTTGCATCTGAAAGTAGAAACTCGCCCGATTACAACGGTATGCGTACTTTTCCCCTAGGCCGTTCTAGTTATTAGTTTCGAGCATGAGAACTGCGAAAATTTTGGGTTTCTCAAGCGTTGCTTACCTCCAAACTGCCATATCTCGCGAACGGATTGACCAATCCGCAAAATTTCTGTTGCATCTGAAAGTAGAAGCTCGCCCGATTACAACGGTATGCGTACTTTTCCCCTAGGCCGTTCTAGTTAATCGTTTCGAGCATCAGAACTGCGAAAATTTTGAGTTTCTCAAGCGTTTCTTACTTCCAAACTGCCATATCTCGCGAACGGATTGACCAATCCGCAAAATTTCTGATGCATCTGAAAGTAGAAACTCGCCCGATTACAACGGTATGCGTACTTTTCCCCTAGGCCGCTCTAGTTATTCGTTTCGAGCATCAGAACTGCGAAAATTTTGTGTTTCTCAAGTGTTTCATACTTCCAAACTGCCATATCTCGCGAACGGATTGACCAAACCGCAAAATTTCTGATGCATCTGAAAGTAGAAACTCGCCCGATTACAACGGTATGCGTACTTTTCCCCTAGTCCGTTCTAGTTATTCGTTTCGAGCATCAGAACTGCGAAAATTTTGAGTTTCTCAAGCGTTTCTTACCTCCAAACTGCCATATCTCGCGAACGGATTGACTAATCCGCAAAATTTCTGTTGCATCTGAAAGTAGAAACTCACCCGATTACAACGGTATGCGTACTTTTCCCCTAGGCCGTTCTAGTTATTCGTTTCGAGCATCAGAACTGCGAAAATTTTGAGTTTCTCAAGCGTTTCTTACCTCCAAACTGCCATATCTCGCGAACGGATTGACCAATCCGCAAAATTTCTGTTGCATCTGAAAGTAGAAACTCGCCCGATTACAACGGTATGCGTACTTTTCCCCTAGGCCGTTCTAGTTAATCGTTTCGAGCATCAGAACTGCAAAAATTTTAGGTTTCTCAAGCGTTTCTTACTTCCAAACTGCCATATCTCGCGAACGGATTGACCAATCCGCAAAATTTCTGATGCATCTGAAAGTAGAAACTCGCCCGATTACAACGGTATGCGTACTTTTCCCCTAGGCCGCTCTAGTTATTCGTTTCGAGCATCAGAACTGCGAAAATTTTGTGTTTCTCAAGTGTTTCATACTTCCAAACTGCCATATCTCGCGAACGGATTGACCAAACCGCAAAATTTCTGTTGCATCTGAAAGTAGAAACTCGCCCGATTACAACGGTATGCGTACTTTTCCCCTAGGCCGTTCTGGTTATTCGTTTCGAGCATCAGAACTGTGAAAATTTTGAGTTTCTCAACCGTTTCTTACCTCCAAACTGCCATATCTCGCGAACGGATTGACTAATCCGCAAAATTTCTGTTGCATCTGAAAGTAGAAAGTCGCCCAATTACAACGGTATGCGTACTTTTCCCCTAGACCGTTCTAGTTATGCTTGTCGAGCATCAGAACTGCGAAAATTTTGAGTTTCTCAACCGTTTCTTACCTCCAAACTGCCATATCTCGCGAACGGATTGACTAATCTGCAAAATTTCTGTTGCATCTGAAAGTAGAAACTCGCCCGATTACAACGGTATGCGTACTTTTCCCCTAGGCCGTTCTAGTTATTCGTTTCGAGCATCAGAACTGCGAAAATTTTGAGTTTCTCAAGCGTTTCTTAGCTCCAAACTGCCATATCTCGCGAACGGATTGACCAATCCGCAAAATTTTTATTGCATCTGAAAGTAGAAAGTAGCCCGATTACAACGGTATGCGTACTTTTCCCCTAGACCGTTCTAGTTATGCTTGTCGAGCATCAGAACTGCGAAAATTTTGAGTTTCTCAAGCGTTTCTTACCTCCAAACTGCCATATCTCGCGAACGGATTGACTAATCCGCAAAATTTCTGTTGCATGTGAGAGTACAAACTCGCCCGATTACAACGGTATGCCTACTTTTCCCCTAGGCCGTTCTAGTTATTCGTTTCGAGCATCAGAACTGCGAAAATGTTGAGTTTCTCAAGCGTTTCTTACCTACAAACTGCCATATCTCGCGAACGGATTGACCAATCCGCAAAATTTCTGTTGCATCTGAAAGTAGAAACTCGCCCGAATACTACGGTATGCGTACTTTTCCCCTAGGCCGTTCTAGTTATTCGTTTCGAGCATGAGAACTGCGAAAATTTTGAGTTTCTCAAGCGTTTCTTACTTCCAAACTGCCATATCTCGCGAACGGATTGACCAATCCGCAAAATTTCTGTTGCATCTGAAAGTAGAAACTCGCCCGATTACAACGGTATGCGTACTTTTCCCCTAGGCCGTTCTAGTTAATCGTTTCGAGCATCAGAACTGCAAAAATTTTGAGTTTCTCAAGCGTTTCTTACTTCCAAACTGCCATATCTCGCGAACGGATTGACCAATCCGCAAAATTTCTGATGCATCTGAAAGTAGAAACTCGCCCGATTACAACGGTATGCGTACTTTTCCCCTAGGCCGCTCTAGTTATTCGTTTCGAGCATCAGAACTGCGAAAATTTTGTGTTTCTCAAGTGTTTCATACTTCCAAACTGCCATATCTCGCGAACGGATTGACCAAACCGCAAAACTTCTGTTGCATCTGAAAGTAGAAACTCGCCCGATTACAACGGTATGCGTACTTTTCCCCTAGGCCGTTCTGGTTATTCGTTTCGAGCATCAGAACTGTGAAAATTTTGAGTTTCTCAACCGTTTCTTACCTCCAAACTGCCATATCTCGCGAACGGATTGACCAATCCGCAAAATTTCTGTTCCATCTGAAAGTAGAAAGTCGCCCGATTACAACGGTATGCGTACTTTTCCCCTAGAACGTTCTAGTTATGCTTGTCGAGCATCAGAACTGCGAAAATTTTGAGTTTCTCAAGCGTTTCTTACTTCCAAACTGCCATATCTCGCGAACGGATTGACCAATCCGCAAAATTTCTGTTGCATCTGAAAGTAGAAACTCGCCCGATTACAACGGTATGCGTACTTTTCCCGTAGGCCGTTGTAGTTATTCGTTTCGAGCATCCGAACTGCGAAAATTTTGAGTTTCTCAAGCGTTTCTTACTTCCAAACTGTCATATCTCGCGAACGGATTGACAAATCCGCAAAATTTCTGTTGCATCTGAAAGTAGAATCTCGCCCGATTACAACGGTATGCGTACTTTTCCCCTAGGCCGTTCTAGTTAATCGTTTCGAGCATCAGAACTGCAAAAATTTTGAGTTTCTCAAGCGTTTCTTACTTCCAAACTGCCATATCTCGCGAACGGATTGACCAAACCGCAAAATTTCTGTTGCATCTGAAAGTAGAAACTCGCCCGATTACAACGGTATGCGTACTTTTCCCCTAGGCCGTTCTGGTTATTCGTTTCGAGCATCAGAACTGTGAAAATTTTGAGTTTCTCAACCGTTTCTTACCTCCAAACTGCCATATCTCGCGAACGGATTGACCAATCCGCAAAATTTCTGTTCCATCTGAAAGTAGAAAGTCGCCCGATTACAACGGTATGCGTACTTTTCCCCTAGAACGTTCTAGTTATGCTTGTCGAGCATCAGAACTGCGAAAATTTTGAGTTTCTCAAGCGTTTCTTACTTCCAAACTGCCATATCTCGCGAACGGATTGACCAATCCGCAAAATTTCTGTTGCATCTGAAAGTAGAAACTCGCCCGATTACAACGCTATGCCTACTTTTCCCCTAGGCCGTTCTAGTTATTCGTTTCGAGCATCAGAACTGCGAAAATGTTGAGTTTCTCAAGCGTTTCTTACCTACAAACTGCCATATCTCGCGAACGGATTGACCAATCCGCAAAATTTATGTTGCATCTGAAAGTAGAAATTCGCCCGATTACAACGGTATGCGTACTTTTCCCCTAGACCGTTCTAGTTATGCTTGTCGAGCATCAGAACTGCGAAAATTTTGAGTTTCTCAAGCGTTTCTTACCTCCAAACTGCCATATCTCGCGAACGGATTGACCAATCCGCAAAATTTCTGTTGCATCTGAAAGTAGAAATTCGCCCGATTACAACGGTATGCGTACTTTTCCCCTAGACCGTTCTAGTTATGCTTGTCGAGCATCAGAACTGCGAAAATTTTGAGTTTCTCAAGCGTTTCTTACTTCCAAACTGCCATATCTCGCGAACGGATTGACCAATCCGCAAAATTTCTGTTGCATCTGAAAGTAGAAACTCGCCCGATTACAACGGTATGCGTACTTTTCCCCTAGGCCGTTCTAGTTAATCGTTTCGAGCATCAGAACTGCAAAAATTTTGAGTTTCTCAAGCGTTTCTTACTTCCAAACTGCCATATCTCGCGAACGGATTGACCAAACCGCAAAATTTCTGTTGCATCTGAAAGTACAAACTCGCCCGATTACAACGGTATGCCTACTTTTCCCCTAGGCCGTTCTAGTTATTCGTTTCGAGCATCAGAACTGCGAAAATGTTGAGTTTCTCAAGCGTTTCTTACCTACAAACTGCCATATCTCGCGAACGGATTGACCAATCCGCAAAATTTCTGTTGCATCTGAAAGTAGAAACTCGCCCGAATACTACGGTATGCGTACTTTTCCCCTAGGCCGTTCTAGTTATTCGTTTCGAGCATGAGAACTGCGAAAATTTTGAGTTTCTCAAGCGTTTCTTACTTCCAAACTGCCATATCTCGCGAACGGATTGACCAATCCGCAAAATTTCTGTTGCATCTGAAAGTAGAAACTCGCCCGATTACAACGGTATGCGTACTTTTCCCCTAGGCCGTTCTAGTTAATCGTTTCGAGCATCAGAACTGCAAAAATTTTGAGTTTCTCAAGCGTTTCTTACCTCCAAACTGCCATATCTCGCGAACGGATTGACCAATCCGCAAAATTTCTGATGCATCTGAAAGTAGAAACTCGCCCGATTACAACGGTATGCGTACTTTTCCCCTAGGCCGCTCTAGTTATTCGTTTCGAGCATCAGAACTGCGAAAATTTTGTGTTTCTCAAGTGTTTCATACTTCCAAACTGCCATATCTCGCGAACGGATTGACCAAACCGCAAAACTTCTGTTGCATCTGAAAGTAGAAACTCGCCCGATTACAACGGTATGCGTACTTTTCCCCTAGGCCGTTCTGGTTATTCGTTTCGAGCATCAGAACTGTGAAAATTTTGAGTTTCTCAACCGTTTCTTACCTCCAAACTGCCATATCTCGCGAACGGATTGACCAATCCGCAAAATTTCTGTTCCATCTGAAAGTAGAAAGTCGCCCGATTACAACGGTATGCGTACTTTTCCCCTAGAACGTTCTAGTTATGCTTGTCGAGCATCAGAACTGCGAAAATTTTGAGTTTCTCAAGCGTTTCTTACTTCCAAACTGCCATATCTCGCGAACGGATTGACCAATCCGCAAAATTTCTGTTGCATCTGAAAGTAGAAACTCGCCCGATTACAACGGTATGCGTACTTTTCCCGTAGGCCGTTGTAGTTATTCGTTTCGAGCATCCGAACTGCGAAAATTTTGAGTTTCTCAAGCGTTTCTTACTTCCAAACTGTCATATCTCGCGAACGGATTGACCAATCCGCAAAATTTCTGTTGCATCTGAAAGTAGAAACTCGCCCGATTACAACGGTATGCGTACTTTTCCCCTAGGCCGTTCTAGTTATTCGTTTCGAGCATCAGAACTGCGAAAATTTTGAGTTTCTCAAGCGTTTCTTACTTCCAAACTGCCATATCTCGCGAACGGATTGACCAAACCGCAAAATTTCTGTTGCATCTGAAAGTAGAAACTCGCCCGATTACAACGGTATGCGTACTTTTCCCCTAGGCCGTTCTGGTTATTCGTTTCGAGCATCAGAACTGTGAAAATTTTGAGTTTCTCAACCGTTTCTTACCTCCAAACTGCCATATCTCGCGAACGGATTGACCAATCCGCAAAATTTCTGTTCCATCTGAAAGTAGAAAGTCTCCCGATTACAACGGTATGCGTACTTTTCCCCTAGAACGTTCTAGTTATGCTTGTCGAGCATCAGAACTGCGAAAATTTTGAGTTTCTCAAGCGTTTCTTACTTCCAAACTGCCATATCTCGCGAACGGATTGACCAATCCGCAAAATTTCTGTTGCATCTGAAAGTAGAAACTCGCCCGATTACAACGCTATGCCTACTTTTCCCCTAGGCCGTTCTAGTTATTCGTTTCGAGCATCAGAACTGCGAAAATGTTGAGTTTCTCAAGCGTTTCTTACTTACAAACTGCCATATCTCGCGAACGGATTGACCAATCCGCAAAATTTCTGTTGCATCTGAAAGTAGAAATTCGCCCGATTACAACGGTATGCGTACTTTTCCCCTAGACCGTTCTAGTTATGCTTGTCGAGCATCAGAACTGCGAAAATTTTGAGTTTCTCAAGCGTTTCTTACCTCCAAACTGCCATATCTCGCGAACGGATTGACCAATCCGCAAAATTTCTGTTGCATCTGAAAGTAGAAATTCGCCCGATTACAACGGTATGCGTACTTTTCCCCTAGACCGTTCTAGTTATGCTTGTCGAGCATCAGAACTGCGAAAATTTTGAGTTTCTCAAGCGTTTCTTACTTCCAAACTGCCATATCTCGCGAACGGATTGACCAATCCGCAAAATTTCTGTTGCATCTGAAAGTAGAAACTCGCCCGATTACAACGGTATGCGTACTTTTCCCCTAGGCCGTTCTGGTTATTCGTTTCGAGCATCAGAACTGTGAAAATTTTGATTTTCTCAACCGTTTCTTACCTCCAAACTGCCATATCTCGCGAACGGATTGACCAATCCGCAAAATTTCTTTTCCATCTGAAAGTAGAAAGTCGCCCGATTACAACGGTATGCGTACTTTTCCCCTAGAACGTTCTAGTTATGCTTGTCGTGCATCAGAACTGCGAAAATTTTGAGTTTCTCAAGCGTTTCTTACCTCCAAACTGCCATATCTCGCGAACGGATTGTCCAATCCGCAAAATTTCTGTTGCATCTGAAAGTAGAAACTCGCCCGATTACAACGCTATGCCTACTTTTCCCCTAGGCCGTTCTAGTTATTCGTTTCGAGCATCAGAACTGCGAAAATGTTGAGTTTCTCAAGCGTTTCTTACATACAAACTGCCATATCTCGCGAACGGATTGACCAATCCGCAAAATTTCTGTTGCATCTGAAAGTAGAAATTCGCCCGATTACAACGGTATGCGTACTTTTCCCCTAGACCGTTCTAGTTATGCTTGTCGAGCATCAGAACTGCGAAAATTTTGAGTTTCTCAAGCGTTTCTTACCTCCAAACTGCCATATCTCGCGAACGGATTGACCAATCCGCAAAATTTCTGTTGCATCTGAAAGTAGAAACTCGCCCGATTACAACGGTATGCGTATTTTTCCCGTAGACCGTTGTAGTTATTCGTTTCGAGCATCAGAACTGCGAAAATTTTGAGTTTCTCAAGCGTTTCTTACTTCCAAACTGCCATATCTCGCGAACGGATTGACCAATCCGCAAAATTTCTGTTGCATCTGAAAGTAGAAACTCGCCCGATTACAACGGTATGCGTACTTTTCCCCTAGGCCGTTCTAGTTAATCGTTTCGAGCATCAGAACTGCAAAAATTTTGAGTTTCTCAAGCGTTTCTTACTTCCAAACTGCCATATCTCGCGAACGGATTGACCAAACCGCAAAATTTCTGTTGCATCTGAAAGTAGAAACTCGCCCGATTACAACGCTATGCCTACTTTTCCCCTAGGCCGTTCTAGTTATTCGTTTCGAGCATCAGAACTGCGAAAATGTTGAGTTTCTCAAGCGTTTCTTACATACAAACTGCCATATCTCGCGAACGGATTGACCAATCCGCAAAATTTCTGTTGCATCTGAAAGTAGAAATTCGCCCGATTACAACGGTATGCGTACTTTTCCCCTAGACCGTTCTAGTTATGCTTGTCGAGCATCAGAACTGCGAAAATTTTGAGTTTCTCAAGCGTTTCTTACTTCCAAACTGCCATATCTCGCGAACGGATTGACCAATCCGCAAAATTTCTGTTGCATCTGAAAGTAGAAACTCGCCCGATTACAACGGTATGCGTACTTTTCCCCTAGGCCGTTCTAGTTAATCGTTTCGAGCATCAGAACTGCAAAAATTTTGAGTTTCTCAAGCGTTTCTTACTTCCAAACTGCCATATCTCGCGAACGGATTGACCAAACCGCAAAACTTCTGTTGCATCTGAAAGTAGAAACTCGCCCGATTACAACGGTATGCGTACTTTTCCCCTAGGCCGTTCTGGTTATTCGTTTCGAGCATCAGAACTGTGAAAATTTTGAGTTTCTCAACCGTTTCTTACCTCCAAACTGCCATATCTCGCGAACGGATTGACCAATCCGCAAAATTTCTGTTGCATCTGAAAGTAGAAAGTCGCCCGATTACAACGGTATGCGTACTTTTCCCCTAGACCGTTCTAGTTATGCTTGTCGAGCATCAGAACTGCGAAAATTTTGAGTTTCTCAAGCGTTTCTTACTTCCAAACTGCCATATCTCGCGAACGGATTGACCAATCCGCAAAATTTCTGTTGCATCTGAAAGTAGAAACTCGCCCGATTACAACGCTATGCCTACTTTTCCCCTAGGCCGTTCTAGTTATTCGTTTCGAGCATCAGAACTGCGAAAATGTTGAGTTTCTCAAGCGTTTCTTACCTACAAACTGCCATATCTCGCGAACGGATTGACCAATCCGCAAAATTTATGTTGCATCTGAAAGTAGAAATTCGCCCGATTACAACGGTATGCGTACTTTTCCCCTAGACCGTTCTAGTTATGCTTGTCGAGCATCAGAACTGCGAAAATTTTGAGTTTCTCAAGCGTTTCTTACCTCCAAACTGCCATATCTCGCGAACGGATTGACCAATCCGCAAAATTTCTGTTGCATCTGAAAGTAGAAATTCGCCCGATTACAACGGTATGCGTACTTTTCCCCTAGACCGTTCTAGTTATGCTTGTCGAGCATCAGAACTGCGAAAATTTTGAGTTTCTCAAGCGTTTCTTACTTCCAAACTGCCATATCTCGCGAACGGATTGACCAATCCGCAAAATTTCTGTTGCATCTGAAAGTAGAAACTCGCCCGATTACAACGGTATGCGTACTTTTCCCCTAGGCCGTTCTAGTTAATCGTTTCGAGCATCAGAACTGCAAAAATTTTGAGTTTCTCAAGCGTTTCTTACTTCCAAACTGCCATATCTCGCGAACGGATTGACCAAACCGCAAAATTTCTGTTGCATCTGAAAGTACAAACTCGCCCGATTACAACGGTATGCCTACTTTTCCCCTAGGCCGTTCTAGTTATTCGTTTCGAGCATCAGAACTGCGAAAATGTTGAGTTTCTCAAGCGTTTCTTACCTACAAACTGCCATATCTCGCGAACGGATTGACCAATCCGCAAAATTTCTGTTGCATCTGAAAGTAGAAACTCGCCCGAATACTACGGTATGCGTACTTTTCCCCTAGGCCGTTCTAGTTATTCGTTTCGAGCATGAGAACTGCGAAAATTTTGAGTTTCTCAAGCGTTTCTTACTTCCAAACTGCCATATCTCGCGAACGGATTGACCAATCCGCAAAATTTCTGTTGCATCTGAAAGTAGAAACTCGCCCGATTACAACGGTATGCGTACTTTTCCCCTAGGCCGTTCTAGTTAATCGTTTCGAGCATCAGAACTGCAAAAATTTTGAGTTTCTCAAGCGTTTCTTACCTCCAAACTGCCATATCTCGCGAACGGATTGACCAATCCGCAAAATTTCTGATGCATCTGAAAGTAGAAACTCGCCCGATTACAACGGTATGCGTACTTTTCCCCTAGGCCGCTCTAGTTATTCGTTTCGAGCATCAGAACTGCGAAAATTTTGTGTTTCTCAAGTGTTTCATACTTCCAAACTGCCATATCTCGCGAACGGATTGACCAAACCGCAAAACTTCTGTTGCATCTGAAAGTAGAAACTCGCCCGATTACAACGGTATGCGTACTTTTCCCCTAGGCCGTTCTGGTTATTCGTTTCGAGCATCAGAACTGTGAAAATTTTGAGTTTCTCAACCGTTTCTTACCTCCAAACTGCCATATCTCGCGAACGGATTGACCAATCCGCAAAATTTCTGTTCCATCTGAAAGTAGAAAGTCGCCCGATTACAACGGTATGCGTACTTTTCCCCTAGAACGTTCTAGTTATGCTTGTCGAGCATCAGAACTGCGAAAATTTTGAGTTTCTCAAGCGTTTCTTACTTCCAAACTGCCATATCTCGCGAACGGATTGACCAATCCGCAAAATTTCTGTTGCATCTGAAAGTAGAAACTCGCCCGATTACAACGGTATGCGTACTTTTCCCGTAGGCCGTTGTAGTTATTCGTTTCGAGCATCCGAACTGCGAAAATTTTGAGTTTCTCAAGCGTTTCTTACTTCCAAACTGTCATATCTCGCGAACGGATTGACCAATCCGCAAAATTTCTGTTGCATCTGAAAGTAGAAACTCGCCCGATTACAACGGTATGCGTACTTTTCCCCTAGGCCGTTCTAGTTATTCGTTTCGAGCATCAGAACTGCGAAAATTTTGAGTTTCTCAAGCGTTTCTTACTTCCAAACTGCCATATCTCGCGAACGGATTGACCAAACCGCAAAATTTCTGTTGCATCTGAAAGTAGAAACTCGCCCGATTACAACGGTATGCGTACTTTTCCCCTAGGCCGTTCTGGTTATTCGTTTCGAGCATCAGAACTGTGAAAATTTTGAGTTTCTCAACCGTTTCTTACCTCCAAACTGCCATATCTCGCGAACGGATTGACCAATCCGCAAAATTTCTGTTCCATCTGAAAGTAGAAAGTCTCCCGATTACAACGGTATGCGTACTTTTCCCCTAGAACGTTCTAGTTATGCTTGTCGAGCATCAGAACTGCGAAAATTTTGAGTTTCTCAAGCGTTTCTTACTTCCAAACTGCCATATCTCGCGAACGGATTGACCAATCCGCAAAATTTCTGTTGCATCTGAAAGTAGAAACTCGCCCGATTACAACGCTATGCCTACTTTTCCCCTAGGCCGTTCTAGTTATTCGTTTCGAGCATCAGAACTGCGAAAATGTTGAGTTTCTCAAGCGTTTCTTACTTACAAACTGCCATATCTCGCGAACGGATTGACCAATCCGCAAAATTTCTGTTGCATCTGAAAGTAGAAATTCGCCCGATTACAACGGTATGCGTACTTTTCCCCTAGACCGTTCTAGTTATGCTTGTCGAGCATCAGAACTGCGAAAATTTTGAGTTTCTCAAGCGTTTCTTACCTCCAAACTGCCATATCTCGCGAACGGATTGACCAATCCGCAAAATTTCTGTTGCATCTGAAAGTAGAAATTCGCCCGATTACAACGGTATGCGTACTTTTCCCCTAGACCGTTCTAGTTATGCTTGTCGAGCATCAGAACTGCGAAAATTTTGAGTTTCTCAAGCGTTTCTTACTTCCAAACTGCCATATCTCGCGAACGGATTGACCAATCCGCAAAATTTCTGTTGCATCTGAAAGTAGAAACTCGCCCGATTACAACGGTATGCGTACTTTTCCCCTAGGCCGTTCTGGTTATTCGTTTCGAGCATCAGAACTGTGAAAATTTTGATTTTCTCAACCGTTTCTTACCTCCAAACTGCCATATCTCGCGAACGGATTGACCAATCCGCAAAATTTCTTTTCCATCTGAAAGTAGAAAGTCGCCCGATTACAACGGTATGCGTACTTTTCCCCTAGAACGTTCTAGTTATGCTTGTCGTGCATCAGAACTGCGAAAATTTTGAGTTTCTCAAGCGTTTCTTACCTCCAAACTGCCATATCTCGCGAACGGATTGTCCAATCCGCAAAATTTCTGTTGCATCTGAAAGTAGAAACTCGCCCGATTACAACGCTATGCCTACTTTTCCCCTAGGCCGTTCTAGTTATTCGTTTCGAGCATCAGAACTGCGAAAATGTTGAGTTTCTCAAGCGTTTCTTACATACAAACTGCCATATCTCGCGAACGGATTGACCAATCCGCAAAATTTCTGTTGCATCTGAAAGTAGAAATTCGCCCGATTACAACGGTATGCGTACTTTTCCCCTAGACCGTTCTAGTTATGCTTGTCGAGCATCAGAACTGCGAAAATTTTGAGTTTCTCAAGCGTTTCTTACCTCCAAACTGCCATATCTCGCGAACGGATTGACCAATCCGCAAAATTTCTGTTGCATCTGAAAGTAGAAACTCGCCCGATTACAACGGTATGCGTATTTTTCCCGTAGACCGTTGTAGTTATTCGTTTCGAGCATCAGAACTGCGAAAATTTTGAGTTTCTCAAGCGTTTCTTACTTCCAAACTGCCATATCTCGCGAACGGATTGACCAATCCGCAAAATTTCTGTTGCATCTGAAAGTAGAAACTCGCCCGATTACAACGGTATGCGTACTTTTCCCCTAGGCCGTTCTAGTTAATCGTTTCGAGCATCAGAACTGCAAAAATTTTGAGTTTCTCAAGCGTTTCTTACTTCCAAACTGCCATATCTCGCGAACGGATTGACCAAACCGCAAAATTTCTGTTGCATCTGAAAGTAGAAACTCGCCCGATTACAACGCTATGCCTACTTTTCCCCTAGGCCGTTCTAGTTATTCGTTTCGAGCATCAGAACTGCGAAAATGTTGAGTTTCTCAAGCGTTTCTTACATACAAACTGCCATATCTCGCGAACGGATTGACCAATCCGCAAAATTTCTGTTGCATCTGAAAGTAGAAATTCGCCCGATTACAACGGTATGCGTACTTTTCCCCTAGACCGTTCTAGTTATGCTTGTCGAGCATCAGAACTGCGAAAATTTTGAGTTTCTCAAGCGTTTCTTACTTCCAAACTGCCATATCTCGCGAACGGATTGACCAATCCGCAAAATTTCTGTTGCATCTGAAAGTAGAAACTCGCCCGATTACAACGGTATGCGTACTTTTCCCCTAGGCCGTTCTAGTTAATCGTTTCGAGCATCAGAACTGCAAAAATTTTGAGTTTCTCAAGCGTTTCTTACTTCCAAACTGCCATATCTCGCGAACGGATTGACCAAACCGCAAAACTTCTGTTGCATCTGAAAGTAGAAACTCGCCCGATTACAACGGTATGCGTACTTTTCCCCTAGGCCGTTCTGGTTATTCGTTTCGAGCATCAGAACTGTGAAAATTTTGAGTTTCTCAACCGTTTCTTACCTCCAAACTGCCATATCTCGCGAACGGATTGACCAATCCGCAAAATTTCTGTTCCATCTGAAAGTAGAAAGTCGCCCGATTACAACGGTATGCGTACTTTTCCCCTAGAACGTTCTAGTTATGCTTGTCGAGCATCAGAACTGCGAAAATTTTGAGTTTCTCAAGCGTTTCTTACTTCCAAACTGCCATATCTCGCGAACGGATTGACCAATCCGCAAAATTTCTGTTGCATCTGAAAGTAGAAACTCGCCCGATTACAACGGTATGCGTACTTTTCCCGTAGGCCGTTGTAGTTATTCGTTTCGAGCATCCGAACTGCGAAAATTTTGAGTTTCTCAAGCGTTTCTTACTTCCAAACTGTCATATCTCGCGAACGGATTGACCAATCCGCAAAATTTCTGTTGCATCTGAAAGTAGAAACTCGCCCGATTACAACGGTATGCGTACTTTTCCCCTAGGCCGTTCTAGTTATTCGTTTCGAGCATCAGAACTGCGAAAATTTTGAGTTTCTCAAGCGTTTCTTACTTCCAAACTGCCATATCTCGCGAACGGATTGACCAAACCGCAAAATTTCTGTTGCATCTGAAAGTAGAAACTCGCCCGATTACAACGGTATGCGTACTTTTCCCCTAGGCCGTTCTGGTTATTCGTTTCGAGCATCAGAACTGTGAAAATTTTGAGTTTCTCAACCGTTTCTTACCTCCAAACTGCCATATCTCGCGAACGGATTGACCAATCCGCAAAATTTCTGTTCCATCTGAAAGTAGAAAGTCGCCCGATTACAACGGTATGCGTACTTTTCCCCTAGAACGTTCTAGTTATGCTTGTCGAGCATCAGAACTGCGAAAATTTTGAGTTTCTCAAGCGTTTCTTACTTCCAAACTGCCATATCTCGCGAACGGATTGACCAATCCGCAAAATTTCTGTTGCATCTGAAAGTAGAAACTCGCCCGATTACAACGCTATGCCTACTTTTCCCCTAGGCCGTTCTAGTTATTCGTTTCGAGCATCAGAACTGCGAAAATGTTGAGTTTCTCAAGCGTTTCTTACCTACAAACTGCCATATCTCGCGAACGGATTGACCAATCCGCAAAATTTCTGTTGCATCTGAAAGTAGAAATTCGCCCGATTACAACGGTATGCGTACTTTTCCCCTAGACCGTTCTAGTTATGCTTGTCGAGCATCAGAACTGCGAAAATTTTGAGTTTCTCAAGCGTTTCTTACCTCCAAACTGCCATATCTCGCGAACGGATTGACCAATCCGCAAAATTTCTGTTGCATCTGAAAGTAGAAATTCGCCCGATTACAACGGTATGCGTACTTTTCCCCTAGACCGTTCTAGTTATGCTTGTCGAGCATCAGAACTGCGAAAATTTTGAGTTTCTCAAGCGTTTCTTACTTCCAAACTGCCATATCTCGCGAACGGATTGACCAATCCGCAAAATTTCTGTTGCATCTGAAAGTAGAAACTCGCCCGATTACAACGGTATGCGTACTTTTCCCCTAGGCCGTTCTGGTTATTCGTTTCGAGCATCAGAACTGTGAAAATTTTGATTTTCTCAACCGTTTCTTACCTCCAAACTGCCATATCTCGCGAACGGATTGACCAATCCGCAAAATTTCTTTTCCATCTGAAAGTAGAAAGTCGCCCGATTACAACGGTATGCGTACTTTTCCCCTAGAACGTTCTAGTTATGCTTGTCGTGCATCAGAACTGCGAAAATTTTGAGTTTCTCAAGCGTTTCTTACCTCCAAACTGCCATATCTCGCGAACGGATTGTCCAATCCGCAAAATTTCTGTTGCATCTGAAAGTAGAAACTCGCCCGATTACAACGCTATGCCTACTTTTCCCCTAGGCCGTTCTAGTTATTCGTTTCGAGCATCAGAACTGCGAAAATGTTGAGTTTCTCAAGCGTTTCTTACATACAAACTGCCATATCTCGCGAACGGATTGACCAATCCGCAAAATTTCTGTTGCATCTGAAAGTAGAAATTCGCCCGATTACAACGGTATGCGTACTTTTCCCCTAGACCGTTCTAGTTATGCTTGTCGAGCATCAGAACTGCGAAAATTTTGAGTTTCTCAAGCGTTTCTTACCTCCAAACTGCCATATCTCGCGAACGGATTGACCAATCCGCAAAATTTCTGTTGCATCTGAAAGTAGAAACTCGCCCGATTACAACGGTATGCGTATTTTTCCCGTAGACCGTTGTAGTTATTCGTTTCGAGCATCAGAACTGCGAAAATTTTGAGTTTCTCAAGCGTTTCTTACTTCCAAACTGCCATATCTCGCGAACGGATTGACCAATCCGCAAAATTTCTGTTGCATCTGAAAGTAGAAACTCGCCCGATTACAACGGTATGCGTACTTTTCCCCTAGGCCGTTCTAGTTAATCGTTTCGAGCATCAGAACTGCAAAAATTTTGAGTTTCTCAAGCGTTTCTTACTTCCAAACTGCCATATCTCGCGAACGGATTGACCAAACCGCAAAATTTCTGTTGCATCTGAAAGTAGAAACTCGCCCGATTACAACGCTATGCCTACTTTTCCCCTAGGCCGTTCTAGTTATTCGTTTCGAGCATCAGAACTGCGAAAATGTTGAGTTTCTCAAGCGTTTCTTACATACAAACTGCCATATCTCGCGAACGGATTGACCAATCCGCAAAATTTCTGTTGCATCTGAAAGTAGAAATTCGCCCGATTACAACGGTATGCGTACTTTTCCCCTAGACCGTTCTAGTTATGCTTGTCGAGCATCAGAACTGCGAAAATTTTGAGTTTCTCAAGCGTTTCTTACTTCCAAACTGCCATATCTCGCGAACGGATTGACCAATCCGCAAAATTTCTGTTGCATCTGAAAGTAGAAACTCGCCCGATTACAACGGTATGCGTACTTTTCCCCTAGGCCGTTCTAGTTAATCGTTTCGAGCATCAGAACTGCAAAAATTTTGAGTTTCTCAAGCGTTTCTTACTTCCAAACTGCCATATCTCGCGAACGGATTGACCAAACCGCAAAATTTCTGTTGCATCTGAAAGTAGAAACTCGCCCGATTACAACGGTATGCGTACTTTTCCCCTAGGCCGTTCTGGTTATTCGTTTCGAGCATCAGAACTGCGAAAATTTGGAGTTTCTCAAGCGTTTCTTACCTCCAAACTGCCATATCTCGCGAACGGATTGACCAATCCGCAAAATTTCTTTTCCATCTGAAAGTAGAAAGTCGCCCGATTACAACGGTATGCGTACTTTTCCCCTAGAACGTTCTAGTTATGCTTGTCGAGCATCAGAACTGCGAAAATTTTGAGTTTCTCAAGCGTTTCTTACCTCCAAACTGCCATATCTCGCGAACGGATTGACCAATCCGCAAAATTTCTGTTCCATCTGAAAGTAGAAAGTCGCCCGATTACAACGGTATGCGTACTTTTCCCCTAGACCGTTCTAGTTATGCTTGTCGAGCATCAGAACTGCGAAAATTTTGAGTTTCTCAAGCGTTTCTTACTTCCAAACTGCCATATCTCGCGAACGGATTGACCAATCCGCAAAATTTCTGTTGCATCTGAAAGTAGAAACTCGCCCGATTACAACGGTATGCGTACTTTTCCCCTAGGCCGTTCTAGTTAATCGTTTCGAGCATCAGAACTGCAAAAATTTTGAGTTTCTCAAGCGTTTCTTACTTCCAAACTGCCATATCTCGCGAACGGATTGACCAAACCGCAAAATTTCTGTTGCATCTGAAAGTAGAAACTCGCCCGATTACAACGGTATGCGTACTTTTCCCCTAGGCCGTTCTGGTTATTCGTTTCGAGCATCAGAACTGCGAAAATTTGGAGTTTCTCAAGCGTTTCTTACCTCCAAACTGCCATATCTCGCGAACGGATTGACCAATCCGCAAAATTTCTTTTCCATCTGAAAGTAGAAAGTCGCCCGATTACAACGGTATGCGTACTTTTCCCCTAGAACGTTCTAGTTATGCTTGTCGAGCATCAGAACTGCGAAAATTTTGAGTTTCTCAAGCGTTTCTTACCTCCAAACTGCCATATCTCGCGAACGGATTGACCAATCCGCAAAATTTCTGTTCCATCTGAAAGTAGAAAGTCGCCCGATTACAACGGTATGCGTACTTTTCCCCTAGAACGTTCTAGTTATGCTTGTCGAGCATCAGAACTGCGAAAATTTTGAGTTTCTCAAGCGTTTCTTACCTACAAAATGCCATATCTCGCGAACGGATTGACCAATCCGCAAAATTTCTGTTGCATCTGAAAGTAGAAACTCGCCCGATTACAACGGTATGCGTACTTTTCCCGTAGGCCGTTTTAGTTATTCGTTTCGAGCATGAGAACTGCGAAAATTTTGGGTTTCTCAAGCGTTGCTTACCTCGAAACTGGCATATCTCGCGAACGGATTGACCAATCCGCAAAATTTCTGTTACATCTGAAAGTAGAAACTCGCCCGATTACAAAGGTATGCGTACTTTTCCCCTAGGCCGTTCTAGTTAATCGTTTCGAGCATCAGAACTGCGAAAATTTTGAGTCTCTCAAGCGTTTCTTACTTCCAAACTGCCATATCTCGCGAACGGATTGACAAATCCGCAAAATTTCTGTTGCAACTGAAAGTAGAAACTCGCCCGATTACAACGGTATGCGTACTTTTCCCCTAGGCCGTTCTAGTTAATCGTTTCGAGCATCAGAACTGCAAAAATTTTGAGTGTCTCAAGCGTTTCTTACTTCCAAACTGCCATATCTCGCGAACGGATTGACCAAACCGCAAAATTTCTGTTGCATCTGAAAGTAGAAACTCGCCCGATTACAACGGTATGCGTACTTTTCCCCTAGGCCGTTCTGGTTATTCGTTTCGAGCATCAGAACTGTGAAAATTTTGAGTTTCTCAACCGTTTCTTACCTCCAAACTGCCATATCTCGCGAACGGATTGACCAATCCGCAAAATTTCTGTTCCATCTGAAAGTAGAAAGTCGCCCGATTACAACGGTATGCGTACTTTTCCCCTAGACCGTTCTAGTTATGCTTGTCGAGCATCAGAACTGCGAAAATTTTGAGTTTCTCAAGCGTTTCTTACCTCCAAACTGCCATATCTCGCGAACGGATTGACCAATCCGCAAAATTTCTGTTGCATCTGAAAGTAGAAACTCGCCCGATTACAACGCTATGCCTACTTTTCCCCTAGGCCGTTCTAGTTATTCGTTTCGAGCATCAGAACTGCGAAAATGTTGAGTTTCTCAAGCGTTTCTTACCTACAAACTGCCATATCTCGCGAACGGATTGACCAATCCGCAAAATTTCTGTTGCATCTGAAAGTAGAAATTCGCCCGATTACAACGGTATGCGTACTTTTCCCCTAGACCGTTCTAGTTATGCTTGTCGAGCATCAGAACTGCGAAAATTTTGAGTTTCTCAAGCGTTTCTTACCTCCAAACTGCCATATCTCGCGAACGGATTGACCAATCCGCAAAATTTCTGTTGCATCTGAAAGTAGAAACTCGCCCGATTACAACGGTATGCGTACTTTTCCCCTAGACCGTTCTAGTTATGCTTGTCGAGCATCAGAACTGCGAAAATTTTGAGTTTCTCAAGCGTTTCTTACCTCCAAACTGCCATATCTCGCGAACGGATTGACCAATCCGCAAAATTTCTGATGCATCTGAAAGTAGAAACTCGCCCGATTACAACGGTATGCGTACTTTTCCCCTAGGCCGCTCTAGTTATTCGTTTCGAGCATCAGAACTGCGAAAATTTTGAGTTTCTCAAGCGTTTCTTACCTCCAAACTGCCATATCTCGCGAACGGATTGACTAATCCGCAAAATTTCTGTTGCATCTGAAAGTAGAAACTCGCCCGATTACAAAGGTATGCGTACTTTTCCCCTAGGCCGTTCTAGTTATTCGTTTCGAGCATCAGAACTGCGAAAATTTTGAGTTTCTCAAGCGTTTCTTACTTCCAAACTGCCATATCTCGCGAACGGATTGACCAATCCGCAAAATTTCTGTTGCATCTGAAAGTAGAAACTCGCCCGATTACAACGGTATGCATACTTTTCCCCTAGGCCGTTCTAGTTAATCGTTTCGAGCATCAGAACTGCGAAAATTTTGAGTCTCTCAAGCGTTTCTTACTTCCAAACTGCCATATCTCGCGAACGGATTGACCAATCCGCAAAATTTCTGATGCATCTGAAAGTAGAAACTCGCCCGATTACAACGGTATGCGTACTTTTCCCCTCGGCCGCTCTAGTTATTCGTTTCGGGCATCAGAACTCCGAAAATTTTGTGTTTCTCAAGTGTTTCATACTTCCAAACTGCCATATCTCGCGAACGGATTGACCAATCCGCAAAATTTCTGTTGCATCTGAAAGTAGAAACTCGCCCGTATACAACGGTATGCGTACGTTTCCCCTAGGCCGTTCTAGTTATGCTTGTCGAGCATCAGAACTGCGAAAATTTTGAGTTTCTCAAGCGTTTCTTACCTCCAAACTGCCATATCTCGCGAACGGATTGACCAATCCGCAAAATTTCTGTTGCATCTGAAAGTAGAAACTCGCCCGATTACAACGCTATGCCTACTTTTCCCCTAGGCCGTTCTAGTTATTCGTTTCGAGCATCAGAACTGCGAAAATGTTGAGTTTCTCAAGCGTTTCTTACCTACAAACTGCCATATCTCGCGAACGGATTGACCAATCCGCAAAATTTCTGTTGCATCTGAAAGTAGAAATTCGCCCGATTACAACGGTATGCGTACTTTTCCCCTAGACCGTTCTAGTTATGCTTGTCGAGCATCAGAACTGCGAAAATTTTGAGTTTCTCAAGCGTTTCTTACCTCCAAACTGCCATATCTCGCGAACGGATTGACCAATCCGCAAAATTTCTGTTGCATCTGAAAGTAGAAACTCGCCCGATTACAACGGTATGCGTACTTTTCCCCTAGACCGTTCTAGTTATGCTTGTCGAGCATCAGAACTGCGAAAATTTTGAGTTTCTCAAGCGTTTCTTACCTCCAAACTGCCATATCTCGCGAACGGATTGACCAATCCGCAAAATTTCTGATGCATCTGAAAGTAGAAACTCGCCCCGATTACAACGGTATGCGTACTTTTCCCCTAGAACGTTCTAGTTATGCTTGTCGAGCATCAGAACTGCGAAAATTTTGAGTTTCTCAAGCGTTTCTTACCTCCAAACTGCCATATCTCGCGAACGGATTGACCAATCCGCAAAATTTCTGTTCCATCTGAAAGTAGAAAGTCGCCCGATTACAACGGTGTGCGTACTTTTCCCCTAGAACGTTCTAGTTATGCTTGTCGAGCATCAGAACTGCGAAAATTTTGAGTTTCTCAAGCGTTTCTTACCTCCAAACTGCCATATCTCGCGAACGGATTGACCAATCCGCAAAATTTCTGATGCATCTGAAAGTAGAAACTCGCCCGATTACAACGGTATGCGTACTTTTCCCCTAGGCCGCTCTAGTTATTCGTTTCGAGCATCAGAACTGCGAAAATTTTGAGTTTCTCAAGCGTTTCTTACCTCCAAACTGCCATATCTCGCGAACGGATTGACTAATCCGCAAAATTTCTGTTGCATCTGAAAGTAGAAACTCGCCCGATTACAAAGGTATGCGTACTTTTCCCCTAGGCCGTTCTAGTTATTCGTTTCGAGCATCAGAACTGCGAAAATTTTGAATTTCTCAAGCGTTTCTTACCTCCAAACTGCCATATCTCGCGAACGGATTGACCAATCCGCAAAATTTCTGTTGCATCTGAAAGTAGAAACTCGCCCGATTACAACGGTATGCGTACTTTTCCCCTAGTCCGTTCTAGTTATTCGTTTCGAGCATCAGAACTGCGAAAATTTTGAGTTTCTCAAGCGTTTCTTACCTCCAAACTGCCATATCTCGCGAACGGATTGACCAATCCGCAAAATTTCTGTTCCATCTGAAAGTAGAAAGTCGCCCGATTACAACGGTATGCGTACTTATCGCCTAGAACGTTCTAGTTATGCTTGTCGAGCATCAGAACTGCGAAAATTTTGAGTTTCTCAAGCGTTTCTTACCTCCAAACTGCCATATCTCGCGAACGGATTGACCAATCCGCAAAATTTCTGTTCCATCTGAAAGTAGAAAGTCGCCCGATTACAACGGTATGCGTACTTTTCCCCTAGAACGTTCTAGTTATGCTTGTCGAGCATCAGAACTGCGAAAATTTTGAGTTTCTCAAGCGTTTCTTACCTACAAAATGCCATATCTCGCGAACGGATTGACCAATCCGCAAAATTTCTGTTGCATCTGAAAGTAGAAACTCGCCCGATTACAACGGTATGCGTACTTTTCCGTAGGCCGTTTTAGTTATTCGTTTCGAGCATGAGAACTGCGAAAATTTTGGGTTTCTCAAGCGTTGCTTACCTCCAAACTGCCATACCTCGCGAACGGATTGAACAATCCGCAAAATTTCTGTTGCATCTGAAAGTAGAAACTCGCCCGTATACAACGGTATGCGTACGTTTCCCCTAGGCCGTTCTAGTTATTCGTTTCGAGCATCAGAACTGCGAAAATTTTGAGTTTCTCAAGCGTTTCTTACTTCCAAACTGCCATATCTCGCGAACGGATTGACCAATCCGCAAAATTTCTGTTGCATCTGAAAGGAGAAACTCGCCCGATTACAACGGTATGCATACTTTTCCCCTAGGCCGTTCTAGTTAATCGTTTCGAGCATCAGAACTGCGAAAATTTTGAGTCTCTCAAGCGTTTCTTACTTCCAAACTGCCATATCTCGCGAACGGATTGACCAATCCGCAAAATTTCTGATGCATCTGAAAGTAGAAACTCGCCCGATTACAACGGTATGCGTACTTTTCCCCTCTGCCGCTCTAGTTATTCGTTTCGGGCATCAGAACTCCGAAAATTTTGTGTTTCTCAAGTGTTTCATACTTCCAAACTGCCATATCTCGCGAACGGATTGAGCAATCCGCAAAATTTCTGTTGCATCTGAAAGTAGAAACTCGCCCGATTACAACGGTATGCGTACTTTTCCCCTAGGCCGTTCTGGTTATTCGTTTCGAGCATCAGAACTGTGAAAATTTTGAGTTTCTCAACCGTTTCTTACCTCCAAACTGTCATATCTCGGGCGGAACGGATTGACCAATCCGCAAAATTTCTGTTGCATCTGAAAGTAGAAAGTCGCCCGATTACAACGGTATGCCTACTTTTCCCCTAGAACGTTCTAGTTATGCTTGTCGAGAATCAGAACTGCGAAAATTTTGAGTTTCTCAAGCGTTTCTTGCCTCCAAACTGCCATATCTCGCGAACGGATTGACCAATCCGCAAAATTTCTGTTCCATCTGAAAGTAGAAAGTCGCCCGATTACAACGGTATGCGTACTTTTCCCCTAGAACGTTCTAGTTATGCTTGTCGAGCATCAGAACTGCGAAAATTTTGAGTTTCTCAAGCGTTTCTTACCTACAAAATGCCATATCTCGCGAACGGATTGACCAATCCGCAAAATTTCTGTTGCATCTGAAAGTAGAAACTCGCCCGATTACAACGGTATGCGTACTTTTCCCGTAGGCCGTTGTAGTTATTCCCTTCGAGCATCAGAACTGCGAAAATTTTGAGTTTCTCAAGCGTTTCTTACCTCCAAACTGCCATATCTCGCGAACGGATTGAACAATCCGCAAAATTTCTGTTGCATCTGAAAGTAGAAACTCGCCCGTATACAACGGTATGCGTACGTTTCCCCTAGGCCGTTCTAGTTATTCGTTTCGAGCATCAGAACTGCGAAAATTTTGAGTTTCTCAAGCGTTTCTTACTTCCAAACTGCCATATCTCGCGAACGGATTGACCAATCCGCAAAATTTCTGTTGCATCTGAAAGTAGAAACTCGCCCGATTACAACGGTATGCGTACTTTTCCCCTAGGCCGTTCTAGTTAATCGTTTCGAGCATCAGAACTGCGAAAATTTTGAGTCTCTCAAGCGTTTCTTACTTCCAAACTGCCATATCTCGCGAACGGATTGACCAATCCGCAAAATTTCTGTTGCATCTGAAAGTAGAAACTCGCCCGATTACAACGGTATGCGTACTTTTCCCCTAGGCCGTTCTGGTTATTCGTTTCGAGCATCAGAACTGTGAAAATTTTGAGTTTCTCAACCGTTTCTTACCTCCAAACTGCCATATCTCGCGAACGGATTGACCAATCCGCAAAATTTCTGTTGCATCTGAAAGTAGAAAGTCGCCCGATTACAACGGTATGCCTACTTTTCCCCTAGAACGTTATAGTTATGCTTGTCGAGCATCAGAACTGCGAAAATTTTGAGTTTCTCAAGCGTTTCTTACCTCCAAACTGCCATATCTCGCGAACGGATTGACCAATCCGCAAAATTTCTATTGCATCTGAAAGTAGAAAGTCGCCCGATTACAACGGTATGCCTACTTTTCCCCTAGACCGTTCTAGTTATGCTTGTCGAGCATCAGAACTGCGAAAATTTTGAGTTTCTCAAGCGTTTCTTACCTCCAAACTGCCATATCTCGCGAACGGATTGACCAATCCGCAAAATTTCTGTTGCATCTGAAAGTAGAAACTCGCCCGATTACAACGGTATGCGTACTTTTCCCGTAGGCCGTTGTAGTTATTCCCTTCGAGCATCAGAACTGCGAAAATTTTGAGTTTCTCAAGCGTTTCTTACCTCCAAACTGCCATATCTCGCGAACGGATTGAACAATCCGCAAAATTTCTGTTGCATCTGAAAGTAGAAACTCGCCCGTATACAACGGTATGCGTACGTTTCCCCTAGGCCGTTCTAGTTATTCGTTTCGAGCATCAGAACTGCGAAAATTTTGAGTTTCTCAAGCGTTTCTTACTTCCAAACTGCCATATCTAGCGAACGGATTGACCAATCCGCAAAATTTCTGTTGCATCTGAAAGTAGAAACTCGCCCGATTACAACGGTATGCGTACTTTTCCCCTAGGCCGTTCTAGTTAATCGTTTCGAGCATCAGAACTGCGAAAATTTTGAGTCTCTCAAGCGTTTCTTACTTCCAAACTGCCATATCTCGCGAACGGATTGACCAATCCGCAAAATTTCTGTTGCATCTGAAAGTAGAAACTCGCCCGATTACAACGGTATGCGTACTTTTCCCCTAGGCCGTTCTGGTTATTCGTTTCGAGCATCAGAACTGTGAAAATTTTGAGTTTCTCAACCGTTTCTTACCTCCAAACTGCCATATCTCGCGAACGGATTGACCAATCCGCAAAATTTCTGTTGCATCTGAAAGTAGAAAGTCGCCCGATTACAACGGTATGCCTACTTTTCCCCTAGAACGTTATAGTTATGCTTGTCGAGCATCAGAACTGCGAAAATTTTGAGTTTCTCAAGCGTTTCTTACCTCCAAACTGCCATATCTCGCGAACGGATTGACCAATCCGCAAAATTTCTGTTGCATCTGAAAGTAGAAACTCGCCCGATTACAACGGTATGCGTACTTTTCCCCTAGACCGTTCTAGTTATGCTTGTCGAGCATCAGAACTGCGAAAATTTTGAGTTTCTCAAGCGTTTCTTACCTCCAAACTGCCATATCTCGCGAACGGATTGACCAATCCGCAAAATTTCTGTTGCATCTGAAAGTAGAAACTCGCCCGATTACAACGGTATGCGTACTTTTCCCGTAGGCCGTTGTAGTTATTCCCTTCGAGCATCAGAACTGCGAAAATTTTGAGTTTCTCAAGCGTTTCTTACTTCCAAACTGCCATATCTCGCGAACGGATTGACAAATCCGCAAAATTTCTGTTGCATCTGAAAGTAGAAACTCGCCCGATTACAACGGTATGCGTACTTTTCCCCTAGGCCGTTCTAGTTAATCGTTTCGAGCATCAGAACTGCAAAAATTTTGAGTATCTCAAGCGTTTCTTACTTCCAAACTGCCATATCTCGCGAACGGATTGACTAATCCGCAAAATTTCTGTTGCATCTGAAAGTAGAAAGTCGCCCGATTACAACGGTATGCCTACTTTTCCCCTAGAACGCTCTAGTTATGCTTGTCGAGCATCAGAACTGCGAAAATTTTGAGTTTCTCAAGCGTTTCTTACTTCCAAACTGCCATATCTCGCGAACGGATTGACCAATCCGCAAAATTTCTGTTGCATCTGAAAGTAGAAACTCGCCCGATTACAACGGTATGCATACTTTTCCCCTAGGCCGTTCTAGTTAATCGTTTCGAGCATCAGAACTGCGAAAATTTTGAGTCTCTCAAGCGTTTCTTACTTCCAAACTGCCATATCTCGCGAACGGATTGACCAATCCGCAAAATTTCTGATGCATCTGAAAGTAGAAACTCGCCCGATTACAACGGTATTCGTACTTTTCCCCTAGTCCGTTCTAGTTATTCGTTTCGAGCATCAGAACTGCGAAAATTTTGAGTTTCTCAAGCGTTTCTTACCTCCAAACTGCCATATCTCGCGAACGGATTGACCAATCCGCAAAATTTCTGTTGCATCTGAAAGTAGAAACTCGCCCGATTACAACGGTATGCGTACTTTTCCCCTAGACCGTTCTAGTTATGCTTGTCGAGCATCAGAACTGCGAAAATTTTGAGTTTCTCAAGCGTTTCTTACCTCCAAACTGCCATATCTCGCGAACGGATTGACCAATCCGCAAAATTTCTGTTGCATCTGAAAGTAGAAAGTCGCCCGATTACAACGGTATGCCTACTTTTCCCCTAGAACGTTATAGTTATGCTTGTCGAGCATCAGAACTGCGAAAATTTTGAGTTTCTCAAGCGTTTCTTACCTCCAAACTGCCATATCTCGCGAACGGATTGACCAATCCGCAAAATTTCTGTTGCATCTGAAAGTAGAAACTCGCCCGATTACAACGGTATGCGTACTTTTCCCCTAGACCGTTCTAGTTATGCTTGTCGAGCATCAGAACTGCGAAAATTTTGAGTTTCTCAAGCGTTTCTTACCTCCAAACTGCCATATCTCGCGAACGGATTGACCAATCCGCAAAATTTCTGTTGCATCTGAAAGTAGAAACTCGCCCGATTACAACGGTATGCGTACTTTTCCCGTAGGCCGTTGTAGTTATTCCCTTCGAGCATCAGAACTGCGAAAATTTTGAGTTTCTCAAGCGTTTCTTACTTCCAAACTGCCATATCTCGCGAACGGATTGACAAATCCGCAAAATTTCTGTTGCATCTGAAAGTAGAAACTCGCCCGATTACAACGGTATGCGTACTTTTCCCCTAGGCCGTTCTAGTTAATCGTTTCGAGCATCAGAACTGCAAAAATTTTGAGTATCTCAAGCGTTTCTTACTTCCAAACTGCCATATCTCGCGAACGGATTGACTAATCCGCAAAATTTCTGTTGCATCTGAAAGTAGAAAGTCGCCCGATTACAACGGTATGCCTACTTTTCCCCTAGAACGCTCTAGTTATGCTTGTCGAGCATCAGAACTGCGAAAATTTTGAGTTTCTCAAGCGTTTCTTACTTCCAAACTGCCATATCTCGCGAACGGATTGACCAATCCGCAAAATTTCTGTTGCATCTGAAAGTAGAAACTCGCCCGATTACAACGGTATGCATACTTTTCCCCTAGGCCGTTCTAGTTAATCGTTTCGAGCATCAGAACTGCGAAAATTTTGAGTCTCTCAAGCGTTTCTTACTTCCAAACTGCCATATCTCGCGAACGGATTGACCAATCCGCAAAATTTCTGATGCATCTGAAAGTAGAAACTCGCCCGATTACAACGGTATTCGTACTTTTCCCCTAGTCCGTTCTAGTTATTCGTTTCGAGCATCAGAACTGCGAAAATTTTGAGTTTCTCAAGCGTTTCTTACCTCCAAACTGCCATATCTCGCGAACGGATTGACCAATCCGCAAAATTTCTGTTGCATCTGAAAGTAGAAACTCGCCCGATTACAACGGTATGCGTACTTTTCCCCTAGACCGTTCTAGTTATGCTTGTCGAGCATCAGAACTGCGAAAATTTTGAGTTTCTCAAGCGTTTCTTACCTCCAAACTGCCATATCTCGCGAACGGATTGACCAATCCGCAAAATTTCTGTTGCATCTGAAAGTAGAAACTCGCCCGATTACAACGGTATGCGTACTTTTCCCGTAGGCCGTTGTAGTTATTCCCTTCGAGCATCAGAACTGCGAAAATTTTGAGTTTCTCAAGCGTTTCTTACTTCCAAACTGCCATATCTCGCGAACGGATTGACAAATCCGCAAAATTTCTGTTGCATCTGAAAGTAGAAACTCGCCCGATTACAACGGTATGCGTACTTTTCCCCTAGGCCGTTCTAGTTAATCGTTTCGAGCATCAGAACTGCAAAAATTTTGAGTATCTCAAGCGTTTCTTACTTCCAAACTGCCATATCTCGCGAACGGATTGACTAATCCGCAAAATTTCTGTTGCATCTGAAAGTAGAAACTCACCCGATTACAACGGTATGCGTACTTTTCCCCTAGAACGCTCTAGTTATTCTTTTCGAGCATCAGAACTGCGAAAATTTGGAGTTTCTCAAGCGTTTCTTACCTCCAAACTGCCATATCTCGCGAACGGATTGACTAATCCGCAAAATTTCTGTTGCATCTGAAAGTAGAAACTCGCCCGATTACAACGGTATGCGTACTTTTCCCCTAGGCCGTTCTAGTTATTCGTTTCGAGCATCAGAACTGCGAAAATTTTGAGTTTCTCAAGCGTTTCTTACCTCCAAACTGCCATATCTCGCGAACGGATTGACCAATCCGCAAAATTTCTGTTGCATCTGAAAGTAGAAACTCGCCCGATTACAACGGTATTCGTACTTTTCCCCTAGTCCGTTCTAGTTATTCGTTTCGAGCATCAGAACTGCGAAAATTTTGAGTTTCTCAAGCGTTTCTTACCTCCAAACTGCCATATCTCGCGAACGGATTGACTAATCCGCAAAATTTCTGTTGCATCTGAAAGTAGAAACTCACCCGATTACAACGGTATGCGTACTTTTCCCCTAGGCCGTTCTAGTTATTCTTTTCGAGCATCAGAACTGCGAAAATTTGGAGTTTCTCAAGCGTTTCTTACCTCCAAACTGCCATATTTCGCGAACGGATTGACCAATCCGAAAAATTTCTGATGCATCTGAAAGTAGAAAGTCGCCCGATTACAACGGTATGCGTACTTTTCCCATAGAACGTTCTAGTTATTCGTTTCGAGCATCAAAACTGCGAAAATTTTGAGTTTTTCAAGCGTTTCTTACTTCCAAATTGCCATACCTCGCGAACGGATTGAGCAATCCGCAAAATTTCTGTTGCATCTGAAGGTAGAAACTCGCCCGTTTACAACGGTATGCGTACTTTTCCCCTAGGCCGTTCTAGTTATTCGTTTCGAGCATCAGAACTGCGAAAATTTTGAGATTCTCAAGCGTTTCTTACTTCCAAACCGCCATATCTCGCGAAAGGATTGACCAATCCGCAAAATTTCTGTTGCATCTGAAAGTAGAAACTCGCCCGATTACAACGGTATGCGTACTTTTCCCCTAGTCCGTTCTAGTTATTCGTTTCGAGCATCAGAACTGCGAAAATTTTGAGTTTCTCAAGAGTTTCTTACCTCCAAACTGCCATATCTCGCGAACGGATTGACCAATCCGCAAAATTTCTGTTGCATCTGAAAGTAGAAACTCGCACGATTACAATGGTATGCGTACTTTTCCCGTAGGCCGTTGTAATTATTCGTTTCGAGCATGAGAACTGCGAAAATTTTGGGTTTCTCAAGCGTTGCTTACCTCCAAACTGCCATATCTCGCGAACGGATTGACCAATCCGCAAAATTTCTGTTGCATCTGAAAGTAGAAACTCGCCCGATTACAACGGTATGCGTACTTTTCCCCTGGGCCGTTCTGGTTATTCGTTTCGAGTATCAGAACTGTGATAATTTTGGGTTTCTCAAGCGTTTCTTACCTCCAAACTGCCATATCTCGGGAACGGATTGACCAATCCGCAAAATTTCTGTTGCATCTGAAAGTAGAAACTCGCCCGATTACAACGGTATGCGTACTTTTCCCCTAGTCCGTTCTAGTTATTCGTTTCGAGCATCAGAACTGGGAAAATTTTGAGTTTCTCAAGCGTTTCTTACCTCCAAACTGCCATATCTCGCGAACGGATTGACTAATCCGCAAAATTTCTGTTGCATCTGAAAGTAGAAACTCACCCGATTACAACGGTATGCGTACTTTTCCCCTAGGCCGTTCTAGTTATTCTTTTCGAGCATCAGAACTGCGAAAATTTGGAGTTTCTCAAGCGTTTCTTACCTCCAAACTGCCATATCTCGCGAACGGATTGACCAATCCGCAAAATTTCTGTTGCATCTGAAAGTAGAAACTCGCCCGATTACAACGGTATGCGTACTTTTCCCGTAGGCCGTTGTAATTATTCGTTTCGAGCATGAGAACTGCGAAAATTTTGGGTTTCTCAAGCGTTGCTTACCTCCAAACTGCCATATCTCGCGAACGGATTGACCAATCCGCAAAATTTCTGTTGCATCTGAAAGTAGAAACTCGCCCGATTACAACGGTATGCGTACTTTTCCCCTGGGCCGTTCTGGTTATTCGTTTCGAGTATCAGAACTGTGATAATTTTGGGTTTCTCAAGCGTTTCTTACCTCCAAACTGCCATATCTCGGGAACGGATTGACCAATCCGGAAAATTTCTGTTGCATCTGAAAGTAGAAACTCGCCCGATTACAACGGTATGCGTACTTTTCCCCTAGTCCGTTCTAGTTATTCGTTTCGAGCATCAGAACTGGGAAAATTTTGAGTTTCTCAAGCGTTTCTTACCTCCAAACTGCCATATCTCGCGAACGGATTGACTAATCCGCAAAATTTCTGTTGCATCTGAAAGTAGAAACTCACCCGATTACAACGGTATGCGTACTTTTCCCCTAGGCCGTTCTAGTTATTCTTTTCGAGCATCAGAACTGCGAAAATTTGGAGTTTCTCAAGCGTTTCTTACCTCCAAACTGCCATATTTCACGAACGGATTGACCAATCCGAAAAATTTCTGATGCATCTGAAAGTAGAAAGTCGCCCGATTACAACGGTATGCGTACTATTCCCCTAGAACGTTCTAGTTATTCGTTTCGAGCATCAAAACTGCGAAAATTTTGAGTTTTTCAAGCGTTTCTTACTTCCAAATTGCCATACCTCGCGAACGGATTGAGCAATCCGCAAAATTTCTGTTGCATCTGAAGGTAGAAACTCGCCCGTTTACAACGGTATGCGTACTTTTCCCCTAGGCCGTTCTAGTTATTCGTTTCGAGCATCAGAACTGCGAAAATTTTGAGATTCTCAAGCGTTTCTTACTTCCAAACCGCCATATCTCGCGAACAGATTGACCAATCCGCAAAATTTCTGTTGCATCTGAAAGTAGAAACTCGCCCGATTACAACGGTATGCGTACTTTTCCCCTAGTCCGTTCTAGTTATTCGTTTCGAGCATCAGAACTGCGAAAATTTTGAGTTTCTCAAGCGTTTCTTACCTCCAAACTGCCATATCTCGCGAACGGATTGACCAATCCGCAAAATTTCTGTTACATCTGAAAGTAGAAACTCGCCCGATTACAACGGTATGCGTACTTTTCCCGTAGGCCGTTGTAGTTATTCGTTTCGAGCATGAGAACTGCGAAAATTTTGGGTTTCTCAAGCGTTGCTTACCTCCAAACTGCCATATCTCGCGAACGGATTGACCAATCCGCAAAATTTCTGTTGCATCTGAAAGTAGAAACTCGCCCGATTACAACGGTATGCGTACTTTTCCCCTGGGCCGTTCTGGTTATTCGTTTCGAGTATCAGAACTGTGATAATTTTGAGTTTCTCGACCGTTTCTTACCTCCAAACTGCCATATCTCGCGAACGGATTGACCAATCCGCAAAATGTCTGTTGCATCTGAAAGTAGAAAGTCGCCCGATTACAACGGTATGCGCACTTTTCCCCTAGACCGTTCTAGTTATGCTTGTCGAGCATCAGAACTGCGAAAATTTTGAGTTTCTCAAGCGTTTCTTACCTCCAAACTGCCATATCTCGCGAACGGATTGACTAATCCGCAAAATTTCTGTTGCATCTGAAAGTAGAAACTCGCCCGATTACAACGGTATGCGTACTTTTCCCCTAGGCCGTTCTAGTTATTCGTTTCGAGCATCAGAACTGCGAAAATTTTGAGTTTCTCAAGCGTTTCTTACCTCCAAACTGCCATATCTCGCGAACGGATTGACCAATCCGCAAAATTTCTGTTGCATCTGAAAGTAGAAACTCGCTCGATTACAACGGTATGCGTACTTTTCCCCTAGGCCGTTCTAGTTATTCGTTTCGAGCATCAGAACTGCGAAAATTTTGAGTTTCTCAAGCGTTTCTTACCTCCAAACTGCCATATCTCGCGAACGGATTGACCAATCCGCAAAATTTCTGTTGCATCTGAAAGTAGAAACTCGCCCGATTACAACGGTATGCGTACTTTTCCCCTAGTCCGTTCTAGTTATTCGTTTCGAGCATCAGAACTGCGAAAATTTTGAGTTTCTCAAGCGTTTCTTACCTCCAAACTGCCATATCTCGCGAACGGATTGACTAATCCGCAAAATTTCTGTTGCATCTGAAAGTAGAAACTCACCCGATTACAACGGTATGCGTACTTTTCCCCTAGGCCGTTCTAGTTATTGTTTTCGAGCATCAGAACTGCGAAAATTTGGAGTTTCTCAAGCGTTTCTTACCTCCAAACTGCCATATCTCGCGAACGGATTGACCAATCCGAAAAATTTCTGATGCATCTGAAAGTAGAAAGTCGCCCGATTACAACGGTATGCGTACTTTTCCCCTAGAACGTTCTAGTTATTCGTTTCGAGCATCAAAACTGCGAAAATTTTGAGTTTTTCAAGCGTTTCTTACTTCCAAATTGCCATACCTCGAGAACGGATTGAGCAATCCGCAAAATTTCTGTTGCATCTGAAGGTAGAAACTCGCCCGTTTACAACGGTATGCGTACTTTTCCCCTAGGCCGTTCTAGTTATTCGTTTCGAGCATCAGAACTGCGAAAATTTTGAGATTCTCAAGCGTTTCTTACTTCCAAACCGCCATATCTCGCGAACAGATTGACCAATCCGCAAAATTTCTGTTGCATCTGAAAGTAGAAACTCGCCCGATTACAACGGTATGCGTACTTTTCCCGTAGGCCGTTGTAGTTATTCGTTTCGAGCATGAGAACTGCGAAAATTTTGGGTTTCTCAAGCGTTGCTTACCTCCAAACTGCCATATCTCGCGAACGGATTGACCAATCCGCAAAATTTCTGTTGCATCTGAAAGTAGAAACTCGCCCGATTACAACGGTATGCGTACTTTTCCCCTAGGCCGTTCTAGTTATTCGTTTCGAGCATCAGAACTGCGAAAATTTTGAGTTTCTCAAGCGTTTCTTACCTCCAAACTGCCATATCTCGCGAACGGATTGACCAATCCGCAAAATTTCTGTTGCATCTGAAAGTAGAAACTCGCCCGATTACAACGGTATGCGTACTTTTCCCCTAGTCCGTTCTAGTTATTCGTTTCGAGCATCAGAACTGCGAAAATTTTGAGTTTCTCAAGCGTTTCTTACCTCCAAACTGCCATATCTCGCGAACGGATTGACTAATCCGCAAAATTTCTGTTGCATCTGAAAGTAGAAACTCACCCGATTACAACGGTATGCGTACTTTTCCCCTAGGCCGTTCTAGTTATTGTTTTCGAGCATCAGAACTGCGAAAATTTGGAGTTTCTGAAGCGTTTCTTACCTCCAAACTGCCATATCTCGCGAACGGATTGACCAATCCGAAAAATTTCTGATGCATCTGAAAGTAGAAAGTCGCCCGATTACAACGGTATGCGTACTTTTCCCCTAGAACGTTCTAGTTATTCGTTTCGAGCATCAAAACTGCGAAAATTTTGAGTTTTTCAAGCGTTTCTTACTTCCAAATTGCCATACCTCGAGAACGGATTGAGCAATCCGCAAAATTTCTGTTGCATCTGAAGGTAGAAACTCGCCCGTTTACAACGGTATGCGTACTTTTCCCCTAGGCCGTTCTAGTTATTCGTTTCGAGCATCAGAACTGCGAAAATTTTGAGTTTCTCAAGCGTTTCTTACCTCCAAACTGCCATATCTCGCGAACGGAATGACTAATCCGCAAAATTTCTGTTGCATATGAAAGTAGAAACTCACCCGATTACAACGGTATGCGTACTTTTCCCCTAGGCCGTTCTAGTTATTCTTTTCGAGCATCAGAACTGCGAAAATTTGGAGTTTCTCAAGCGTTTCTTACCTCCAAACTGCCATATCTCGCGAACGGATTGACCAATCCGAAAAATTTCTGATGCATCTGAAAGTAGAAAGTCGCCCGATTACAACGGTATGCGTACTTTTCCCCTAGAACGTTCTAGTTATTCGTTTCGAGCATCAAAACTGCGAAAATTTTGAGTTTTTCAAGCGTTTCTTACTTCCAAATTGCCATACCTCGCGAACGGATTGAGCAATCCGCAAAATTTCTGTTGCATCTGAAGGTAGAAACTCGCCCGTTTACAACGGTATGCGTACTTTTCCCCTAGGCCGTTCTAGTTATTCGTTTCGAGCATCAGAACTGGGAAAATTTTGAGTTTCTCAAGCGTTTCTTACCTCCAAACTGCCATATCTCGCGAACGGATTGACTAATCCGCAAAATTTCTGTTGCATCTGAAAGTAGAAACTCACCCGATTACAACGGTATGCGTACTTTTCCCCTAGGCCGTTCTAGTTATTCTTTTCGAGCATCAGAACTGCGAAAATTTGGAGTTTCTCAAGCGTTTCTTACCTCCAAACTGCCATATTTCGCGAACGGATTGACCAATCCGAAAAATTTCTGATGCATCTGAAAGTAGAAAGTCGCCCGATTACAACGGTATGCGTACTTTTCCCCTAGAACGTTCTAGTTATTCGTTTCGAGCATCAAAACTGCGAAAATTTTGAGTTTTTCAAGCGTTTCTTACTTCCAAATTGCCATACCTCGCGAACGGATTGAGCAATCCGCAAAATTTCTGTTGCATCTGAAGGTAGAAACTCGCCCGTTTACAACGGTATGCGTACTTTTCCCCTAGGCCGTTCTAGTTATTCGTTTCGAGCATCAGAACTGCGAAAATTTTGAGATTCTCAAGCGTTTCTTACTTCCAAACCGCCATATCTCGCGAACAGATTGACCAATCCGCAAAATTTCTGTTGCATCTGAAAGTAGAAACTCGCCCGATTACAACGGTATGCGTACTTTTCCCCTAGTCCGTTCTAGTTATTCGTTTCGAGCATCAGAACTGCGAAAATTTTGAGTTTCTCAAGCGTTTCTTACCTCCAAACTGCCATATCTCGCGAACGGATTGACCAATCCGCAAAATTTCTGTTGCATCTGAAAGTAGAAACTCGCCCGATTACAACGGTATGCGTACTTTACCCGTAGGCCGTTGTAGTTATTCGTTTCGAGCATGAGAACTGCGAAAATTTTGGGTTTCTCAAGCGTTGCTTACCTCCAAACTGCCATATCTCGCGAACGGATTGACCAATCCGCAAAATTTCTGTTGCATCTGAAAGTAGAAACTCGCCCGATTACAACGGTATGCGTACTTTTCCCCTGGGCCGTTCTGGTTATTCGTTTCGAGTATCAGAACTGTGATAATTTTGAGTTTCTCGACCGTTTCTTACCTCCAAACTGCCATATCTCGCGAACGGATTGACCAATCCGCAAAATGTCTGTTGCATCTGAAAGTAGAAAGTCGCCCGATTACAACGGTATGCGCACTTTTCCCCTAGACCGTTCTAGTTATGCTTGTCGAGCATCAGAACTGCGAAAATTTTGAGTTTCTCAAGCGTTTCTTACCTCCAAACTGCCATATCTCGCGAACGGATTGACTAATCCGCAAAATTTCTGTTGCATCTGAAAGTAGAAACTCGCCCGAATACAACGGTATGCGTACTTTTCCCCTAGGCCGTTCTAGTTATTCGTTTCGAGCATCAGAACTGCGAAAATTTTGAGTTTCTCAAGCGTTTCTTACCTCCAAACTGCCATATCTCGCGAACGGATTGACCAATCCGCAAAATTTCTGTTGCATCTGAAAGTAGAAACTCGCTCGATTACAACGGTATGCGTACTTTTCCCCTAGGCCGTTCTAGTTATTCGTTTCGAGCATCAGAACTGCGAAAATTTTGAGTTTCTCAAGCGTTTCTTACCTCCAAACTGCCATATCTCGCGAACGGATTGACCAATCCGCAAAATTTCTGTTGCATCTGAAAGTAGAAACTCGCCCGATTACAACGGTATGCGTACTTTTCCCCTAGTCCGTTCTAGTTATTCGTTTCGAGCATCAGAACTGCGAAAATTTTGAGTTTCTCAAGCGTTTCTTACCTCCAAACTGCCATATCTCGCGAACGGATTGACTAATCCGCAAAATTTCTGTTGCATCTGAAAGTAGAAACTCACCCGATTACAACGGTATGCGTACTTTTCCCCTAGGCCGTTCTAGTTATTGTTTTCGAGCATCAGAACTGCGAAAATTTGGAGTTTCTCAAGCGTTTCTTACCTCCAAACTGCCATATCTCGCGAACGGATTGACCAATCCGAAAAATTTCTGATGCATCTGAAAGTAGAAAGTCGCCCGATTACAACGGTATGCGTACTTTTCCCCTAGAACGTTCTAGTTATTCGTTTCGAGCATCAAAACTGCGAAAATTTTGAGTTTTTCAAGCGTTTCTTACTTCCAAATTGCCATACCTCGAGAACGGATTGAGCAATCCGCAAAATTTCTGTTGCATCTGAAGGTAGAAACTCGCCCGTTTACAACGGTATGCGTACTTTTCCCCTAGGCCGTTCTAGTTATTCGTTTCGAGCATCAGAACTGCGAAAATTTTGAGATTCTCAAGCGTTTCTTACTTCCAAACCGCCATATCTCGCGAACAGATTGACCAATCCGCAAAATTTCTGTTGCATCTGAAAGTAGAAACTCGCCCGATTACAACGGTATGCGTACTTTTCCCGTAGGCCGTTGTAGTTATTCGTTTCGAGCATGAGAACTGCGAAAATTTTGGGTTTCTCAAGCGTTGCTTACCTCCAAACTGCCATATCTCGCGAACGGATTGACCAATCCGCAAAATTTCTGTTGCATCTGAAAGTAGAAACTCGCCCGATTACAACGGTATGCGTACTTTTCCCCTAGGCCGTTCTAGTTATTCGTTTCGAGCATCAGAACTGCGAAAATTTTGAGTTTCTCAAGCGTTTCTTACCTCCAAACTGCCATATCTCGCGAACGGATTGACCAATCCGCAAAATTTCTGTTGCATCTGAAAGTAGAAACTCGCCCGATTACAACGGTATGCGTACTTTTCCCCTAGTCCGTTCTAGTTATTCGTTTCGAGCATCAGAACTGCGAAAATTTGGAGTTTCTCAAGCGTTTCTTACCTCCAAACTGCCATATCTCGCGAACGGATTGACCAATCCGAAAAATTTCTGATGCATCTGAAAGTAGAAAGTCGCCCGATTACAACGGTATGCGTACTTTTCCCCTAGAACGTTCTAGTTATTCGTTTCGAGCATCAAACTGCGAAAATTTTGAGTTTTTCAAGCGTTTCTTACTTCCAAATTGCCATACCTCGAGAACGGATTGAGCAATCCGCAAAATTTCTGTTGCATCTGAAGGTAGAAACTCGCCCGTTTACAACGGTATGCGTACTTTTCCCCTAGGCCGTTCTAGTTATTCGTTTCGAGCATCAGAACTGCGAAAATTTTGAGATTCTCAAGCGTTTCTTACTTCCAAACCGCCATATCTCGCGAACAGATTGACCAATCCGCAAAATTTCTGTTGCATCTGAAAGTAGAAACTCGCCCGATTACAACGGTATGCGTACTTTTCCCGTAGGCCGTTGTAGTTATTCGTTTCGAGCATGAGAACTGCGAAAATTTTGGGTTTCTCAAGCGTTGCTTACCTCCAAACTGCCATATCTCGCGAACGGATTGACCAATCCGCAAAATTTCTGTTGCATCTGAAAGTAGAAACTCGCCCGATTACAACGGTATGCGTACTTTTCCCCTAGGCCGTTCTAGTTATTCTTTTCGAGCATCAGAACTGCGAAAATTTGGAGTTTCTCAAGCGTTTCTTACCTCCAAACTGCCATATCTCGCGAACGGATTGACCAATCCGCAAAATTTCTGTTGCATCTGAAAGTAGAAACTCGCCCGATTACAACGGTATGCGTACTTTTCCCCTAGTCCGTTCTAGTTATTCGTTTCGAGCATCAGAACTGCGAAAATTTTGAGTTTCTCAAGCGTTTCTTACCTCCAAACTGCCATATCTCGCGAACGGATTGACTAATCCGCAAAATTTCTGTTGCATCTGAAAGTAGAAACTCACCCGATTACAACGGTATGCGTACTTTTCCCCTAGGCCGTTCTAGTTATTGTTTTCGAGCATCAGAACTGCGAAAATTTGGAGTTTCTCAAGCGTTTCTTACCTCCAAACTGCCATATCTCGCGAACGGATTGACCAATCCGAAAAATTTCTGATGCATCTGAAAGTAGAAAGTCGCCCGATTACAACGGTATGCGTACTTTTCCCCTAGAACGTTCTAGTTATTCGTTTCGAGCATCAAAACTGCGAAAATTTTGAGTTTTTCAAGCGTTTCTTACTTCCAAATTGCCATACCTCGAGAACGGATTGAGCAATCCGCAAAATTTCTGTTGCATCTGAAGGTAGAAACTCGCCCGTTTACAACGGTATGCGTACTTTTCCCCTAGGCCGTTCTAGTTATTCGTTTCGAGCATCAGAACTGCGAAAATTTTGAGTTTCTCAAGCGTTTCTTACCTCCAAACTGCCATATCTCGGGAACGGATTGACCAATCCGCAAAATTTCTGTTGCATCTGAAAGTAGAAACTCGCCCGATTACAACGGTATGCGTACTTTTCCCCTAGTCCGTTCTAGTTATTCGTTTCGAGCATCAGAACTGCGAAAATTTTGAGTTTCTCAAGCGTTTCTTACCTCCAAACTGCCATATCTCGCGAACGGAATGACTAATCCGCAAAATTTCTGTTGCATATGAAAGTAGAAACTCACCCGATTACAACGGTATGCGTACTTTTCCCCTAGGCCGTTCTAGTTATTCTTTTCGAGCATCAGAACTGCGAAAATTTGGAGTTTCTCAAGCGTTTCTTACCTCCAAACTGCCATATCTCGCGAACGGATTGACCAATCCGAAAAATTTCTGATGCATCTGAAAGTAGAAAGTCGCCCGATTACAACGGTATGCGTACTTTTCCCCTAGAACGTTCTAGTTATTCGTTTCGAGCATCAAAACTGCGAAAATTTTGAGTTTTTCAAGCGTTTCTTACTTCCAAATTGCCATACCTCGCGAACGGATTGAGCAATCCGCAAAATTTCTGTTGCATCTGAAGGTAGAAACTCGCCCGTTTACAACGGTATGCGTACTTTTCCCCTAGGCCGTTCTAGTTATTCGTTTCGAGCATCAGAACTGCGAAAATTTTGAGATTCTCAAGCGTTTCTTGCTTCCAAACCGCCATATCTCGCGAACGGATTGACCAATCCGCAAAATTTCTGTTGCATCTGAAAGTAGAAACTCGCCCGATTACAACGGTATGCGTACTTTTCCCCTAGTCCGTTCTAGTTATTCGTTTCGAGCATCAGAACTGCGAAAATTTTGAGTTTCTCAAGCGTTTCTTACCTACAAACTGCCATATCTCGCGAACGGATTGACCAATCCGCAAAATTTCTGTTGCATCTGAAAGTAGAAATTCGCCCGATTACAACGGTATGCGTACTTTTCCCCTAGACCGTTCTAGTTATGCTTGTCGAGCATCAGAACTGCGAAAATTTTGAGTTTCTCAAGCGTTTCTTACATCCAAACTGCCATATCTCGCGAACGGATTGACCAATCCGCAAAATTTCTGTTGCATCTGAAAGTAGAAACTCGCCCGATTACAACGGTATGCGTACTTTTCCCGTAGGCCGTTGTAGTTATTCGTTTCGAGCATGAGAACTGCGAAAATTTTGGGTTTCTCAAGCGTTGCTTACCTCCAAACTGCCATATCTCGCGAACGGATTGACCAATCCGCAAAATTTCTGTTGCATCTAAAAGTAGAAACTCGCCCGATTACAACGGTATGCGTACTTTTCCCCTGGGCCGTTCTGGTTATTCGTTTCGAGTATCAGAACTGTGATAATTTTGAGTTTCTCGACCGTTTGTTACCTCCAAACTGCCATATCTCGCGAACGGATTGACCAATCCGAAAAATTTCTGATGCATCTGAAAGTAGAAAGTCGCCCGATTACAACGGTATGCGTACTTTTCCCCTAGAACGTTCTAGTTATTCGTTTCGAGCATCAGAACTGCGAAAATTTTGAGTTTCTCAAGCGTTTCTTACCTCCAAACTGCCATATCTCGCGAACGGATTGACCAATCCGAAAAATTTCTGATGCATCTGAAAGTAGAAAGTCGCCCGATTACAACGGTATGCGTACTTTTCCCCTAGAACGTTCTAGTTATTCGGTTCGAGCATCAGAACTGCGAAAATTTTGAGTTTCTCAAGCGTTTCTTACCTCCAAACTGCCATATCTCGCGAACGGATTGACCAATCCGCAAAATTTCTGTTGCATCTGAAAGTAGAAATTCGCCCGATTACAACGGTATGCGTACTTTTCCCCTAGACCGTTCTAGTTATGCTTGTCGAGCATCAGAACTGCGAAAATTTTGAGTTTCTCAAGCGTTTCTTACCTCCAAACTGCCATATCTCGCGAACGGATTGACTAATCCGCAAAAATTCTGTTGCATCTGAAAGTAGAAACTCGCCCGATTACAACGGTATGCGTACTTTTCCCCTAGAACGTTCTAGTTATTCGTTTCGAGCATCAAAACTGCGAAAATTTTGAGTTTTTCAAGCGTTTCTTACTTCCAAATTGCCATACCTCGCGAACGGATTGAGCAATCCGCAAAATTTCTGTTGCATCTGAAGGTAGAAACTCGCCCGTTTACAACGGTATGCGTACTTTTCCCCTAGGCCGTTCTAGTTATTCGTTTCGAGCATCAGAACTGCGAAAATTTTGAGTTTCTCAAGCGTTTCTTACCTCCAAACTGCCATATCTCGCGAACGGATTGACCAATCCGAAAAATTTCTGATGCATCTGAAAGTAGAAAGTCGCCCGATTACAACGGTATGCGTACTTTTCCCCTAGAACGTTCTAGTTATTCGTTTCGAGCATCAGAACTGCGAAAATTTTGAGTTTCTCAAGCGTTTCTTACCTCCAAACTGCCATATCTCGCGAACGGATTGACCAATCCGCAAAATTTCTGTTGCATCTGAAAGTAGAAACTCGCCCGATTACAACGGTATGCGTACTTTTCCCCTAGGCCGTTCTAGTTATTCTTTTCGAGCATCAGAACTGCGAAAATTTTGAGTTTCTCAAGCGTTTCTTACCTCCAAACTGCCATATCTCGCGAACGGATTGACCAATCCGCAAAATTTCTGTTGCATCTGAAAGTAGAAATTCGCCCGATTACAACGGTATGCGTACTTTTCCCCTAGACCGTTCTAGTTATGCTTGTCGAGCATCAGAACTGCGAAAATTTTGAGTTTCTCAAGCGTTTCTTACCTCCAAACTGCCATATCTCGCGAACGGATTGACTAATCCGCAAAAATTCTGTTGCATCTGAAAGTAGAAACTCGCCCGATTACAACGGTATGCGTACTTTTCCCCTAGAACGTTCTAGTTATTCGTTTCGAGCATCAAAACTGCGAAAATTTTGAGTTTTTCAAGCGTTTCTTACTTCCAAATTGCCATACCTCGAGAACGGATTGAGCAATCCGCAAAATTTCTGTTGCATCTGAAGGTAGAAGCTCGCCCGTTTACAACGGAATGCGTACTTTTCCCCTAGGCCGTTCTAGTTATTCGTTTCGAGCATCAGAACTGCGAAAATTTTGAGTTTCTCAAGCGTTTCTTACTTCCAAACCGCCATATCTCGCGAACGGATTGACCAATCCGCAAAATTTCTGTTGCATCTGAAAGTAGAAAGTCGCCCGATTACAACGGTATGCGTACTTTTCCCCTAGAACGTTCTAGTTATTCGTTTCGAGCATCAAAACTGCGAAAATTTTGAGTTTTTCAAGCGTTTCTTACTTCCAAATTGCCATACCTCGAGAACGGATTGAGCAATCCGCAAAATTTCTGTTGCATCTGAAGGTAGAAACTCGCCCGTTTACAACGGAATGCGTACTTTTCCCCTAGGCCGTTCTAGTTATTCGTTTCGAGCATCAGAACTGCGAAAATTTTGAGTTTCTCAAGCGTTTCTTACTTCCAAACCGCCATATCTCCCGAACGGATTGACCAATCCGCAAAATTTCTGTTGCATCTGAAAGTAGAAACTCGCCCGTTTACAACGGAATGCGTACTTTTCCCCTAGGCCGTTCTAGTTAATCGTTTCGAGCATCAGAACTGCGAAAATTTTGAGTTTCTCAAGCGTTTCTTACTTCCAAACTGCCATATCTCGCGAACGGATTGACCAATCCGCAAAATTTCTGATGCATCTGAAAGTAGAAAGTCGCCCGATTACAACGGTATGCGTACTTTTCCCCTAGAACGTTCTAGTTATGCTTGTCGAGCATCAGAACTGCGAAAATTTTGAGTTTCTCAAGCGTTTCTTACCTCCAAACTGCCATATCTCGCGAACGGATTGACAAATCCGCAAAATTTCTGTTGCATCTGAAAGTAGAAACTCGCCCGATTACAACGGTATGCGTACTTTTCCCCTAGTCCGTTCTAGTTATTCGTTTCGAGCACCAGAACTGCGAAAAGTTTGAGTTTTTCAAGCGTTTCTTACCTCCAAACTGCCATATCTCGCGAACGGATTGACAAATCCGCAAAATTTCTGTTGCATCTGAAAGTAGAAGCTCACCCGATTACAACGGTATGCGTACTTTTCCCCTAGGCCGTTCTAGTTATTCTTTTCGAGCATCAGAACTGCGAAAATTTGGAGTTTCTCAAGCGTTTCTTACATCCAAACTGCCGTATCTCGCGAACGGATTGACCAATCCGCAAAATTTCTGTTGCATCTGAAAGTAGAAACTCGCCCGATTACAACGGTATGCGTACTTTTCCCCTAGTCCGTTCTAGTTATTCGTTTCGAGCATCAGAACTGCGAAAATTTTGAGTTTCTCAAGCGTTTCTTACCTCCAAACTGCCATATCTCGCGAACGGATTGACCAATCCGCAAAATTTCTGTTGCATCTGAAAGTACAAACTCGCCCGATTACAACGGTATGCGTACTTTTCCCCTAGGCCGTTCTAGTTATTCGTTTCGAGCATCAGAACTGCGAAAATTTTGAGTTTCTCAAGCGTTTCTTACTTCCAAACCGCCATATCTCCCGAACGGATTGACCAATCCGCAAAATTTCTGTTGCATCTGAAAGTAGAAACTCGCCCGTTTACAACGGAATGCGTACTTTTCCCCTAGGCCGTTCTAGTTAATCGTTTCGAGCATCAGAACTGCGAAAATTTTGAGTTTCTCAAGCCTTTCTTACTTCCAAACTGCCATATCTCGCGAACGGATTGACCAATCCGCAAAATTTCTGATGCATCTGAAAGTAGAAAGTCGCCCGATTACAACGGTATGCGTACTTTTCCCCTAGAACGTTCTAGTTATGCTTGTCGAGCATCAGAACTGCGAAAATTTTGAGTTTCTCAAGCGTTTCTTACCTCCAAACTGCCATATCTCGCGAACGGATTGACAAATCCGCAAAATTTCTGTTGCATCTGAAAGTAGAAACTCGCCCGATTACAACGGTATGCGTACTTTTCCCCTAGTCCGTTCTAGTTATTCGTTTCGAGCACCAGAACTGCGAAAATTTTGAGTTTTTCAAGCGTTTCTTACCTCCAAACTGCCATATCTCGCGAACGGATTGACAAATCCGCAAAATTTCTGTTGCATCTGAAAGTAGAAACTCACCCGATTACAACGGTATGCGTACTTTTCCCCTAGGCCGTTCTAGTTATTCTTTTCGAGCATCAGAACTGCGAAAATTTGGAGTTTCTCAAGCGTTTCTTACATCCAAACTGCCATATCTCGCGAACGGATTGACCAATCCGCAAAATTTCTGTTGCATCTGAAAGTAGAAACTCGCCCGATTACAACGGTATGCGTACTTTTCCCCTAGTCCGTTCTAGTTATTCGTTTCGAGCATCAGAACTGCGAAAATTTTGAGTTTCTCAAGCGTTTCTTACCTCCAAACTGCCATATCTCGCGAACGGATTGACCAATCCGCAAAATTTCTGTTGCATCTGAAAGTACAAACTCGCCCGATTACAGCGGTATGCGTACTTTTCCCCTAGGCCGTTCTAGTTATTCGTTTCGAGCATCAGAACTGCGAAAATTTTGAGTTTCTCAAGCGTTTCTTACTTCCAAACCGCCATATCTCGCGAACGGATTGACCAATCCAAAAAATTTCTGTTGCATCTGAAAGTAGAAACTCGCCCGATTACAACGGTATGCGTACTTTTCCCCTAGGCCGTTCTAGTTAATCGTTTCGAGCATCAGAACTGCGAAAATTTTGAGTTTCTCAAGCGTTTCTTTCTTCCAAACTGCCATATCTCGCGAACGGATTGACCAATCCGCAAAATTTCTGATGCATCTGAAAGTAGAAAGTCGCCCGATTACAACGGTATGCGTACTTTTCCCCTAGAACGTTCTAGTTATGCTTGTCGAGCATCAGAACTGCGAAAATTTTGAGTTTCTCAAGCATTTCTTACCTCCAAACTGCCATATCTCGCGAACGGATTGACCAATCCGCAAAATTTCTGTTGCATCTGAAAGTAGAAACTCGCCCGATTACAACGGTATGCGTACTTCTCCCCTAGTCCGTTCTAGTTATTCGTTTCGAGCATCAGAACTGCGAAAATTTTGAGTTTTTCAAGCGTTTCTTACTTCCAAATTGCCATACCTCGCGAACGGATTGAGCAATCCGCAAAATTTCTGTTGCATCTGAAGGTAGAAACTCGCCCGTTTACAACGGTATGCGTACTTTTCCCCTAGGCCGTTCTAGTTATTCGTTTCGAGCATCAGAACTGCGAAAATTTTGAGTTTCTCAAGCGTTTCTTACTTCCAAACCGCCATATCTCGCGAACGGATTGACCAATCCGCAAAATTTCTGTTGCATCTGAAAGTACAAACTCGCCCGATTACAACGGTATGCCTACTTTTCCCCTAGGCCGTTCTAGTTATTCGTTTCGAGCATCAGAACTGCGAAAATTTTGAGATTCTCAAGCGTTTCTTACTTCCAAACCGCCATATCTCGCGAACGGATTGACCAATCCGCAAAATTTCTGTTGCATCTGAAAGTAGAAACTCGCCCGATTACAACGGTATTCGTACTTTTCCCCTAGTCCGTTCTAGTTATTCGTTTCGAGCATCAGAACTGCGAAAATTATGAGTTTCTCAAGCGTTTCTTACCTCCAAACTGCCATATCTCGCGAACGGATTGACTAATCCGCAAAATTTCTGTTGCATCTGAAAGTAGAAACTCACCCGATTACAACGGTATGCGTACTTTTCCCCTAGGCCGTTCTTGTTATTCTTTTCGAGCATCAGAACTGCGAAAATTTTGAGTTTCTCAAGCGTTTCTTACCTCCAAACTGCCATATCTCGCGAACGGATTGACTAATCCGCAAAATTTCTGTTGCATCTGAAAGTAGAAACTCGCCCGATTACAACGGTATGCGTACTTTTCCCCTAGGCCGTTCTAGTTATTCGTTTCGAGCATCAGAACTGCGAAAATTTGGAGTTTCTCAAGCGTTTCTTACCTCCAAACTGCCATATCTCGCGAACGGATTGACCAATCCGCAAAATTTCTGTTGCATCTGAAAGTAGAAACTCGCCCGATTACAACGGTATTCGTACTTTTCCCCTAGTCCGTTCTAGTTATTCGTTTCGAGCATCAGAACTGCGAAAATTTTGAGTTTCTCAAGCGTTTCTTACCTCCAAACTGCCATATCTCGCGAACGGATTGACTAATCCGCAAAATTTCTGTTGCATCTGAAAGTAGAAAGTCGCCCGATTACAACGGTATGCCTACTTTTCCCCTAGAACGTTCTAGTTATGCTTGTCGAGCATCAGAACTGCGAAAATTTTGAGTTTCTCAAGCGTTTCTTACCTCCAAACTGCCATATCTCGCGAACGGATTGACCAATCCGCAAAATTTCTGTTGCATCTGAAAGTAGAAACTCGCCCGATTACAACGGTATGCGTACTTTTCCCCTAGTCCGTTCTAGTTATTCGTTTCGAGCATCAGAACTGCGAAAATTTTGAGTTTTTCAAGCGTTTCTTACTTCCAAATTGCCATACCTCGCGAACGGATTGAGCAATCCGCAAAATTTCTGTTGCATTTGAAGGTAGAAACTCCCCCGTTTACAACGGTATGCGTACTTTTCCCCTAGGCCGTTCTAGTTATTCGTTTCGAGCATCAGAACTGCGAAAATTTTGAGTTTCTCAAGCGTTTCTTACCTCCAAACTGCCATATCTCGCGAACGGATTGACCAATCCGCAAAATTTCTGTTGCATCTGAAAGTAGAAACTCGCCCGATTACAACGGTATGCGTACTTTTCCCCTAGTCCGTTCTAGTTATTCGTTTCGAGCATCAGAACTGCGAAAATTTTGAGTTTCTCAAGCGTTTCTTACCTCCAAACTGCCATATCTCGCGAACGGATTGAGCAATCCGCAAAATTTCTGTTGCATCTGAAAGTACAAACTCGCCCGATTACAACGGTATGCCTACTTTTCCCCTAGGCCGTTCTAGTTATTCGTTTCGAGCATCAGAACTGCGAAAATGTTGAGTTTCTCAAGCGTTTCTTACTACAAACTGCCATATCTCGCGAACGGATTGACCTATCCGCAAAATTTCTGTTGCATCTGAAAGTAGAAACTCGCCCGATTACAACGGTATGCGTACTTTTCCCCTAGTCCGTTCTAGTTATTCGTTTCGAGCATCAGAACTGCGAAAATTTTGAGTTTTTCAAGCGTTTCTTACTTCCAAATTGCCATACCTCGCGAACGGATTGAGCAATCCGCAAAATTTCTGTTGCATCTGAAGGTAGAAACTCGCCCGTTTACAACGGTATGCGTACTTTTCCCCTAGGCCGTTCTAGTTATTCGTTTCGAGCATCAAAACTGCGAAAATTTTGAGTTTCTCAAGCGTTTCTTACTTCCAAACCGCCATATCTCGCGAACGGATTGACCAATCCGCAAAATTTCTGTTGCATCTGAAAGTAGAAACTCGCCCGATTACAACGGTATGCGTACTTTTCCCCTAGTCCGTTCTAGTTATTCGTTTCGAGCATCAGAACTGCGAAAATTTTGAGTTTCTCAAGCGTATCTTACCTCCAAACTGCCATATCTCGCGAACGGATTGACCAATCCGCAAAATTTCTGTTGCATCTGAAAGTACAAACTCGCCCGATTACAACGGTATGCGTACTTTTCCCCTAGGCCGTTCTAGTTATTCGTTTCGAGCATCAGAACTGCGAAAATTTTGAGTTTCTCAAGCGTTTCTTACTTCCAAACCGCCATATCTCCCGAACGGATTGACCAATCCGCAAAATTTCTGTTGCATCTGAAAGTAGAAACTCGCCCGTTTACAACGGAATGCGTACTTTTCCCCTAGGCCGTTCTAGTTAATCGTTTCGAGCATCAGAACTGCGAAAATTTTGTGTTTCTCAAGCGTTTCTTACTTCCAAACTGCCATATCTCGCGAACGGATTGACCAATCCGCAAAATTTCTGATGCATCTGAAAGTAGAAAGTCGCCCGATTACAACGGTATGCGTACTTTTCCCCTAGAACGTTCTAGTTATGCTTGTCGAGCATCAGAACTGCGAAAATTTTGAGTTTCTCAAGCGTTTCTTACCTCCAAACTGCCATATCTCGCGAACGGATTGACAAATCCGCAAAATTTCTGTTGCATCTGAAAGTAGAAACTCGCCCGATTACAACGGTATGCGTACTTCTCCCCTAGTCCGTTCTAGTTATTCGTTTCGAGCATCAGAACTGCGAAAATTTTGAGTTTTTCAAGCGTTTCTTACTTCCAAATTGCCATACCTCGCGAACGGATTGAGCAATCCGCAAAATTTCTGTTGCATCTGAAGGTAGAAACTCGCCCGTTTACAACGGTATGCGTACTTTTCCCCTAGGCCGTTCTAGTTATTCGTTTCGAGCATCAGAACTGCGAAAATTTTGAGTTTCTCAAGCGTTTCTTACTTCCAAACCGCCATATCTCGCGAACGGATTGACCAATCCGCAAAATTTCTGTTGCATCTGAAAGTAGAAACTCACCCGATTACAACGGTATGCGTACTTTTCCCCTAGGCCGTTCTAGTTATTCTTTTCGAGCATCAGAACTGCGAAAATTTGGAGTTTCTCAAGCGTTTCTTACATCCAAACTGCCATATCTCGCGAACGGATTGACCAATCCGCAAAATTTCTGTTGCATCTGAAAGTAGAAACTCGCCCGATTACAACGGTATGCGTACTTTTCCCCTAGTCCGTTCTAGTTATTCGTTTCGAGCATCAGAACTGCGAAAATTTTGAGTTTCTCAAGCGTTTCTTACCTCCAAACTGCCATATCTCGCGAACGGATTGACCAATCCGCAAAATTTCTGTTGCATCTGAAAGTACAAACTCGCCCGATTACAACGGTATGCGTACTTTTCCCCTAGGCCGTTCTAGTTATTCGTTTCGAGCATCAGAACTGCGAAAATTTTGAGTTTCTCAAGCGTTTCTTACTTCCAAACCGCCATATCTCGCGAACGGATTGACCAATCCAAAAAATTTCTGTTGCATCTGAAAGTAGAAACTCGCCCGATTACAACGGTATGCGTACTTTTCCCCTAGGCCGTTCTAGTTAATCGTTTCGAGCATCAGAACTGCGAAAATTTTGAGTTTCTCAAGCGTTTCTTTCTTCCAAACTGCCATATCTCGCGAACGGATTGACCAATCCGCAAAATTTCTGATGCATCTGAAAGTAGAAAGTCGCCCGATTACAACGGTATGCGTACTTTTCCCCTAGAACGTTCTAGTTATGCTTGTCGAGCATCAGAACTGCGAAAATTTTGAGTTTCTCAAGCATTTCTTACCTCCAAACTGCCATATCTCGCGAACGGATTGACCAATCCGCAAAATTTCTGTTGCATCTGAAAGTAGAAACTCGCCCGATTACAACGGTATGCGTACTTCTCCCCTAGTTCGTTCTAGTTATTCGTTTCGAGCATCAGAACTGCGAAAATTTTGAGTTTTTCAAGCGTTTCTTACTTCCAAATTGCCATACCTCGCGAACGGATTGAGCAATCCGCAAAATTTCTGTTGCATCTGAAGGTAGAAACTCGCCCGTTTACAACGGTATGCGTACTTTTCCCCTAGGCCGTTCTAGTTATTCGTTTCGAGCATCAGAACTGCGAAAATTTTGAGTTTCTCAAGCGTTTCTTACTTCCAAACCGCCATATCTCGCGAACGGATTGACCAATCCGCAAAATTTCTGTTGCATCTGAAAGTACAAACTCGCCCGATTACAACGGTATGCCTACTTTTCCCCTAGGCCGTTCTAGTTATTCGTTTCGAGCATCAGAACTGCGAAAATTTTGAGATTCTCAAGCGTTTCTTACTTCCAAACCGCCATATCTCGCGAACGGATTGACCAATCCGCAAAATTTCTGTTGCATCTGAAAGTAGAAACTCGCCCGATTACAACGGTATTCGTACTTTTCCCCTAGTCCGTTCTAGTTATTCGTTTCGAGCATCAGAACTGCGAAAATTATGAGTTTCTCAAGCGTTTCTTACCTCCAAACTGCCATATCTCGCGAACGGATTGACTAATCCGCAAAATTTCTGTTGCATCTGAAAGTAGAAACTCACCCGATTACAACGGTATGCGTACTTTTCCCCTAGGCCGTTCTTGTTATTCTTTTCGAGCATCAGAACTGCGAAAATTTGGAGTTTCTCAAGCGTTTCTTACCTCCAAACTGCCATATCTCGCGAACGGATTGACTAATCCGCAAAATTTCTGTTGCATCTGAAAGTAGAAACTCGCCCGATTACAACGGTATGCGTACTTTTCCCCTAGGCCGTTCTAGTTATTCGTTTCGAGCATCAGAACTGCGAAAATTTTGAGTTTCTCAAGCGTTTCTTACCTCCAAACTGCCATATCTCGCGAACGGATTGACTAATCCGCAAAATTTCTGTTGCATCTGAAAGTAGAAACTCGCCCGATTACAACGGTATGCGTACTTCTCCCCTAGTCCGTTCTAGTTATTCGTTTCGAGCATCAGAACTGCGAAAATTTTGAGTTTTTCAAGCGTTTCTTACTTCCAAATTGCCATACCTCGCGAACGGATTGAGCAATCCGCAAAATTTCTGTTGCATCTGAAGGTAGAAACTCGCCCGTTTACAACGGTATGCGTACTTTTCCCCTAGGCCGTTCTAGTTATTCGTTTCGAGCATCAGAACTGCGAAAATTTTGAGTTTCTCAAGCGTTTCTTACTTCCAAACCGCCATATCTCGCGAACGGATTGACCAATCCGCAAAATTTCTGTTGCATCTGAAAGTACAAACTCGCCCGATTACAACGGTATGCCTACTTTTCCCCTAGGCCGTTCTAGTTATTCGTTTCGAGCATCAGAACTGCGAAAATTTGGAGTTTCTCAAGCGTTTCTTACATCCAAACTGCCATATCTCGCGAACGGATTGACCAATCCGCAAAATTTCTGTTGCATCTGAAAGTAGAAACTCGCCCGATTACAACGGTATGCGTACTTTTCCCCTAGTCCGTTCTAGTTATTCGTTTCGAGCATCAGAACTGCGAAAATTTTGAGTTTCTCAAGCGTTTCTTACCTCCAAACTGCCATATCTCGCGAACGGATTGACCAATCCGCAAAATTTCTGTTGCATCTGAAAGTACAAACTCGCCCGATTACAACGGTATGCGTACTTTTCCCCTAGGCCGTTCTAGTTATTCGTTTCGAGCATCAGAACTGCGAAAATTTTGAGTTTCTCAAGCGTTTCTTACTTCCAAACCGCCATATCTCGCGAACGGATTGACCAATCCAAAAAATTTCTGTTGCATCTGAAAGTAGAAACTCGCCCGATTACAACGGTATGCGTACTTTTCCCCTAGGCCGTTCTAGTTAATCGTTTCGAGCATCAGAACTGCGAAAATTTTGAGTTTCTCAAGCGTTTCTTTCTTCCAAACTGCCATATCTCGCGAACGGATTGACCAATCCGCAAAATTTCTGATGCATCTGAAAGTAGAAAGTCGCCCGATTACAACGGTATGCGTACTTTTCCCCTAGAACGTTCTAGTTATGCTTGTCGAGCATCAGAACTGCGAAAATTTTGAGTTTCTCAAGCATTTCTTACCTCCAAACTGCCATATCTCGCGAACGGATTGACCAATCCGCAAAATTTCTGTTGCATCTGAAAGTAGAAACTCGCCCGATTACAACGGTATGCGTACTTCTCCCCTAGTTCGTTCTAGTTATTCGTTTCGAGCATCAGAACTGCGAAAATTTTGAGTTTTTCAAGCGTTTCTTACTTCCAAATTGCCATACCTCGCGAACGGATTGAGCAATCCGCAAAATTTCTGTTGCATCTGAAGGTAGAAACTCGCCCGTTTACAACGGTATGCGTACTTTTCCCCTAGGCCGTTCTAGTTATTCGTTTCGAGCATCAGAACTGCGAAAATTTTGAGTTTCTCAAGCGTTTCTTACTTCCAAACCGCCATATCTCGCGAACGGATTGACCAATCCGCAAAATTTCTGTTGCATCTGAAAGTACAAACTCGCCCGATTACAACGGTATGCCTACTTTTCCCCTAGGCCGTTCTAGTTATTCGTTTCGAGCATCAGAACTGCGAAAATTTTGAGATTCTCAAGCGTTTCTTACTTCCAAACCGCCATATCTCGCGAACGGATTGACCAATCCGCAAAATTTCTGTTGCATCTGAAAGTAGAAACTCGCCCGATTACAACGGTATTCGTACTTTTCCCCTAGTCCGTTCTAGTTATTCGTTTCGAGCATCAGAACTGCGAAAATTATGAGTTTCTCAAGCGTTTCTTACCTCCAAACTGCCATATCTCGCGAACGGATTGACTAATCCGCAAAATTTCTGTTGCATCTGAAAGTAGAAACTCACCCGATTACAACGGTATGCGTACTTTTCCCCTAGGCCGTTCTTGTTATTCGTTTCGAGCATCAGAACTGCGAAAATTTGGAGTTTCTCAAGCGTTTCTTACCTCCAAACTGCCATATCTCGCGAACGGATTGACTAATCCGCAAAATTTCTGTTGCATCTGAAAGTAGAAACTCGCCCGATTACAACGGTATGCGTACTTTTCCCCTAGGCCGTTCTAGTTATTCGTTTCGAGCATCAGAACTGCGAAAATTTTGAGTTTCTCAAGCGTTTCTTACCTCCAAACTGCCATATCTCGCGAACGGATTGACTAATCCGCAAAATTTCTGTTGCATCTGAAAGTAGAAACTCGCCCGATTACAACGGTATGCGTACTTCTCCCCTAGTCCGTTCTAGTTATTCGTTTCGAGCATCAGAACTGCGAAAATTTTGAGTTTTTCAAGCGTTTCTTACTTCCAAATTGCCATACCTCGCGAACGGATTGAGCAATCCGCAAAATTTCTGTTGCATCTGAAGGTAGAAACTCGCCCGATTACAACGGTATGCGTACTTTTCCCCTAGTCCGTTCTAGTTATTCGTTTCGAGCATCAGAACTGCGAAAATTTTGAGTTTTTCAAGCGTTTCTTACTTCCAAATTGCCATACCTCGCGAACGGATTGAGCAATCCGCAAAATTTCTGTTGCATCTGAAGGTAGAAACTCGCCCGTTTACAACGGTATGCGTACTTTTCCCCTAGGCCGTTCTAGTTATTCGTTTCGAGCATCAGAACTGCGAAAATTTTGAGTTTCTCAAGCGTTTCTTACCTCCAAACTGCCATATCTCGCGAACGGATTGACCAATCCGCAAAATTTCTGTTGCATCTGAAAGTAGAAACTCGCCCGATTACAACGGTATGCGTACTTTTCCCCTAGTCCGTTCTAGTTATTCGTTTCGAGCATCAGAACTGCGAAAATTTTGAGTTTCTCAAGCGTTTCTTACCTCCAAACTGCCATATCTCGCGAACGGATTGAGCAATCCGCAAAATTTCTGTTGCATCTGAAAGTACAAACTCGCCCGATTACAACGGTATGCCTACTTTTCCCCTAGGCCGTTCTAGTTATTCGTTTCGAGCATCAGAACTGCGAAAATGTTGAGTTTCTCAAGCGTTTCTTACTACAAACTGCCATATCTCGCGAACGGATTGACCTATCCGCAAAATTTCTGTTGCATCTGAAAGTAGAAACTCGCCCGATTACAACGGTATGCGTACTTTTCCCCTAGTCCGTTCTAGTTATTCGTTTCGAGCATCAGAACTGCGAAAATTTTGAGTTTTTCAAGCGTTTCTCACTTCCAAATTGCCATACCTCGCGAACGGATTGAGCAATCCGCAAAATTTCTGTTGCATCTGAAGGTAGAAACTCGCCCGTTTACAACGGTATGCGTACTTTTCCCCTAGGCCGTTCTAGTTATTCGTTTCGAGCATCAAAACTGCGAAAATTTTGAGTTTCTCAAGCGTTTCTTACTTCCAAACCGCCATATCTCGCGAACGGATTGACCAATCCGCAAAATTTCTGTTGCATCTGAAAGTAGAAACTCGCCCGATTACAACGGTATGCGTACTTTTCCCCTAGTCCGTTCTAGTTATTCGTTTCGAGCATCAGAACTGCGAAAATTTTGAGTTTCTCAAGCGTTTCTTACCTCCAAACTGCCATATCTCGCGAACGGATTGACCAATCCGCAAAATTTCTGTTGCATCTGAAAGTACAAACTCGCCCGATTACAACGGTATGCGTACTTTTCCCCTAGGCCGTTCTAGTTATTCGTTTCGAGCATCAGAACTGCGAAAATTTTGAGTTTCTCAAGCGTTTCTTACTTCCAAACCGCCATATCTCCCGAACGGATTGACCAATCCGCAAAATTTCTGTTGCATCTGAAAGTAGAAACTCGCCCGTTTACAACGGAATGCGTACTTTTCCCCTAGGCCGTTCTAGTTAATCGTTTCGAGCATCAGAACTGCGAAAATTTTGAGTTTCTCAAGCGTTTCTTACTTCCAAACTGCCATATCTCGCGAACGGATTGACCAATCCGCAAAATTTCTGATGCATCTGAAAGTAGAAAGTCGCCCGATTACAACGGTATGCGTACTTTTCCCCTAGAACGTTCTAGTTATGCTTGTCGAGCATCAGAACTGCGAAAATTTTGAGTTTCTCAAGCGTTTCTTACCTCCAAACTGCCATATCTCGCGAACGGATTGACAAATCCGCAAAATTTCTGTTGCATCTGAAAGTAGAAACTCGCCCGATTACAACGGTATGCGTACTTTTCCCCTAGTCCGTTCTAGTTATTCGTTTCGAGCACCAGAACTGCGAAAATTTTGAGTTTTTCAAGCGTTTCTTACCTCCAAACTGCCATATCTCGCGAACGGATTGACAAATCCGCAAAATTTCTGTTGCATCTGAAAGTAGAAACTCACCCGATTACAACGGTATGCGTACTTTTCCCCTAGGCCGTTCTAGTTATTCTTTTCGAGCATCAGAACTGCGAAAATTTGGAGTTTCTCAAGCGTTTCTTACATCCAAACTGCCATATCTCGCGAACGGATTGACCAATCCGCAAAATTTCTGTTGCATCTGAAAGTAGAAACTCGCCCGATTACAACGGTATGCGTACTTTTCCCCTAGTCCGTTCTAGTTATTCGTTTCGAGCATCAGAACTGCGAAAATTTTGAGTTTCTCAAGCGTTTCTTACCTCCAAACTGCCATATCTCGCGAACGGATTGACCAACCCGCAAAATTTCTGTTGCATCTGAAAGTACAAACTCGCCCGATTACAACGGTATGCGTACTTTTCCCCTAGGCCGTTCTAGTTATTCGTTTCGAGCATCAGAACTGCGAAAATTTTGAGTTTCTCAAGCGTTTCTTACTTCCAAACCGCCATATCTCGCGAACGGATTGACCAATCCAAAAAATTTCTGTTGCATCTGAAAGTAGAAACTCGCCCGATTACAACGGTATGCGTACTTTTCCCCTAGGCCGTTCTAGTTAATCGTTTCGAGCATCAGAACTGCGAAAATTTTGAGTTTCTCAAGCGTTTCTTTCTTCCAAACTGCCATATCTCGCGAACGGATTGACCAATCCGCAAAATTTCTGATGCATCTGAAAGTAGAAAGTCGCCCGATTACAACGGTATGCGTACTTTTCCCCTAGAACGTTCTAGTTATGCTTGTCGAGCATCAGAACTGCGAAAATTTTGAGTTTCTCAAGCATTTCTTACCTCCAAACTGCCATATCTCGCGAACGGATTGACCAATCCGCAAAATTTCTGTTGCATCTGAAAGTAGAAACTCGCCCGATTACAACGGTATGCGTACTTCTCCCCTAGTCCGTTCTAGTTATTCGTTTCGAGCATCAGAACTGCGAAAATTTTGAGTTTTTCAAGCGTTTCTTACTTCCAAATTGCCATACCTCGCGAACGGATTGAGCAATCCGCAAAATTTCTGTTGCATCTGAAGGTAGAAACTCGCCCGTTTACAACGGTATGCGTACTTTTCCCCTAGGCCGTTCTAGTTATTCGTTTCGAGCATCAGAACTGCGAAAATTTTGAGTTTCTCAAGCGTTTCTTACTTCCAAACCGCCATATCTCGCGAACGGATTGACCAATCCGCAAAATTTCTGTTGCATCTGAAATTAGAAACTCGCCCGATTACAACGGTATGCGTACTTTTCCCCTAGGCCGTTCTGATTAATCGTTTCGAGCATCAGAACTGCGAAAATTTTGAGTTTCTCAAGCGTTTCTTACCTCCAAACTGCCATATCTCGCGAACGGATTGACCAATCCGCAAAATTTCTGTTGCATCTGAAAGTACAAACTCGCCCGATTACAACGGTATGCGTACTTTTCCCCTAGGCCGTTCTAGTTATTCGTTTCGAGCATCAGAACTGCGAAAATTTTGAGTTTCTCAAGCGTTTCTTACCTCCAAACTGCCATATCTCGCGAAAGGATTGACTAATCCGCAAAATTTCTGTTGCATCTGAAAGTAGAAACTCACCCGATTACAACGGTATGCGTACTTTTCCCCTAGGCCGTTCTAGTTATTCTTTTCCAGCATCAGAACTGCGAAAATTTGGAGTTTCTCAAGCGTTTCTTACCTCCAAACTGCCATATCTCGCGAACGGATTGACCAATCCGCAAAATTTCTGTTGCATCTGAAAGTAGAAACTCGCCCGATTACAACGGTATGCGTACTTTTCCCCTAGTCCGTTCTAGTTATTCGTTTCGAGCATCAGAACTGCGAAAATTTTGAGTTTCTCAAGCGTTTCTTACCTCCAAACTGCCATATCTCGCGAACGGATTGACCAACCCGCAAAATTTCTGTTGCATCTGAAAGTACAAACTCGCCCGATTACAACGGTATGCGTACTTTTCCCCTAGGCCGTTCTAGTTATTCGTTTCGAGCATCAGAACTGCGAAAATTTTGAGTTTCTCAAGCGTTTCTTACTTCCAAACCGCCATATCTCGCGAACGGATTGACCAATCCAAAAAATTTCTGTTGCATCTGAAAGTAGAAACTCGCCCGATTACAACGGTATGCGTACTTTTCCCCTAGGCCGTTCTAGTTAATCGTTTCGAGCATCAGAACTGCGAAAATTTTGAGTTTCTCAAGCGTTTCTTTCTTCCAAACTGCCATATCTCGCGAACGGATTGACCAATCCGCAAAATTTCTGATGCATCTGAAAGTAGAAAGTCGCCCGATTACAACGGTATGCGTACTTTTCCCCTAGAACGTTCTAGTTATGCTTGTCGAGCATCAGAACTGCGAAAATTTTGAGTTTCTCAAGCATTTCTTACCTCCAAACTGCCATATCTCGCGAACGGATTGACCAATCCGCAAAATTTCTGTTGCATCTGAAAGTAGAAACTCGCCCGATTACAACGGTATGCGTACTTCTCCCCTAGTCCGTTCTAGTTATTCGTTTCGAGCATCAGAACTGCGAAAATTTTGAGTTTTTCAAGCGTTTCTTACTTCCAAATTGCCATACCTCGCGAACGGATTGAGCAATCCGCAAAATTTCTGTTGCATCTGAAGGTAGAAACTCGCCCGTTTACAACGGTATGCGTACTTTTCCCCTAGGCCGTTCTAGTTATTCGTTTCGAGCATCAGAACTGCGAAAATTTTGAGTTTCTCAAGCGTTTCTTACTTCCAAACCGCCATATCTCGCGAACGGATTGACCAATCCGCAAAATTTCTGTTGCATCTGAAATTAGAAACTCGCCCGATTACAACGGTATGCGTACTTTTCCCCTAGGCCGTTCTGATTAATCGTTTCGAGCATCAGAACTGCGAAAATTTTGAGTTTCTCAAGCGTTTCTTACCTCCAAACTGCCATATCTCGCGAACGGATTGACCAATCCGCAAAATTTCTGTTGCATCTGAAAGTACAAACTCGCCCGATTACAACGGTATGCGTACTTTTCCCCTAGGCCGTTCTAGTTATTCGTTTCGAGCATCAGAACTGCGAAAATTTTGAGTTTCTCAAGCGTTTCTTACCTCCAAACGGCCATATCTCGCGAAAGGATTGACTAATCCGCAAAATTTCTGTTGCATCTGAAAGTAGAAACTCACCCGATTACAACGGTATGCGTACTTTTCCCCTAGGCCGTTCTAGTTATTCTTTTCCAGCATCAGAACTGCGAAAATTTGGAGTTTCTCAAGCGTTTCTTACCTCCAAACTGCCATATCTCGCGAACGGATTGACCAATCCGCAAAATTTCTGTTGCATCTGAAAGTAGAAACTCGCCCGATTACAACGGTATGCGTACTTTTCCCCTAGTCCGTTCTAGTTATTCGTTTCGAGCATCAGAACTGCGAAAATTTTGAGTTTCTCAAGCGTTTCTTACCTCCAAACTGCCATATCTCGCTAACGGATTGACCAATCCGCAAAATTTCTGTTGCATCTGAAAGTACAAACTCGCCCGATTACAACGGTATGCCTACTTTTCCCCTAGGCCGTTCTAGTTATTCGTTTCGAGCATCAGAACTGCGAAAATTTTGAGATTCTCAAGCGTTTCTTACTTCCAAACCGCCATATCTCGCGAACGGATTGACCAATCCGCAAAATTTCTGTTGCATCTGAAAGTAGAAACTCGCCCGATTACAACGGTATTCGTACTTTTCCCCTAGTCCGTTCTAGTTATTCGTTTCGAGCATCAGAACTGCGAAAATTTTGAGTTTCTCAAGCGTTTCTTACCTCCAAACTGCCATATCTCGCGAACGGATTGACTAATCCGCAAAATTTCTGTTGCATCTGAAAGTAGAAAGTCGCCCGATTACAACGGTATGCCTACTTTTCCCCTAGAACGTTCTAGTTATGCTTGTCGAGCATCAGAACTGCGAAAATTTTGTGTTTCTCAAGCGTTTCTTACCTCCAAACTGCCATATCTCGCGAACGGATTGACCAATCCGCAAAATTTCTGTTGCATCTGAAAGTAGAAACTCGCCCGATTACAACGGTATGCGTACTTTTCCCCTAGTCCGTTCTAGTTATTCGTTTCGAGCATCAGAACTGCGAAAATTTTGAGTTTTTCAAGCGTTTCTTACTTCCAAATTGCCATACCTCGCGAACGGATTGAGCAATCCGCAAAATTTCTGTTGCATCTGAAGGTAGAAACTCGCCCGATTACAACGGTATGCGTACTTTTCCCCTAGGCCGTTCTAGTTATTCGTTTCGAGCATCAGAACTGCGAAAATTTTGAGTTTCTCAAGCGTTTCTTACCTCCAAACTGCCATATCTCGCGAACGGATTGACTAATCCGCAAAATTTCTGTTGCATCTGAAAGTAGAAACTCGCCCGATTACAACGGTATGCGTACTTTTCCCCTAGGCCGTTCTAGTTATTCGTTTCGAGCATCAGAACTGCGAAAATTTTGAGTTTCTCAAGCGTTTCTTACCTCCAAACTGCCATATCTCGCGAACGGATTGACCAATCCGCAAAATTTCTGTTGCATCTGAAAGTAGAAACTCGCCCGATTACAACGGTATGCGTACTTTTCCCCTAGTCCGTTCTAGTTATTCGTTTCGAGCATCAGAACTGCGAAAATTTTGAGTTTCTCAAGCGTTTCTTACCTCCAAACTGCCATATCTCGCGAACGGATTGACCAATCCACAAAATTTCTGTTGCATCTGAAAGTACAAACTCGCCCGATTACAACGGTATGCCTACTTTTCCCCTAGGCCGTTCTAGTTATTCGTTTCGTGCATCAGAACTGCGAAAATTTTGAGATTCTCAAGCGTTTCTTACTTCCAAACCGCCATATCTCGCGAACGGATTGACCAATCCGCAAAATTTCTGTTGCATCTGAAAGTAGAAACTCGCCCGATTACAACGGTATTCGTACTTTTCCCCTAGTCCGTTCTAGTTATTCGTTTCGAGCATCAGAACTGCGAAAATTTTGAGTTTCTCAAGCGTTTCTTACCTCCAAACTGCCATATCTCGCGAACGGATTGACTAATCCGCAAAATTTCTGTTGCATCTGAAAGTAGAAAGTCGCCCGATTACAACGGTATGCCTACTTTTCCCCTAGAACGTTCTAGTTATGCTTGTCGAGCATCAGAACTGCGAAAATTTTGAGTTTCTCAAGCGTTTCTTACCTCCAAACTGCCATATCTCGCGAACGGATTGACCAATCCGCAAAATTTCTGTTGCATCTGAAAGTAGAAACTCGCCCGATTACAACGGTATGCGTACTTTTCCCCTAGTCCGTTCTAGTTATTCGTTTCGAGCATCAGAACTGCGAAAATTTTGAGTTTTTCAAGCGTTTCTTACTTCCAAATTGCCATACCTCGCGAACGGATTGAGCAATCCGCAAAATTTCTGTTGCATCTGAAGGTAGAAACTCGCCCGTTTACAACGGTATGCGTACTTTTCCCCTAGGCCGTTCTAGTTATTCGTTTCGAGCATCAGAACTGCGAAAATTTTGAGTTTCTCAAGCGTTTCTTACCTCCAAACTGCCATATCTCGCGAACGGATTGACCAATCCGCAAAATTTCTGTTGCATCTGAAAGTAGAAACTCGCCCGATTACAACGGTATGCGTACTTTTCCCCTAGTCCGTTCTAGTTATTCGTTTCGAGCATCAGAACTGCGAAAATTTTGAGTTTCTCAAGCGTTTCTTACCTCCAAACTGCCATATCTCGCGAACGGATTGAGCAATCCGCAAAATTTCTGTTGCATCTGAAAGTACAAACTCGCCCGATTACAACGGTATGCCTACTTTTCCCCTAGGCCGTTCTAGTTATTCGTTTCGAGCATCAGAACTGCGAAAATGTTGAGTTTCTCAAGCGTTTCTTACTACAAACTGCCATATCTCGCGAACGGATTGACCTATCCGCAAAATTTCTGTTGCATCTGAAAGTAGAAACTCGCCCGATTACAACGGTATGCGTACTTTTCCCGTAGTCCGTTCTAGTTATTCGTTTCGAGCATCAGAACTGCGAAAATTTTGAGTTTTTCAAGCGTTTCTTACTTCCAAATTGCCATACCTCGCGAACGGATTGAGCAATCCGCAAAATTTCTGTTGCATCTGAAGGTAGAAACTCGCCCGTTTACAACGGTATGCGTACTTTTCCCCTAGGCCGTTCTAGTTATTCGTTTCGAGCATCAGAACTGCGAAAATTTTGAGTTTCTCAAGCGTTTCTTACTTCCAAACCGACATATCTCGCGAACGGATTGACCAATCCGCAAAATTTCTGTTGCATCTGAAAGTAGAAACTCGCCCGATTACAACGGTATGCGTACTTTTCCCCTAGTCCGTTCTAGTTATTCGTTTCGAGCATCAGAACTGCGAAAATTTTGAGTTTCTCAAGCGTTCCTTACCTCCAAACTGCCATATCTCGCGAACGGATTGACTAATCCGCAAAATTTCTGTTGCATCTGAAAGTAGAAACTCACCCGATTACAACGGTATGCGTACTTTTCCCCTAGGCCGTTCTAGTTATTCTTTTCGAGCATCAGAACTGCGAAAATTTTGAGTTTCTCAAGCGTTTCTTACCTCCAAACTGCCATATCTCGCGAACGGATTGAGCAATCCGCAAAATTTCTGTTGCATCTGAAGGTAGAAACTCGCCCGTTTACAACGGTATGCGTACTTTTCCCCTAGGCCGTTCTAGTTATTCGTTTCGAGCATCAGAACTGCGAAAATTTTGAGTTTCTCAAGCGTTTCTTACTTCCAAACCGCCATATCTCGCGAACGGATTGACCAATCCGCAAAATTTCTGTTGCATCTGAAAGTAGAAACTCGCCCGATTACAACGGTATGCGTACTTTTCCCCTAGTCCGTTCTAGTTATTCGTTTCGAGCATCAGAACTGCGAAAATTTTGAGTTTTTCAAGCGTTTCTTACTTCCAAATTGCCATACCTCGCGAACGGATTGAGCAATCCGCAAAATTTCTGTTGCATCTGAAGGTAGAAACTCGCCCGTTTACAACGGTATGCGTACTTTTCCCCTAGGCCGTTCTAGTTATTCGTTTCGAGCATCAGAACTGCGAAAATTTTGAGTTTCTCAAGCGTTTCTTACCTCCAAACTGCCATATCTCGCGAACGGATTGACCAATCCGCAAAATTTCTGTTGCATCTGAAAGTAGAAACTCGCCCGATTACAACGGTATGTGTACTTTTCCCCTAGTCCGTTCTAGTTATTCGTTTCGAGCATCAGAACTGCGAAAATTTTGAGTTTCTCAAGCGTTTCTTACCTCCAAACTGCCATATCTCGCGAACGGATTGACCAATCCGCAAAATTTCTGTTGCATCTGAAAGTACAAACTCGCCCGATTACAACGGTATGCCTACTTTTCCCCTAGGCCGTTCTAGTTATTCGTTTCGAGCATCAGAACTGCGAAAATGTTGAGTTTCTCAAGCGTTTCTTACTACAAACTGCCATATCTCGCGAACGGATTGACCAATCCGCAAAATTTCTGTTGCATCTGAAAGTAGAAACTCGCCCGATTACAACGGTATGCGTACTTTTCCCCTAGTCCGTTCTAGTTATTCGTTTCGAGCATCAGAACTGCGAAAATTTTGAGTTTTTCAAGCGTTTCTTACTTCCAAATTGCCATACCTCGCGAACGGATTGAGCAATCCGCAAAATTTCTGTTGCATCTGAAGGTAGAAACTCGCCCGTTTACAACGGTATGCGTACTTTTCCCCTAGGCCGTTCTAGTTATTCGTTTCGAGCATCAGAACTGCGAAAATTTTGAGTTTCTCAAGCGTTTCTTACTTCCAAACCGCCATATCTCGCGAACGGATTGACCAATCCGCAAAATTTCTGTTGCATCTGAAAGTAGAAACTCGCCCGATTACAACGGTATGCGTACTTTTCCCCTAGTCCGTTCTAGTTATTCGTTTCGAGCATCAGAACTGCGAAAATTTTGAGTTTCTCAAGCGTTTCTTACCTCCAAACTGCCATATCTCGCGAACGGATTGACTAATCCGCAAAATTTCTGTTGCATCTGAAAGTAGAAACTCACCCGATTACAACGGTATGCGTACTTTTCCCCTAGGCCGTTCTAGTTATTCTTTTCGAGCATCAGAACTGCGAAAATTTGGAGTTTCTCAAGCGTTTCTTACCTCCAAACTGCCATATCTCGCGAACGGATTGACCAATCCGCAAAATTTCTGTTGCATCTGAAAGTAGAAACTCGCCCGATTACAACGGTATGCGTACTTTTCCCCTAGTCCGTTCTAGTTATTCGTTTCGAGCATCAGAACTGCGAAAATTTTGAGTTTCTCAAGCGTTTCTTACTTCCAAACCGCCATATCTCGCGAACGGATTGACCAATCCGCAAAATTTCTGTTGCATCTGAAAGTAGAAACTCGCCCGATTACAACGGTATGCGTACTTTTCCCCTAGTCCGTTCTAGTTATTCGTTTCGAGCATCAGAACTGCGAAAATTTTGAGTTTCTCAAGCGTTTCTTACCTCCAAACTGCCATATCTCGCGAACGGATTGACTAATCCGCAAAATTTCTGTTGCATCTGAAAGTAGAAACTCACCCGATTACAACGGTATGCGTACTTTTCCCCTAGGCCGTTCTAGTTATTCTTTTCGAGCATCAGAACTGCGAAAATTTGGAGTTTCTCAAGCGTTTCTTACCTCCAAACTGCCATATCTCGCGAACGGATTGACCAATCCGCAAAATTTCTGTTGCATCTGAAAGTAGAAACTCGCCCGATTACAACGGTATGCGTACTTTTCCCCTAGTCCGTTCTAGTTATTCGTTTCGAGCATCAGAACTGCGAAAATTTTGAGTTTCTCAAGCGTTTCTTACCTCCAAACTGCCATATCTCGCGAACGGATTGACCAATCCGCAAAATTTCTGTTGCATCTGAAAGTAGAAACTCGCCCGATTACAACGGTATGCGTACTTTTCCCCTAGTCCGTTCTAGTTATTCGTTTCGAGCATCAGAACTGCGAAAATTTTGAGTTTCTCAAGCGTTTCTTACCTCCATACTGCCATATCTCGCGAACGGATTGACCAATCCGCAAAATTTCTGTTGCATCTGAAAGTACAAACTCGCCCGATTACAACGGTATGCCTACTTTTCCCCTAGGCCGTTCTAGTTATTCGTTTCGAGCATCAGAACTGCGAAAATGTTGAGTTTCTCAAGCGTTTCTTACCTACAAACTGCCATATCTCGCGAACGGATTGACCAATCCGCAAAATTTCTGTTGCATCTGAAAGTAGAAACTCGCCCGATTACAACGGTATGCGTACTTTTCCCCTAATCCGTTCTAGTTATTCGTTTCGAGCATCAGAACTGCGAAAATTTTGAGTTTTTCAAGCGTTTCTTACTTCCAAATTGCCATACCTCGCGAACGGATTGAGCAATCCGCAAAATTTCTGTTGCATCTGAAGGTAGAAACTCGCCCGTTTACAACGGTATGCGTACTTTTCCCCTAGGCCGTTCTAGTTATTCGTTTCGAGCACCAGAACTGCGAAAATTTTGAGTTTCTCAAGCGTTTCTTACTTCCAAACCGCCATATCTCGCGAACGGATTGACCAATCCGCAAAATTTCTGTTGCATCTGAAAGTAGAAACTCGCCCGATTACAACGGTATGCGTACTTTTTCCCTAGTCCGTTCTAGTTATTCGTTTCGAGCATCAGAACTGCGAAAATTTTGAGTTTCTCAAGCGTTTCTTACCTACAAACTGCCATATCTCGCGAACGGATTGACTAATCCGCAAAATTTCTGTTGCATCTGAAAGTAGAAACTCACCCGATTACAACGGTATGCGTACTTTTCCCCTAGGCCGTTCTAGTTATTCTTTTCGAGCATCAGAACTGCGAAAATTTGGAGTTTCTCAAGCGTTTCTTACCTCCAAACTGCCATATCTCGCGAACTGATTGACCAATCCGCAAAATTTCTGTTGCATCTGAAAGTAGAAACTCGCCCGATTACAACGGTATGCGTACTTTTCCCCTAGTCCGTTCTAGTTATTCGTTTCGAGCATCAGAACTGCGAAAATTTTGAGTTTCTCAAGCGTTTCTTACCTCCAAACTGCCATATCTCGCGAACGGATTGACCAATCCGCAAAATTTCTGTTGCATCTGAAAGTACAAACTCGCCCGATTACAACGGTATGCCTACTTTTCCCCTAGGCCGTTCTAGTTATTCGTTTCGAGCATCAGAACTGCGAAAATGTTGAGTTTCTCAAGCGTTTCTTACCTACAAACTGCCATATCTCGCGAACGGATTGACCAATCCGCAAAATTTCTGTTGCATCTGAATGTAGAAACTCGCCCGATTACAACGGTATGCGTACTTTTCCCCTAGGCCGTTCTAGTTATTCGTTTCGAGCATCAGAACTGCGAAAATTTTGAGTTTCTCAAGCGTTTCTTACTTCCAAACCGCCATATCTCGCGAACGGATTGACCAATCCGCAAAATTTCTGTTGCATCTGAAAGTAGAAACTCGCCCGATTACAACGGTATGCGTACTTTTCCCCTAGGCCGTTCTAGTTATTCGTTTCGAGCATCAGAACTGCGAAAATTTTGAGTTTCTCAAGAGTTTCTTACTTCCAAACTGCCATATCTCGCGAACGGTTTGACCAATCCGCAAAATTTCTGATGCATCTGAAAGTAGAAAGACGCCCGATTACAACGGTATGCGTACTTTTCCCCTAGAACGTTCTAGTTATGCTTGTCGAGCATCAGAACTGCGTAAATTTTGAGTTTCTCAAGCATTTCTTACCTCCAAACTGCCATATCTCGCGAACGGATGGACCAATCCGCAAAATTTCTGTTGCATCTGAAAGTAGAAACTCGCCCGATTACAACGGTATGCGTACTTTTCCCCTAGGCCGTTCTAGTTATTCGTTTCGAGCATCAGAACTGCGAAAATTTTGAGTTTCTCAAGCGTTTCTTACCTCCAAACTGCCATATCTCGCGAACGGATTGACCAATCCGCAAAATTTCTGTTGCATCTGAAAGTAGAAACTCGCCCGATTACAACGGTATGCGTACTTTTCCCCTAGGCCGTTCTGGTGAATCGTTTCGAGCATCAGAACTGCGAAAATTTTGAGTTTCTCAAGCGTTTCTTACTCCCAAACTGCCATATCTCGCGAACGGACTTACCAATCCGCAAAATTTCTGTTGCATCTGAAAGTAGAAACTCGCCCGATTACAACGGTATGCGTACTTTTCCCCTAGGCCGTTCTGGTGAATCGTTTCGAGCATCAGAACTGCGAAAATTTTGAGTTTCTCAAGCGTTTCTTACCTCCAAACTGCCATATCTCGAGAACGGATTGACCAATCCGCAAAATTTCTGTTGCATCTGAGAGTACAAACTAGCCCGATTACAACGGTATGCCTACTTTTCCCCTAGGCCGTTCTAGTTATTCGTTTCGAGCATCAGAACTGCGAAAATGTTGAGTTTCTCAAGCGTTTCTTACCTACAAACTGCCATATCTCGCGAACGGATTGACCAATCCGCAAAATTTCTGTTGCATCTGAAAGTAGAAACTCGCCCGATTACAACGGTATGCGTACTTTTCCCCTAATCCGTTCTAGTTATTCGTTTCGAGCATCAGAACTGCGAAAATTTTGAGTTTTTCAAGCGTTTCTTACTTCCAAATTGCCATACCTCGCGAACGGATTGAGCAGTCCGCAAAATTTCTGTTGCATCTGAAGGTAGAAACTCGCCCGTTTACAACGGTATGCGTACTTTTCCCCTAGGCCGTTCTAGTTATTCGTTTCGAGCACCAGAACTGCGAAAATTTTGAGTTTCTCAAGCGTTTCTTACTTCCAAACCGCCATATCTCGCGAACGGATTGACCAATCCGCAAAATTTCTGTTGCATCTGAAAGTAGAAACTCGCCCGATTACAACGGTATGCGTACTTTTTCCCTAGTCCGTTCTAGTTATTCGTTTCGAGCATCAGAACTGCGAAAATTTTGAGTTTCTCAAGCGTTTCTTACCTCCAAACTGCCATATCTCGCGAACGGATTGACCAATCCGCAAAATTTCTGTTGCATCTGAAAGTAGAAACTCGCCCGATTACAACGGTATGCGTACTTTTCCCCTAGAACGTTCTAGTTATTCGTTTCGAGCATCAAAACTGCGAAAATTTTGAGTTTTTCAAGCGTTTCTTACTTCCAAATTGCCATACCTCGCGAACGGATTGAGCAATCCGCAAAATTTCTGTTGCATCTGAAGGTAGAAACTCGCCCGTTTACAACGGTATGCGTACTTTTCCCCTAGGCCGTTCTAGTTATCGTTTCGAGCATCAGAACTGCGAAAATTTTGAGTTTCTCAAGCGTTTCTTACCTCCAAACTGCCATATCTCGCGAACGGATTGACCAATCCGAAAAATTTCTGATGCATCTGAAAGTAGAAAGTCGCCCGATTACAACGGTATGCGTACTTTTCCCCTAGAACGTTCTAGTTATTCGTTTCGAGCATCAGAACTGCGAAAATTTTGAGTTTCTCAAGCGTTTCTTACCTCCAAACTGCCATATCTCGCGAACGGATTGACCAATCCGCAAAATTTCTGTTGCATCTGAAAGTAGAAACTCGCCCGATTACAACGGTATGCGTACTTTTCCCCTAGGCCGTTCTAGTTAATCGTTTCGAGCATCAGAACTGCGAAAATTTTGAGTTTCTCAAGCGTTTCTTACTCCCAAACTGCCATATCTCGCGAACGGACTTACCAATCCGCAAAATTTCTGATGCATCTGAAAGTAGAAACTCGCCCGATTACAACGGTATGCGTACTTTTCCCCTAGGCCGTTCTGGTGAATCGTTTCGAGCATCAGAACTGCGAAAATTTTGAGTTTCTCAACCGTTTCTTACTTCCAAACTGCCATATCTCGCGAACGGATTGACCAATTCGCAAAATTTCTGTTGCATCTGAAAGTACAAACTCGCCCGATTACAACGGTATGCCTACTTTTCCCCTAGGCCGTTCTAGTTATTCGTTTCGAGCATCAGAACTGCGAAAATGTTGAGTTTCTCAAGCGTTTCTTACCTACAAACTGCCATATCTCGCGAACGGATTGACCAATCCGCAAAATTTCTGATGCATCTGAAAGTAGAAACTCGCCCGATTACAACGGTATGCGTACTTTTCCCCTAGGCCGTTCTGGTTAATCGTTTCGAGCATCAGAACTGCGAAAATTTTGAGTTTCTCAAGCGTTTCTTACCTCCAAACTGCCATATCTCGCGAACGGATTGACCAATCCTCAAAATTGCTGTTGCATCTGAAAGTAGAAACTCGCCCGATTACAACGGTATGCGTACTTTTCCCCTAGTCCGTTCTAGTTATTCGTTTCGAGCATCAGAACTGCGAAAATTTTGAGTTTTTCAAGCGTTTCTTACTTCCAAATTGCCATACCTCGCGAACGGATTGAGCAATCCGCAAAATTTCTGTTGCATCTGAAGGTAGAAACGCGCCCGTTTACAACGGTATGCGTACTTTTCCCCTAGGCCGTTCTAGTTATTCGTTTCGAGCATCAGAACTGCGAAAATTTTGAGTTTCTCAAGCGTTTCTTACTTCCAAACCGCCATATCTCGCGAACGGATTGACCAATCCGCAAAATTTCTGTTGCATCTGAAAGTAGAAACTCGCCCGATTACAACGGTATGCGTACTTTTCCCCTAGGCCGTTCTAGTTAATCGTTTCGAGCATCAGAACTGCGAAAATTTTGAGTTTCTCAAGCGTTTCTTACCTCCAAACTGCCATATCTCGCGAACGGATTGACCAATCCGCAAAATTTCTGTTGCATCTGAAAGTAGAAACCCGCCCGATTACAACGCTATGCGTACTTTTCCCCTAGGCCGTTCTAGTTAATCGTTTCGAGCATCAGAACTGCGAAAATTTTGAGTTTCTCAAGCGTTTCTTACTTCCAAGCTGCCATATCTCGCGAACGGATTGACCAATCCGCAAAATTTCTGATGCATCTGAAAGTTGAAAGTCGCCCGATTACAACGGTATGCGTACTTTTCCCCTAGAACGTTCTAGTTATGCTTGTCGAGCATCAGAACTGCGAAAATTTTGAGTTTCTCAAGCGTTTCTTACCTCCAAACTGCCATATCTCGCGAACGGATTGACCAATCCGCAAAATTTCTGTTGCATCTGAAAGTAGAAACTCACCCGATTACAACGGTATGCGTACTTTTCCCCTAGGCCGTTCTAGTTATTCGTTTCGAGCATCAGAACTGCGAAAATTTTGAGTTTCTCAAGCGTTTCTTACTTCCAAACCGCCATATCTCGCGAACGGATTGACCAATCCGCAAAATTTCTGTTGCATCTGAAAGTAGAAACTCGCCCGATTACAACGGTATGCGTACTTTTCCCCTAGGCCGTTCTAGTTAATCGTTTCGAGCATCAGAACTGCGAAAATTTTGAGTTTCTCAAGCGTTTCTTACCTCCAAACTGCCATATCTCGCGAACGGATTGACCAATCCGCAAAATTTCTGTTGCATCTGAAAGTAGAAACCCGCCCGATTACAACGCTATGCGTACTTTTCCCCTAGGCCGTTCTAGTTAATCGTTTCGAGCATCAGAACTGCGAAAATTTTGAGTTTCTCAAGCGTTTCTTACTTCCAAGCTGCCATATCTCGCGAACGGATTGACCAATCCGCAAAATTTCTGATGCATCTGAAAGTTGAAAGTCGCCCGATTACAACGGTATGCGTACTTTTCCCCTAGAACGTTCTAGTTATGCTTGTCGAGCATCAGAACTGCGAAAATTTTGAGTTTCTCAAGCGTTTCTTACCTCCAAACTGCCATATCTCGCGAACGGATTGACCAATCCGCAAAATTTCTGTTGCATCTGAAAGTAGAAACTCACCCGATTACAACGGTATGCGTACTTTTCCCCTAGGCCGTTCTAGTTATTCTTTTCGAGCATCAGAACTGCGAAAATTTGGAGTTTCTCAAGAGTTTCTTACCTCCAAACTGCCATATCTCGCGAACGGATTGACTAATCCGCAAAATTTCTGTTGCATCTGAAAGTAGAAACTCGCCCGATTACAACGGTATGCGTACTTTTCCCCTAGGCCGTTCTAGATATTCGTTTCGAGCATCAGAACTGCGAAAATTTTGAGTTTCTCAAGCGTTTCTTACCTCCAAACTGCCATATCTCGCGAACGGATTGACCAATCCGCAAAATTTCTGTTCCATCTGAAGGTAGAAACTCGCCCGTTTACAACGGTATGCGTACTTTTCCCCTAGGCCGTTCTAGTTATTCGTTTCGAGCATCAGAACTGCGAAAATTTTGAGTTTCTCAAGCGTTTCTTACTTCCAAACTGCCATATCTCGCGAACGGATTGACCAATCCGCAAAATTTCTGATGCATCTGAAAGTAGAAACTCGCCCGATTACAACGGTATGCGTACTTTTCCCCTAGGCCGCTCTAGTTATTCGTTTCGAGCATCAGAACTGCGAAAATTTTGAGTTTCTCAAGCGTTTCTTACCTCCAAACTGCCATATCTCGCGAACGGATTGACCAATCCGCAAAATTTCTGTTGCATCTGAAAGTACAAACTCGCCCGATTACAACGGTATGCCTACTTTTCCCCTAGAACCTTCTAGTTATGCTTGTCGAGCATCAGAACTGCGACAATTTTGAGTTTCTCAAGCATTTCTTACCTCCAAACTGCCATATCTCGCGAACGGATGGACCAATCCGCAAAATTTCTGTTGCATCTGAAAGTAGAAACTCGCCCGATTACAACGGTATGCGTACTTTTCCCCTAGTCCGTTCTAGTTATTCGTTTCGAGCATCAGAACTGCGAAAATTTTGAGTTTCTCAAGCGTTTCTTACCTCCAAACTGCCATATCTCGCGAACGGATTGACCAATCCGCAAAATTTCTGTTGCATCTGAAAGTACAAACTCGCCCGATTACAACGGTATGCCTACTTTTCCCCTAGGCCGTTCTAGTTATTCGTTTCGAGCATCAGAACTGCGAAAATGTTGAGTTTCTCAAGCGTTTCTTACCTACAAACTGCCATATCTCGCGAACGGATTGACCAATCCGCAAAATTTCTGATGCATCTGAAAGTAGAAACTCGCCCGATTACAACGGTATGCGTACTTTTCCCCTAGGCCGTTCTGGTTAATCGTTTCGAGCATCAGAACTGCGAAAATTTTGAGTTTCTCAAGCGTTTCTTACCTCCAAACTGCCATATCTCGCGAACGGATTGACCAATCCTCAAAATTGCTGTTGCATCTGAAAGTAGAAACTCGCCCGATTACAACGGTATGCGTACTTTTCCCCTAGTCCGTTCTAGTTATTCGTTTCGAGCATCAGAACTGCGAAAATTTTGAGTTTTTCAAGCGTTTCTTACTTCCAAATTGCCATACCTCGCGAACGGATTGAGCAATCCGCAAAATTTCTGTTGCATCTGAAGGTAGAAACGCGCCCGTTTACAACGGTATGCGTACTTTTCCCCTAGGCCGTTCTAGTTATTCGTTTCGAGCATCAGAACTGCGAAAATTTTGAGTTTCTCAAGCGTTTCTTACTTCCAAACCGCCATATCTCGCGAACGGATTGACCAATCCGCAAAATTTCTGTTGCATCTGAAAGTAGAAACTCGCCCGATTACAACGGTATGCGTACTTTTCCCCTAGGCCGTTCTAGTTAATCGTTTCGAGCATCAGAACTGCGAAAATTTTGAGTTTCTCAAGCGTTTCTTACCTCCAAACTGCCATATCTCGCGAACGGATTGACCAATCCGCAAAATTTCTGTTGCATCTGAAAGTAGAAACCCGCCCGATTACAACGCTATGCGTACAATTCCCCTAGGCCGTTCTAGTTAATCGTTTCGAGCATCAGAACTGCGAAAATTTTGAGTTTCTCAAGCGTTTCTTACTTCCAAGCTGCCATATCTCGCGAACGGATTGACCAATCCGCAAAATTTCTGATGCATCTGAAAGTTGAAAGTCGCCCGATTACAACGGTATGCGTACTTTTCCCCTAGAACGTTCTAGTTATGCTTGTCGAGCATCAGAACTGCGAAAATTTTGAGTTTCTCAAGCGTTTCTTACCTCCAAACTGCCATATCTCGCGAACGGATTGACCAATCCGCAAAATTTCTGTTGCATCTGAAAGTAGAAACTCACCCGATTACAACGGTATGCGTACTTTTCCCCTAGGCCGTTCTAGTTATTCTTTTCGAGCATCAGAACTGCGAAAATTTGGAGTTTCTCAAGAGTTTCTTACCTCCAAACTGCCATATCTCGCGAACGGATTGACTAATCCGCAAAATTTCTGTTGCATCTGAAAGTAGAAACTCGCCCGATTACAACGGTATGCGTACTTTTCCCCTAGGCCGTTCTAGATATTCGTTTCGAGCATCAGAACTGCGAAAATTTTGAGTTTCTCAAGCGTTTCTTACCTCCAAACTGCCATATCTCGCGAACGGATTGACCAATCCGCAAAATTTCTGTTCCATCTGAAGGTAGAAACTCGCCCGTTTACAACGGTATGCGTACTTTTCCCCTAGGCCGTTCTAGTTATTCGTTTCGAGCATCAGAACTGCGAAAATTTTGAGTTTCTCAAGCGTTTCTTACTTCCAAACTGCCATATCTCGCGAACGGATTGACCAATCCGCAAAATTTCTGATGCATCTGAAAGTAGAAACTCGCCCGATTACAACGGTATGCGTACTTTTCCCCTAGGCCGCTCTAGTTATTCGTTTCGAGCATCAGAACTGCGAAAATTTTGAGTTTCTCAAGCGTTTCTTACCTCCAAACTGCCATATCTCGCGAACGGATTGACCAATCCGCAAAATTTCTGTTGCATCTGAAAGTACAAACTCGCCCGATTACAACGGTATGCCTACTTTTCCCCTAGAACCTTCTAGTTATGCTTGTCGAGCATCAGAACTGCGACAATTTTGAGTTTCTCAAGCATTTCTTACCTCCAAACTGCCATATCTCGCGAACGGATGGACCAATCGGCAAAATTTCTGTTGCATCTGAAAGTAGAAACTCGCCCGACTACAACGGTATGCGTACTTTTCCCCTAGTCCGTTCTAGTTATTCGTTTCGAGCATCAGAACTGCGAAAATTTTGAGTTTTTCAAGCGTTTCTTACTTCCAAATTGCCATACCTCGCGAACGGATTGTGCAATCCGCTAAATTTCTGTTCCATCTGAAGGTAGAAACTCGCCCGTTTACAACGGTATGCGTACTTTTCCCCTAGGCCGTTCTAGTTATTCGTTTCGAGCATCAGAACTGCGAAAATTTTGAGTTTCTCAAGCGTTTCTTACTTCCAAACCGCCATATCTCGCGAACGGATTGACCAATCCGCAAAATTTCTGTTGCATCTGAAAGTAGAAACTCGCCCGATTACAACGGTATGCGTACTTTTCCCCTAGGCCGTTCTAGTTAATCGTTTCGAGCATCAGAACTGCGAAAATTTTGAGTTTCTCAAGCGTTTCTTACTTCCAAACTGCCATATCTCGCGAACGGACTGACCAATCCGCAAAATTTCTGATGCATCTGAAAGTAGAAACTCGCCCGATTACAACGGTATGCGTCCCCCGGCGGACTTGATCGCGGGCGCGCATGCGGCTTTCTACGAGGGCCGCATGCGCGCCCGCGAGGATGGGGTGGTCCTGGCGGGCTGCGAGGTGGAGGCCCTGAGGCGCCAGGCCCGGGAGTCCATGCTGCAGCTTTGGCAGCAGCGGCTGGCCGAGCCGTTGTTCGGCCAGAGGACTGTCCGGGCTATCCGGCCGGTCCTGTTTGAGTGGCTGGGTAGGCGCTTCGGCTCACTCACCTACCGGTTGGTGCAGGTGCTGTCCGGGCACGGATGCTTCGGTCAGTACCTGTGCCGGATCGGTGTGGAAGAGGCGGCGCGCTGCTGGCACTGTCCAGCGGACGAGGACACGGCGCAACACACCCTCGAGGTGTGTCCGGCCTGGGGGGTGGAGCGCCGTGTCCTCACGGCCGTGATTGGGGCGGACCTATCGCTGCCGGGCGTGGTACAGGCCATGCTCGGCAGCGAGACGAAGTGGCGGGCCGTGGCCTCCTTCTGCGAGGAGGTAATCTCGCGGAAGGAGGCCGCGAGCCGCATTCGCGAGAGCGGGAGACCGCGAGCGAGGCCTCGTCCGAGGCCGGGGGCGGGTGGGCCTCCGGAAGGGCTGGGGAGGCCACCCTGAGAGCGGCGGGCGGGGGTGCGTAGCCCTTGAGGCTCGTGCCACCGCCCGTCGTCTGAGGGGTGGGAGGAATAAGGGACGGCGACGCTCTCGAGGGCGGAGAGGCCAGAACCGCCCTCGGGAGCGTACGAGCCGGGGTGCGGCCGCGCCGACGGCACGGTCCCAGGGCCGTGCCTCCGGCGCGGCTATGGGGGCCGTGGGCGGTCGCGAGTGTGGGACTCGCGGCCGCCCTCGGGCGGCCCCCGGGAGTGGGACGTCGGAGCAGTGTGGCCCTGCTCCGACGTCGGGCGCCAGAGCGCCGAGGAGAAAACAGGGAAGGGAGGGTGAAGTACCCCCTCCCTTCCCTGGAACGGGAGGACACGGGCGCGAGAGCCCTGCACGGGGGAGCACCTGATGTTATGATGTCTTCGGTCCCAGGTGCTCCCCCTGCATAGTGCGAGGATGGCCACCGTGGTGGGTTTTAGTGGGTAGGTCCCGCGCCCGATGGGTTTCCTTCCGGGCGCGGGGAATCCCACACTCCCCCCGCCCCTCCCCAGGCGGCGGGGGGGTCTTTCGAAGATTTCCCCCACGTTAATAAAAAAAAAAAAAAAATAAAAAAAAAAAAAAAAAAACGGTATGCGTACTTTTCCCCTAGGCCGTTCTGGTGAATCGTTTCGAGCATCAGAACTGCGAAAATTTTGAGTTTCTCAAGCGTTTCTTACCTCCAAACTGCCATATCTCGCGAACGGATTGACCAATCCTCAAAATTGCTGTTGCATCTGAAAGTAGAAACTCGCCCGATTAAAACGGTATGCGTACTTTTCCCCTAGTCCGTTCTAGTTATTCGTTTCGAGCATCAGAACTGCGAAAATTTTGAGTTTTTCAAGCGTTTCTTACTTCCAAATTGCCATACCTCGCGAACGGATTGAGCAATCCGCAAAATTTTTGTTGCATCTGAAGGTAGAAACACGCCCGTTTACAACGCTATGCGTACTTTTCCCCTAGGCCGTTCTAGTTATTCGTTTCGAGCATCAGAACTGCGAAAATTTTGAGTTTCTCAAGCGTTCCTTACTTCCAAACCGCCATATCTCGCGAACGGATTGACCAATCCGCAAAATTTCTGTTGCATCTGAAAGTAGAAACTCGCCCGATTACAACGGTATGCGTACTTTTCCCCTAGGCCGCTCTAGTTATTCGTTTCGAGCATCAGAACTGCGAAAATTTTGTGTTTCTCAAGTGTTTCATACTTCCAAACTGCCATATCTCGCGAACGGATTGACCAATCCGCAAAATTTCTGTTGCATCTGAAAGTAGAAACTCGCCCGATTACAACGGTATGCGTACTTTTCCCCTAGGCCGCTCTAGTTATTCGTTTCGAGCATCAGAACTGCGAAAATTTTGTGTTTCTCAAGTGTTTCATACTTCCAAACTGCCATATCTCGCGAACGGATTGACCAATCCGCAAAATTTCTGTTGCATCTGAAAGTAGAAACTCGCCCGATTACAACGGTATGCGTACTTTTCCCCTAGGCTGTTCTGGTTATTCGTTTCGAGCATCAGAACTGCGAAAATTTTGTGTTTCTCTAGTGTTTCATACTTCCTAACTGCCATATCTCGCGAACGGATTGACCAATCCGCAAAATTTCTGTTGCATCTGAAAGTAGAAACTCGCCCGATTACAACGGTATGCGTACTTTTCCCGTAGGCCGTTCTGGTTATTCGTTTCGAGCATCAGAACTGCGAAAATTTTGAGTTTCTCAAGCGTTTCTTACCTCCAAACTGCCATATATCGCGAACGGATTGACCAATCCTCAAAATTGCTGTTGCATCTGAAAGTAGAATCTCGCCCGATTACAACGGTATGCGTACTTTTCCCCTAGTCCGTTCTAGTTATTCGTTTCGAGCATCAGAACTGCGAAAATTTTGAGTTTTTCAAGCGTTTCTTACTTCCAAATTGCCATACCTCGCGAACGGATTGAGCAATCCGCAAAATTTCTGTTGCATCTGAAGGTAGAAACGCGCCCGTTTACAACGGTATGCGTACTTTTCCCCTAGGCCGTTCTAGTTATTCGTTTCGAGCATCAGAACTGCGAAAATTTTGAGTTTCTCAAGCGTTTCTTACTTCCAAACCGCCATATCTCGCGAACGGATTGACCAATCCGCAAAATTTCTGTTGCATCTGAAAGTAGAAACTCGCCCGATTACAACGGTATGCGTACTTTTCCCCTAGGCCGTTCTAGTTAATCGTTTCGAGCATCAGAACTGCGAAAATTTTGAGTTTCTCAAGCGTTTCTTACTTCCAAACTGCCATATCTCGCGAACGGATTGACCAATCCGCAAAATTTCTGATGCATCTGAAGGTAGAAACTCGCCCGATTACAACGGTATGCGTACTTTTCCCCTAGGCCGTTCTGGTTAATCGTTTCGAGCATCAGAACTGCGAAAATTTTGAGTTTCTCAAGCGTTTCTTACTTCCAAACTGCCATATCTCGCGAACGGATTGACCAATCCGCAAAATTTCTGATGCATCTGAAAGTAGAAACTCGCCCGATTACAACGGTATGCGTACTTTTCCCCTAGGCCGCTCTAGTTATTCGTTTCGAGCATCAGAACTGCGAAAATTTTGTGTTTCTCAAGTGTTTCATACTTCCAAACTGCCATATCTCGCGAACGGATTGACCAATCCGCAAAATTTCTGTTGCATCTGAAAGTAGAAACTCGCCCGATTACAACGGTATGCGTACTTTTCCCCTAGGCTGTTCTGGTTATTCGTTTCGAGCATCAGAACTGCGAAAATTTTGTGTTTCTCTAGTGTTTCATACTTCCTAACTGCCATATCTCGCGAACGGATTGACCAATCCGCAAAATTTCTGTTGCATCTGAAAGTAGAAACTCGCCCGATTACAACGGTATGCGTACTTTTCCCGTAGGCCGTTCTGGTTATTCGTTTCGAGCATCAGAACTGCGAAAATTTTGAGTTTCTCAAGCGTTTCTTACCTCCAAACTGCCATATATCGCGAACGGATTGACCAATCCTCAAAATTGCTGTTGCATCTGAAAGTAGAATCTCGCCCGATTACAACGGTATGCGTACTTTTCCCCTAGTCCGTTCTAGTTATTCGTTTCGAGCATCAGAACTGCGAAAATTTTGAGTTTTTCAAGCGTTTCTTACTTCCAAATTGCCATACCTCGCGAACGGATTGAGCAATCCGCAAAATTTCTGTTGCATCTGAAGGTAGAAACGCGCCCGTTTACAACGGTATGCGTACTTTTCCCCTAGGCCGTTCTAGTTATTCGTTTCGAGCATCAGAACTGCGAAAATTTTGAGTTTCTCAAGCGTTTCTTACTTCCAAACCGCCATATCTCGCGAACGGATTGACCAATCCGCAAAATTTCTGTTGCATCTGAAAGTAGAAACTCGCCCGATTACAACGGTATGCGTACTTTTCCCCTAGGCCGTTCTAGTTAATCGTTTCGAGCATCAGAACTGCGAAAATTTTGAGTTTCTCAAGCGTTTCTTACTTCCAAACTGCCATATCTCGCGAACGGATTGACCAATCCGCAAAATTTCTGATGCATCTGAAGGTAGAAACTCGCCCGATTACAACGGTATGCGTACTTTTCCCCTAGGCCGTTCTGGTTAATCATTTCGAGCATCAGAACTGCGAAAATTTTGAGTTTCTCAAGCGTTTCTTACTTCCAAACTGCCATATCTCGCGAACGGATTGACCAATCCGCAAAATTTCTGATGCATCTGAAAGTAGAAACTGGCCCGATTACAACGGTATGCGTACTTTTCCCCTAGGCCGCTCTAGTTATTCGTTTCGAGCATCAGAACTGCGAAAATTTTGTGTTTCTCAAGTGTTTCATACTTCCAAACTGCCATATCTCGCGAACGGATTGACCAATCCGCAAAATTTCTGTTGCATCTGAAAGTAGAAAGTCGCCCGATTACAACTGTATGTGTACTTTTCCCCTAGAACGTTCTAGTTATGCTTGTCGAGCATCAGAACTGCGAAAATTTTGAGTTTCTCAAGCATTTCTTACCTCCAAACTGCCATATCTCGCGAACGGATTGACCAATCCGCAAAATTTCTGTTGCATCTGAAAGTAGAAACTCGCCCGATTACAACGGTATGCGTACTTTTCCCCTAGGCCGCTCTAGTTATTCGTTTCGAGCATCAGAACTGCGAAAATTTTGTGTTTCTCAAGTGTTTCATACTTCCAAACTGCCATATCTCGCGAACGGATTGACCAATCCGCAAAATTTCTGTTGCATCTGAAAGTAGAAACTCGCCCGATTACAACGGTATGCGTACTTTTCCCCTAGTCCGTTCTAGTTATTCGTTTCGAGCATCAGAACTGCGAAAATTTTGAGTTTTTCAAGCGATTCTTACTTCCAAATTGCCATACCTCGCGAACGGATTGAGCAATCCGCAAAATTTCTGTTGCATCTGAAGGTAGAAACGCGCCCGTTTACAACGGTATGCGTACTTTTCCCCTAGGCCGTTCTAGTTATTCGTTTCGAGCATCAGAACTGCGAAAATTTTGAGTTTCTCAAGCGTTTCTTACTTCCAAACCGCCATATCTCGCGAACGGATTGACCAATCCGCAAAATTTCTGTTGCATCTGAAAGTAGAAACTCGCCCGATTACAACGGTATGCGTACTTTTCCCCTAGGCCGTTCTAGTTAATCGTTTCGAGCATCAGAACTGCGAAAATTTTGAGTTTCTCAAGCGTTTCTTACTTCCAAACTGCCATATCTCGCGAACGGATTGACCAATCCGCAAAATTTCTGATGCATCCGAAGGTAGAAACTCGCCCGATTACAACGGTATGCGTACTTTTCCCCTAGGCCGTTCTGGTTAATCATTTCGAGCATCAGAACTGCGAAAATTTTGAGTTTCTCAAGCGTTTCTTACTTCCAAACTGCCATATCTCGCGAACGGATTGACCAATCCGCAAAATTTCTGATGCATCTGAAAGTAGAAACTGGCCCGATTACAACGGTATGCGTACTTTTCCCCTAGGCCGCTCTAGTTATTCGTTTCGAGCATCAGAACTGCGAAAATTTTGTGTTTCTCAAGTGTTTCATACTTCCAAACTGCCATATCTCGCGAACGGATTGACCAATCCGCAAAATTTCTGTTGCATCTGAAAGTAGAAAGTCGCCCGATTACAACTGTATGCGTACTTTTCCCCTAGAACGTTCTAGTTATGCTTGTCGAGCATCAGAACTGCGAAAATTTTGAGTTTCTCAAGCATTTCTTACCTCCAAACTGCCATATCTCGCGAACGGATTGACCAATCCGCAAAATTTCTGTTGCATCTGAAAGTAGAAACTCGCCCGATTACAACGGTATGCGTACTTTTCCCCTAGGCCGCTCTAGTTATTCGTTTCGAGCATCAGAACTGCGAAAATTTTGTGTTTCTCAAGTGTTTCATACTTCCAAACTGCCATATCTCGCGAACTGATTGACCAATCCGCAAAATTTCTGTTGCATCTGAAAGTAGAAACTCGCCCGATTACAACGGTATGCGTACTTTTCCCGTAGGCCGTTCTGGTTATTCGTTTCGCGCATCAGAACTGTGAAAATTTTGAGTTTCTCAACCGTTTCTTACCTCCAAACTGCCATATCTCGCGAAGGGATTGACCAATCCGCAAAATTTCTCTTGCATCTGAAAGTAGAAAGTCGCCCGATTACAACGGTATGCGTACTTTTCCCCTAGAACGTTCTAGTTATGCTGGTCGAGCATCAGAACTGCGAAAATTTTGAGTTTCTCAAGCGTTTCTTACCTCCAAACTGCCATATCTCGCGAACGGATTGACTAATCCTCAAAATTTCTGTTGCATCTGAAAGTAGAAACTCACCCGATATCAACGGTATGCGTACTTTTCCCCTAGGCCGTTCTAGTTAATCGTTTCGAGCATCAGAACTGCGAAAATTTTGAGTTTCTCAAGCGTTTCTTACTTCCAAACTGCCATATCTCGCGAACGGATGGACCAATCCGCAAAATTTCTGTTGCATCTGATAGTAGAAACTCGCCCGATTACAACGGTATGCGTACTTTTCCCCTAGTCCGTTCTAGTTATTCGTTTCGAGCATCAGAACTGCGAAAATTTTGAGTTTTTCAAGCGTTTCTTACCTCCAAACTGCCATATCTCGCGAACGGATTGACCAATCCGCAAAATTTCTGTTGCATCTGAAAGTAGAAACTCGCCCGATTACAACGGTATGCGTACTTTCCCCCTAGGCCGTTCTAGTTATTCGTTTCGAGCATCAGAACTGCGAAAATTTTGAGTTTCTCAAGCGTTTCTTACTTCCAAACCGCCATATCTCGCGAACGGATTGACCAATCCGCAAAATTTCTGTTGCATCTGAAAGTAGAAACTCGCCCGATTACAACGGTATGCGTACTTTTCCCCTAGTCCGTTCTAGTTATTCGTTTCGAGCATCAGAACTGCGAAAATTTTGAGTTTCTCAAGCGTTTCTTACCTCCAAACTGCCATATCTCGCCAACGGATTGACCAATCCTCAAAATTGCTGTTGCATCTGAAAGTAGAATCTCGCCCGATTACAACGGTATGCGTACTTTTCCCCTAGTCCGTTCTAGTTATTCGTTTCGAGCATCAGAACTGCGAAAATTTTGAGTTTTTCAAGCGTTTCTTACTTCCAAATTGCCATACCTCGCGAACGGATTGAGCAATCCGCAAAATTTCTGTTGCATCTGAAGGTAGAAACGCGCCCGTTTACAACGGTATGCGTACTTTTCCCCTAGGCCGTTCTGGTTAATCGTTTCGAGCATCAGAACTGCGAAAATTTTGAGTTTCTCAAGCGTTTCTTACTTCCAAACTGCCATATCTCGCGAACGGATTGACCAATCCGCAAAATTTCTGTTGCATCTGAAAGTAGAAACTCGCCCGATTACAACGGTATGCGTACTTTTCCCCTAGTCCGTTCTAGTTATTCGTTTCGAGCATCAGAACTGCGAAAATTTTGAGTTTTTCAAGCGTTTCTTACTTCCAAATTGCCATACCTCGCGAACGGATTGAGCAATCCGCAAAATTTCTGTTGCATCTGAAGGTAGAAACTCGCCCGTTTACAACGGTATGCGTACTTTTCCCCTAGGCCGTTCTGGTTAATCGTTTCGAGCATCAGAACTGCGAAAATTTTGAGTTTCTCAAGCGTTTCTTACTTCCAAACTGCCATATCTAGCGAACGGATTGACCAATCCGCAAAATTTCTGATGCATCTGAAGGTAGAAACTCGCCCGATTACAACGGTATGCGTACTTTTCCCCTTGGCCGTTCTGGTTAATCGTTTCGAGCATCAGAACTGCGAAAATTTTGTGTTTCTCAAGTGTTTCATACTTCCAAACTGCCATATCTCGCGATCGGATTGACCAATCCGCAAAATTTCTGTTGCATCTGAAAGTAGAAACTCGCCCGATTACAACGGTATGCGTACTTTTCCCCTAGAACGTTCTAGTTATGCTTGTCGAGCATCAGAACTGCGAAAATTTTGAGTTTCTCAAGCATTTCTTACCTCCAAACTGCCATATCTTGCGAACGGATTGACCAATCCGCAAAATTTCTGTTGCATCTGAAAGTAGAAACTCGCCCGATTACAACGGTATGCGTACTTTTCCCCTAGTCCGTTCTAGTTATTCGTTTCGAGCATCAGAACTGCGAAAATTTTGAGTTTCTCAAGCGTTTCTTACTTCCAAACCGCCATATCTCGCGAACGGATTGACCAATCCGCAAAATTTCTGTTGCATCTGAAAGTAGAAACTCGCCCGATTACAACGGTATGCGTACTTTTCCCCTGGGCCGTTCTAGTTAATCGTTTCGAGCATCAGAACTGCGAAAATTTTGTGTTTCTCAAGTGTTTCATACTTCCAAACTGCCATATCTCGCGAACGGATTGACCAATCCGCAAAATTTCTGTTGCATCTGAAAGTAGAAACTCGCCCGATTACAACGGTATGCGTACTTTTCCCGTAGGCCGTTCTGGTTATTCGTTTCGCGCATCAGAACTGTGAAAATTTTGAGTTTCTCAACCGTTTCTTACCTCCAAACTGCCATATCTCGCGAACGGATTGACCAATCCGCAAAATTTCTCTTGCATCTGAAAGTAGAAAGTCGCCCCATTACAACGGTATGCGTACTTTTCCCCTAGAACGTTCTAGTTATGCTGGTCGAGCATCAGAACTGCGAAAATTTTGAGTTTCTCAAGCGTTTCTTACCTCCAAACTGCCATATCTCGCGAACGGATGGACCAATCCGCAAAATTTCTGTTGCATCTGATAGTAGAAACTCGCCCGATTACAACGGTATGCGTACTTTTCCCCAAGTCCGTTCTAGTTATTCGTTTCGAGCATCAGAACTGCGAAAATTTTGAGTTTCTCAAGCGTTTCTTACTTCCAAACCGCCATATCTCGCGAACGGATTGACCAATCCGCAAAATTTCTGTTGCACCTGAAAGTAGAAACTCGCCCGATTACAACGGTATGCGTACTTTTCCCCTAGGCAGTTCTGGTTAATCGTTTCGAGCATCAGAACTGCGAAAATTTTGAGTTTCTCAAGCGTTTCTTACTTCCAAACTGCCATATCTCGCGAACGGATTGACCAATCCGGAAAATTTCTGATGCTTCTGAAAGTAGAAACTCGCCCGATTACAACGGTATGCGTACTTTTCCCCTTGGCCGTTCTGGTTAATCGTTTCGAGCATCAGGACTGCGAAAATTTTGAGTTTCTCCAGCGTTTCTTACTTCCAAACTGCCATATCTCGCGAACGGATTGACCAATCCGCAAAATTTCTGATGCATCTGAAAGTAGAAACTCGCCCGATTACAACGGTATGCGTACTTTTCCCCTAGGCCGCTCTAGTTATTCGTTTCGAGCAACAGAACTGCGAAAATGTTGAGTTTCTCAAGCGTTTCTTACCTACAAACTGCCATATCTCGCGAACGGATTGACCAATCCGCAAAATTTCTCTTGCATCTGAAAGTAGAAACTCGCCCGATTACAACGGTATGCGTACTTTTCCCCTAGGCCGTTCTAGTTATTCGTTTCGAGCATCAGAACTGCGAAAATTTTGAGTTTCTCAAGCGTTTCTTACTTCCAAACCGCCATATCTCGCGAACGGATTGACCAATCCGCAAAATTTCTGTTGCATCTGAAAGTAGAAACTCGCCCGATTACAACGGTATGCGTACTTTTCCCCTAGGCCGTTCTAGTTAATCGTTTCGAGCATCAGAACTGCGAAAATTTTGAGTTTCTCAAGCGTTTCTTACCTCCAAACTGCCATATCTCGCGAACGGATTGACCAATCCGCAAAATTTCTGTTGCATCTGAAAGTAGAAACTCGCCCGATTACAACGGTATGCGTACTTTTCCCCTAGAACGTTCTAGTTATGCTTGTCGAGCATCAGAACTGCGAAAATTTTGAGTTTCTCAAGCGTTTCTTACCTCCAAACTGCCATATCTCGCGAACGGATTGACCAATCCTCAAAATTTCTGTTGCATCTGAAAGTAGAAACTCGCCCGATTACAACGGTATGCGTACTTTTCCCCTAGTCCGTTCTAGTTATTCGTTTCGAGCATCAGAACTGCGAAAATTTTGAGTTTTTCAAGCGTTTCTTACTTCCAAATTGCCATACCTCGCGAACGGATTGAGCAATCCGCAAAATTTCTGTTGCATCTGAAGGTAGAAACTCGCCCGTTTACAACGGTATGCGTACTTTTCCCCTAGGCCGTTCTAGTTATTCGTTTCGAGCATCAGAACTGCGAAAATTTTGAGTTTCTCAAGCGTTTCTTACTTCCAAACCGCCATATCTCGCGAACGGATTGACCAATCCGCAAAATTTCTGTTGCATCTGAAAGTAGAAACTCGCCCGATTACAACGGTATGCGTACTTTTCCCCTAGGCCGTTCTAGTTAATCGTTTCGAGCATCAGAACTGCGAAAATTTTGAGTTTCTCAAGCGTTTCTTACCTCCAAACTGCCATATCTCGCGAACGGATTGACCAATCCTCAAAATTTCTGTTGCATCTGAAAGTAGAAACTCGCCCGATTACAACGGTATGCGTACTTTTCCCCTAGGCCGTTCTAGTTAATCGTTTCGAGCATCAGAACTGCGAAAATTTTGAGTTTCTCAAGCGTTTCTTACTTCCAAACTGCCATATCTCGCGAACGGATTGACCAATCCGCAAAATTTCTGATGCATCTGAAGGTAGAAACTCGCCCGATTACAACGGTATGCGTACTTTTCCCCTTGGCCGTTCTCGTTAATCGTTTCGAGCATCAGAACTGCGAAAATTTTGAGTTTCTCAAGCGTTTCTTACTTCCAAACTGCCATATCTCGCGAACGGATTGACCAATCCGCAAAATTTCTGATGCATCTGAAAGTAGAAAGTCGCCCGATTACAACGGTATGCGTACTTTTCCCCTAGAACGTTCTAGTTATGCTTGTCGAGCATCAGAACTGCGAAAATTTTGAGTTTCTCAAGCGTTTCTTACCTCCAAACTGCCATATCTCGCGAACGGATTGACCAATCCTCAAAATTTCTGTTGCATCTGAGAGTAGAAACTCGCCCGATTACAACGGTATGCGTACTTTTCCCCTAGGCCGCTCTAGTTATTCGTTTCGAGCATCAGAACTGCGAAAATTTTGAGTTTCTCAAGCGTTTCTTACCTACAAACTGCCATATCTCGCGAACGGATTGACCAATCCGCAAAATTTCTGATGCATCTGAAGGTAGAAACTCGCCCGTTTACAACGGTATGCGTACTTTTCCCCTAGGCTGTTCTCGTTATTCGTTTCGAGCATCAGAACTGCGAAAATTTTGAGTTTCTCAAGCGTTTCTTACTTCCAAACCGCCATATCTCGCGAACGGATTGACCAATCCGCAAAATTTCTGTTGCATCTGAAAGTAGAAACTCGCCCGATTACAACGGTATGCGTACTTTTCCCCTAGGCCGTTCTAGTTAATCGTTTCGAGCATCAGAACTGCGAAAATTTTGAGTTTCTCAAGCGTTTCTTACTTCCAAACTGCCATATCTCGCGAACGGATTGACCAATCCGCAAAATTTCTGATGCATCTGAAGGTAGAAACTCGCCCGTTTACAACGGTATGCGTACTTTTCCCCTAGGCCGTTCTAGTTATTCGTTTCGAGCATCAGAACTGCGAAAATTTTGAGTTTCTCAAGCGTTTCTTACTTCCAAACCGCCATATCTCGCGAACGGATTGACCAATCCGCAAAATTTCTGTTGCATCTGAAAGTAGAAACTCGCCCGATTACAACGGTATGCGTACTTTTCCCCTAGTCCGTTCTAGTTATTCGTTTCGAGCATCAGAACTGCGAAAATTTTGAGTTTTTCAAGCGTTTCTTACTTCCAAATTGCCATACCTCGCGAACGGATTGAGCAATCCGCAAAATTTCTGTTGCATCTGAAGGTAGAAACTCGCCCGTTTACAACGGTATGCGTACTTTTCCCCTAGGCCGTTCTGGTTAATCGTTTCGAGCATCAGAACTGCGATAATTTTGAGTTTGTCAAGCGTTTCTTACTTCCAAACTGCCATATCTCGCGAACGGATTGACCAATCCGCAAAATTTCTGATGCATCTGAAAGTAGAAACTCGCCCGATTACAACGGTATGCGTACTTTTCCCCTAGGCCGCTCTAGTTATTCGTTTCGAGCATCAGAACTGCGAAAATTTTGTGTTTCTCAAGTGTTTCATACTTCCAAACTGCCATATCTCGCGAACGGATTGACCAATCCGCAAAATTTCTGTTGCATCTGAAAGTAGAAACTCGCCCGATTACAACGGTATGCGTACTTTTCCCGTAGGCCGTTCTGGTTATTCGTTTCGCGCATCAGAACTGTGAAAATTTTGAGTTTCTCAACCGTTTCTTACCTCCAAACTGCCATGTCTCGCGAACGGATTGACCAATCCGCAAAATTTCTGTTGCATCTGAAAGTAGAAAGTCGCCCGATTACAACGGTATGCGTACTTTTCCCCTAGAACGTTCTAGTTATGCTGGTCGAGCATCAGAACTGCGAAAATTTTGAGTTTCTCAAGCGTTTCTTACCTCCAAACTGCCATATCTCGCGAACGGATTGACTAATCCGCAAAATTTCTGTTGCATCTGAAAGTAGAAACTCGCCCGATTACAACGGTATGCGTACTTTTCCCCTAGTCCGTTCTAGTTATTCGTTTCGAGCATCAGAACTGCGAAAATTTTGAGTTTTTCAAGCGTTTCTTACTTCCAAATTGCCATACCTCGCGAACGGATTGAGCAATCCGCAAAATTTCTGTTGCATCTGAAGGTAGAAACTCGCCCGTTTACAACGGTATGCGTACTTTTCCCCTAGGCCGTTCTAGTTATTCGTTTCGAGCATCAGAACTGCGAAAATTTTGAGTTTCTCAAGCGTTTCTTACTTCCAAACCGCCATATCTCGCGAACGGATTGACCAATCCGCAAAATTTCTGTTGCATCTGAAAGTAGAAACTCGCCCGATTACAACGGTATGCGTACTTTTCCCCTAGGCCGTTCTAGTTAATCGTTTCGAGCATCAGAACTGCGAAAATTTTGAGTTTCTCAAGCGTTTCTTACCTCCAAACTGCCATATCTCGCGAACGGATTGACCAATCCTCAAAATTTCTGTTGCATCTGAAAGTAGAAACTCGCCCGATTACAACGGTATGCGTACTTTTCCCCTAGGCCGTTCTAGTTAATCGTTTCGAGCATCAGAACTGCGAAAATTTTGAGTTTCTCAAGCGTTTCTTACTTCCAAACTGCCATATCTCGCGAACGGATTGACCAATCCGCAAAATTTCTGATGCATCTGAAGGTAGAAACTCGCCCGATTACAACGGTATGCGTACTTTTCCCCTTGGCCGTTCTCGTTAATCGTTTCGAGCATCAGAACTGCGAAAATTTTGAGTTTCTCAAGCGTTTCTTACTTCCAAACTGCCATATCTCGCGAACGGAGTGACCAATCCGCAAAATTTCTGATGCATCTGAAAGTAGAAAGTCGCCCGATTACAACGGTATGCGTACTTTTCCCCTAGAACGTTCTAGTTATGCTTGTCGAGCATCAGAACTGCGAAAATTTTGAGTTTCTCAAGCGTTTCTTACCTCCAAACTGCCATATCTCGCGAACGGATTGACCAATCCTCAAAATTTCTGTTGCATCTGAAAGTAGAAACTCGCCCGATTACAACGGTATGCGTACTTTTCCCCTAGGCCGCTCTAGTTATTCGTTTCGAGCATCAGAACTGCGAAAATTTTGAGTTTCTCAAGCGTTTCTTACCTACAAACTGCCATATCTCGCGAACGGATTGACCAATCCGCAAAATTTCTGTTGCATCTGAAAGTAGAAACTCGCCCGATTATAACGGTATGCGTACTTTTCCCCTAGGCTGTTCTCGTTATTCGTTTCGAGCATCAGAACTGCGAAAATTTTGAGTTTCTCAAGCGTTTCTTACTTCCAAACCGCCATATCTCGCGAACGGATTGACCAATCCGCAAAATTTCTGTTGCATCTGAAAGTAGAAACTCGCCCGATTACAACGGTATGCGTACTTTTCCCCTAGGCCGTTCTAGTTAATCGTTTCGAGCATCAGAACTGCGAAAATTTTGAGTTTCTCAAGCGTTTCTTACTTCCAAACTGCCATATCTCGCGAACGGATTGACCAATCCGCAAAATTTCTGATGCATCTGAAGGTAGAAACTCGCCCGTTTACAACGGTATGCGTACTTTTCCCTAGGCCGTTCTAGTTATTCGTTTCGAGCATCAGAACTGCGAAAATTTTGAGTTTCTCAAGCGTTTCTTACTTCCAAACCGCCATATCTCGCGAACGGATTGACCAATCCGCAAAATTTCTGTTGCATCTGAAAGTAGAAACTCGCCCGATTACAACGGTATGCGTACTTTTCCCCTAGTCCGTTCTAGTTATTCGTTTCGAGCATCAGAACTGCGAAAATTTTGAGTTTTTCAAGCGTTTCTTACTTCCAAATTGCCATACCTCGCGAACGGATTGAGCAATCCGCAAAATTTCTGTTGCATCTGAAGTAGAAACTCGCCCGTTTACAACGGTATGCGTACTTTTCCCCTAGGCCGTTCTGGTTAATCGTTTCGAGCATCAGAACTGCGATAATTTTGAGTTTGTCAAGCGTTTCTTACTTCCAAACTGCCATATCTCGCGAACGGATTGACCAATCCGCAAAATTTCTGATGCATCTGAAAGTAGAAACTCGCCCGATTACAACGGTATGCGTACTTTTCCCCTAGGCCGCTCTAGTTATTCGTTTCGAGCATCAGAACTGCGAAAATTTTGTGTTTCTCAAGTGTTTCATACTTCCAAACTGCCATATCTCGCGAACGGATTGACCAATCCGCAAAATTTCTGTTGCATCTGAAAGTAGAAACTCGCCCGATTACAACGGTATGCGTACTTTTCCCGTAGGCCGTTCTGGTTATTCGTTTCGCGCATCAGAACTGTGAAAATTTTGAGTTTCTCAACCGTTTCTTACCTCCAAACTGCCATGTCTCGCGAACCCAATCCGCAAAATTTCTGTTGCATCTGAAAGTAGAAAGTCGCCCGATTACAACGGTATGCGTACTTTTTCCCCTAGAACGTTCTAGTTATGCTGGTCGAGCAACAGAACTGCGAAAATTTTGAGTTTCTCAAGCGTTTCTTACCTCCAAACTGCCATATCTCGCGAACGGATTTGACTAATCCGCAAAATTTCTGTTGCATCTGAAAGTAGAAACTCGCCCGATTACAACGGTATGCGTACTTTTCCCCTAGTCCGTTCTAGTTATTCGTTTCGAGCATCAGAACTGCGAAAATTTTGAGTTTTTCAAGCGTTTCTTACTTCCAAATTGCATACCTCGCGAAACGGATTGAGCAATCCGCAAAAATTTCTGTTGCATCTGAAGGTAGAAACTCGCCCGTTTACAACGGTATGCGTACTTTTCCCCTAGGCCGTTCTAGTTAATCGTTTCGAGCATCAGAACTGCGAAAATTTTGAGTTTCTCAAGCGTTTCTTACTTCCAAACCGCCATATCTCGCGAACGGATTGACCAATCCGCAAAATTTCCTGTTGCATCTGAAAGTAGAAACTCGCCCGATTACAACGGTATGCGTACTTTTCCCCCTGGGCCGTTCTAGTTTAATCGTTTCGAGCATCAGAACTCGCGAAAATTTTGAGTTTCTCAAGCGTTTCTTACTTCCAAACTGCCATATCTCGCGAACGGATTGACCAATCCGCAAAATTTCTGATGCATCTGAAAGTAGAAACTCGCCCGATTACAACGGTATGCGTACTTTTCCCCTAGGCCGTTCTAGTTATTCGTTTCGAGCATCAGAACTGCGAAAATTTTGAGTTTCTCAAGCGTTTCTTACTTCCAAACCGCCATATCTCGCGAACGGATTGACCAATCCGCAAAATTTCTGTTGCATCTGAAAGTAGAAACTCGCCCGATTACAACGTTATGCGTACTTTTCCCCTGGGCCGTTCTAGTTAATCGTTTCGAGCATCAGAACTGCGAAAATTTTGAGTTTCTCAAGCGTTTCTTACTTCCAAACTGCCATATCTCGCGAACGGATTGACCAATCCGCAAAATTTCTGATGCATCTGAAAGTAGAAAGTCGCCCGATTACAACGGTATGCGTACTTTTCCCCTAGAACGTTCTAGTTATGCTTGTCGAGCATCAGAACTGCGAAAATTTTGAGTTTCTCAAGCGTTTCTTACCTCCAAACTGCCATATCTCGCGAACGGATTGACCAATCCTCAAAATTTCTGTTGCATCTGAAAGTAGAAACTCGCCCGATTACAACGGTATGCGTACTTTTCCCCTAGTCCGTTCTAGTTATTCGTTTCGAGCATCAGAACTGCGAAAATTTTGAGTTTTTCAAGCGTTTCTTACTTCCAAATTGCCATACCTCGCGAACGGATTGAGCAATCCGCAAAATTTCTGTTGCATCTGAAGGTAGAAACTCGCCCGTTTACAACGGTATGCGTACTTTTCCCCTAGGCCGTTCTGGTTAATCGTTTCGAGCATCAGAACTGCGATAATTTTGAGTTTGTCAAGCGTTTCTTACTTCCAAACTGCCATATCTCGCGAACGGATTGACCAATCCGCAAAATTTCTGATGCATCTGAAAGTAGAAACTCGCCCGATTACAACGGTATGCGTACTTTTCCCCTAGGCCGCTCTAGTTATTCGTTTCGAGCATCAGAACTGCGAATATTTTGTGTTTCTCAAGTGTTTCATACTTCCAAACTGCCATATCTCGCGAACGGATTGACCAATCCGCAAAATTTCTGTTGCATCTGAAAGTAGAAACTCGCCCGATTACAACGGTATGCGTACTTTTCCCGTAGGCCGTTCTGGTTATTCGTTTCGCGCATCAGAACTGTGAAAATTTTGAGTTTCTCAACCGTTTCTTACCTCCAAACTGCCATGTCTCGCGAACGGATTGACCAATCCGCAAAATTTCTGTTGCATCTGAAAGTAGAAAGTCGCCCGATTACAACGGTATGCGTATTTTTCCCCTAGAACGTTCTAGTTATGCTGGTCGAGCATCAGAACTGCGAAAATTTTGAGTTTCTCAAGCGTTTCTTACCTCCAAACTGCCATATCTCGCGAACGGATTGACTAATCCGCAAAATTTCTGTTGCATCTGAAAGTAGAAACTCGCCCGATTACAACGGTATGCGTACTTTTCCCCTAGTCCGTTCTAGTTATTCGTTTCGAGCATCAGAACTGCGAAAATTTTGAGTTTTTCAAGCGTTTCTTACTTCCAAATTGCCATACCTCGCGAACGGATTGAGCAATCCGCAAAATTTCTGTTGCATCTGAAGGTAGAAACTCGCCCGTTTACAACGGTATGCGTACTTTTCCCCTAGGCCGTTCTAGTTAATCGTTTCGAGCATCAGAACTGCGAAAATTTTGAGTTTCTCAAGCGTTTCTTACTTCCAAACCGCCATATCTCGCGAACGGATTGACCAATCCGCAAAATTTCTGTTGCATCTGAAAGTAGAAACTCGCCCGATTACAACGGTATGCGTACTTTTCCCCTGGGCCGTTCTAGTTAATCGTTTCGAGCATCAGAACTGCGAAAATTTTGAGTTTCTCAAGCGTTTCTTACTTCCAAACCGCCATATCTCGCGAACGGATTGACCAATCCGCAAAATTTCTGTTGCATCTGAAAGTAGAAACTCGCCCGATTACAACGGTATGCGTACTTTTCCCCTAGGCAGTTCTGGTTAATCGTTTCGAGCATCAGAACTGCGAAAATTTTGAGTTTCTCAAGCGTTTCTTACTTCCAAACTGCCATATCTCGCGAACGGATTGACCAATCCGGAAAATTTCTGTTGCATCTGAAAGTAGAAACTCGCCCGATTACAACGGTATGCGTACTTTTCCCGTAGGCCGTTCTGGTTATTCGTTTCGCGCATCAGAACTGTGAAAATTTTGAGTTTCTCAACCGTTTCTTACCTCCAAACTGCCATGTCTCGCGAACGGATTGACCAATCCGCAAAATTTCTGTTGCATCTGAAAGTAGAAAGTCGCCCGATTACAACGGTATGCGTACTTTTCCCCTAGAACGTTCTAGTTATGCTGGTCGAGCATCAGAACTGCGAAAATTTTGAGTTTCTCAAGCGTTTCTTACCTCCAAACTGCCATATCTCGCGAACGGATTGACTAATCCGCAAAATTTCTGTTGCATCTGAAAGTAGAAAGTCGCCCGATTACAACGGTATGCGTACTTTTCCCCTAGAACGTTCTAGTTATGCTTGTCGAGCATCAGAACTGCGAAAATTTTGAGTTTCTCAATCGTTTCTTACCTCCAAACTGCCATATCTCGCGAACGGATTAACCAATCCGCAAAATTTCTGATGCATCTGAAAGTAGAAACTCGCCCGATTACAACGGTATGCGTACTTTTCCCCTAGGCCGCTCTAGTTATTCGTTTCGAGCAACAGAGCTGCGAAAATGTTGAGTTTCTCAAGCGTTTCTTACCTACAAACTGCCATATCTCGCGAACGGATTGACCAATCCGCAAAATTTCTGTTGCATCTGAAAGTAGAAACTCGCCCGATTACAACGGTATGCGTACTTTTCCCCTAGGCCGTTCTAGTTATTCGTTTCGAGCATCAGAACTGCGAAAATTTTGAGTTTCTCAAGCGTTTCTTACTTCCAAACCGCCATATCTCGCGAACGGATTGACCAATCCGCAAAATTTCTGTTGCATCTGAAAGTAGAAACTCGCCCGATTACAACGGTATGCGTACTTTTCCCCTGGGCCGTTCTAGTTAATCGTTTCGAGCATCAGAACTGCGAAAATTTTGAGTTTCTCAAGCGTTTCTTACTTCCAAACTGCCATATCTCGCGAACGGATTGACCAATCCGCAAAATTTCTGATGCATGTGAAAGTAGAAAGTCGCCCGATTACAACGGTATGCGTACTTTTCCCCTAGAACGTTCTAGTTATGCTTGTCGAGCATCAGAACTGCGAAAATTTTGAGTTTCTCAAGCGTTTCTTACCTCCAAACTGCCATATCTCGCGAACGGATTGACCAATCCTCAAAATTTCTGTTGCATCTGAAAGTAGAAACTCGCCCGATTACAACGGTATGCGTACTTTTCCCCTAGTCCGTTCTAGTTATTCGTTTCGAGCATCAGAACTGCGAAAATTTTGAGTTTTTCAAGCGTTTCTTACTTCCAAATTGCCATACCTCGCGAACGGATTGAGCAATCCGCAAAATTTCTGTTGCATCTGAAGGTAGAAACTCGCCCGTTTACAACGGTATGCGTACTTTTCCCCTAGGCCGTTCTAGTTATTCGTTTCGAGCATCAGAACTGCGAAAATTTTGAGTTTCTCAAGCGTTTCTTACTTCCAAACCGCCATATCTCGCGAACGGATTGACCAATCCGCAAAATTTCTGTTGCATCTGAAAGTAGAAACTCGCCCGATTACAACGGTATGCGTACTTTTCCCCTAGGCCGTTCTAGTTAATCGTTTCGAGCATCAGAACTGCGAAAATTTTGAGTTTCTCAAGCGATTCTTACTTCCAAACTGCCATATCTCGCGAACGGATTGACCAATCCGCAAAATTTCTGATGCATCTGAAGGTAGAAACTCGCCCGATTACAACGGTATGCGTACTTTTCCCCTTGGCCGTTCTGGTTAATCGTTTCGAGCATCAGAACTTCGAAAATTTTGAGTTTCTCAAGCGTTTCTTACTTCCAAACTGCCATATCTCGCGAACGGATTGACCAATCCGCAAAATTTCTGATGCATCTGAAAGTAGAAACTCGCCCGTTTACAACGGTATGCGTACTTTTCCCCTAGGCCGTTCTAGTTATTCGTTTCGAGCATCAGAACTGCGAAAATTTTGAGTTTCTCAAGCGTTTCTTACTTCCAAACCGCCATATCTCGCGAACGGATTAACCAATCCGCAAAATTTCTATTGCATCTGAAAGTAGAAACTCGCCCGATTACAACGGTATGCGTACTTTTCCCCTAGGCCGTTCTGGTTATTCGTTTCGAGCATCAGAACTGTGAAAATTTTGAGTTTCTCAACCGTTTCTTACCTCCAAACTGCCATATCTCGCGAACGGATTGACCAATCTGCAAAATTTCTGTTGCATCTGAAAGTAGAAAGTCGCCCGATTACAACGGTATGCGTACTTTTCCCCTAGAACGTTCTAGTTATGCTGGTCGAGCATCAGAACTGCGAAAATTTTGAGTTTCTCAAGCGTTTCTTACCTCCAAACTGCCATATCCCGCGAACGGATTGACTAATCCGCAAAATTTCTGTTGCATCTGAAAGTAGAAACTCACCCGATATCAACGGTATGCGTACTTTTCCCCTAGGCCGTTCTAGTTAATCGTTTCGAGCATCAGAACTGCGAAAATTTTGAGTTTCTCAAGCGTTTCTTACTTCCAAACTGCCATATCTCGCGAACGGACTGACCAATCCGCAAAATTTCTGATGCATCTGAAAGTAGAAACTCGCCCGATTACAACGGTATGCGTACTTTTCCCCTAGGCCATTCTGGTTAATCGTTTCGAGCATCAGAACTGCGAAAATTTTGAGTTTCTCAAGCGTTTCTTACCTCCAAACTGCCATATCTCGCGAACGGATTGACCAATCCTCAAAATTTCTGTTGCATCTGAAAGTAGAAACTCGCCCGATTACAACGGTATGCGTACTTTTCCCCTAGGCCGTTCTAGTTAATCGTTTCGAGCATCAGAACTGCGAAAATTTTGAGTTTCTCAAGCGTTTCTTACTTCCAAACTGCCATATCTCGCGAACGGATTGACCAATCCGCAAAATTTCTGATGCATCTGAAGGTAGAAACTCGCCCGATTACAACGGTATGCGTACTTTTCCCCTTGGCCGTTCTCGTTAATCGTTTCGAGCATCAGAACTGCGAAAATTTTGAGTTTCTCAAGCGTTTCTTACTTCCAAACTGCCATATCTCGCGAACGGATTGACCAATCCGCAAAATTTCTGATGCATCTGAAAGTAGAAAGTCGCCCGATTACAACGGTATGCGTACTTTTCCCCTAGAACGTTCTAGTTATGCTTGTCGAGCATCAGAACTGCGAAAATTTTGAGTTTCTCAAGCGTTTCTTACCTCCAAACTGCCATATCTCGCGAACGGATTGACCAATCCTCAAAATTTCTGTTGCATCTGAGAGTAGAAACTCGCCCGATTACAACGGTATGCGTACTTTTCCCCTAGGCCGCTCTAGTTATTCGTTTCGAGCATCAGAACTGCGAAAATTTTGAGTTTCTCAAGCGTTTCTTACCTACAAACTGCCATATCTCGCGAACGGATTGACCAATCCGCAAAATTTCTGATGCATCTGAAGGTAGAAACTCGCCCGTTTACAACGGTATGCGTACTTTTCCCCTAGGCTGTTCTCGTTATTCGTTTCGAGCATCAGAACTGCGAAAATTTTGAGTTTCTCAAGCGTTTCTTACTTCCAAACCGCCATATCTCGCGAACGGATTGACCAATCCGCAAAATTTCTGTTGCATCTGAAAGTAGAAACTCGCCCGATTACAACGGTATGCGTACTTTTCCCCTAGGCCGTTCTAGTTAATCGTTTCGAGCATCAGAACTGCGAAAATTTTGAGTTTCTCAAGCGTTTCTTACTTCCAAACTGCCATATCTCGCGAACGGATTGACCAATCCGCAAAATTTCTGATGCATCTGAAGGTAGAAACTCGCCCGTTTACAACGGTATGCGTACTTTTCCCCTAGGCCGTTCTAGTTATTCGTTTCGAGCATCAGAACTGCGAAAATTTTGAGTTTCTCAAGCGTTTCTTACTTCCAAACCGCCATATCTCGCGAACGGATTGACCAATCCGCAAAATTTCTGTTGCATCTGAAAGTAGAAACTCGCCCGATTACAACGGTATGCGTACTTTTCCCCTAGTCCGTTCTAGTTATTCGTTTCGAGCATCAGAACTGCGAAAATTTTGAGTTTTTCAAGCGTTTCTTACTTCCAAATTGCCATACCTCGCGAACGGATTGAGCAATCCGCAAAATTTCTGTTGCATCTGAAGGTAGAAACTCGCCCGTTTACAACGGTATGCGTACTTTTCCCCTAGGCCGTTCTGGTTAATCGTTTCGAGCATCAGAACTGCGATAATTTTGAGTTTGTCAAGCGTTTCTTACTTCCAAACTGCCATATCTCGCGAACGGATTGACCAATCCGCAAAATTTCTGATGCATCTGAAAGTAGAAACTCGCCCGATTACAACGGTATGCGTACTTTTCCCCTAGGCCGCTCTAGTTATTCGTTTCGAGCATCAGAACTGCGAAAATTTTGTGTTTCTCAAGTGTTTCATACTTCCAAACTGCCATATCTCGCGAACGGATTGACCAATCCGCAAAATTTCTGTTGCATCTGAAAGTAGAAACTCGCCCGATTACAACGGTATGCGTACTTTTCCCGTAGGCCGTTCTGGTTATTCGTTTCGCGCATCAGAACTGTGAAAATTTTGAGTTTCTCAACCGTTTCTTACCTCCAAACTGCCATGTCTCGCGAACGGATTGACCAATCCGCAAAATTTCTGTTGCATCTGAAAGTAGAAAGTCGCCCGATTACAACGGTATGCGTACTTTTCCCCTAGAACGTTCTAGTTATGCTGGTCGAGCATCAGAACTGCGAAAATTTTGAGTTTCTCAAGCGTTTCTTACCTCCAAACTGCCATATCTCGCGAACGGATTGACTAATCCGCAAAATTTCTGTTGCATCTGAAAGTAGAAACTCGCCCGATTACAACGGTATGCGTACTTTTCCCCTAGTCCGTTCTAGTTATTCGTTTCGAGCATCAGAACTGCGAAAATTTTGAGTTTTTCAAGCGTTTCTTACTTCCAAATTGCCATACCTCGCGAACGGATTGAGCAATCCGCAAAATTTCTGTTGCATCTGAAGGTAGAAACTCGCCCGTTTACAACGGTATGCGTACTTTTCCCCTAGGCCGTTCTAGTTATTCGTTTCGAGCATCAGAACTGCGAAAATTTTGAGTTTCTCAAGCGTTTCTTACTTCCAAACCGCCATATCTCGCGAACGGATTGACCAATCCGCAAAATTTCTGTTGCATCTGAAAGTAGAAACTCGCCCGATTACAACGGTATGCGTACTTTTCCCCTAGGCCGTTCTAGTTAATCGTTTCGAGCATCAGAACTGCGAAAATTTTGAGTTTCTCAAGCGTTTCTTACCTCCAAACTGCCATATCTCGCGAACGGATTGACCAATCCTCAAAATTTCTGTTGCATCTGAAAGTAGAAACTCGCCCGATTACAACGGTATGCGTACTTTTCCCCTAGGCCGTTCTAGTTAATCGTTTCGAGCATCAGAACTGCGAAAATTTTGAGTTTCTCAAGCGTTTCTTACTTCCAAACTGCCATATCTCGCGAACGGATTGACCAATCCGCAAAATTTCTGATGCATCTGAAGGTAGAAACTCGCCCGATTACAACGGTATGCGTACTTTTCCCCTTGGCCGTTCTCGTTAATCGTTTCGAGCATCAGAACTGCGAAAATTTTGAGTTTCTCAAGCGTTTCTTACTTCCAAACTGCCATATCTCGCGAACGGAGTGACCAATCCGCAAAATTTCTGATGCATCTGAAAGTAGAAAGTCGCCCGATTACAACGGTATGCGTACTTTTCCCCTAGAACGTTCTAGTTATGCTTGTCGAGCATCAGAACTGCGAAAATTTTGAGTTTCTCAAGCGTTTCTTACCTCCAAACTGCCATATCTCGCGAACGGATTGACCAATCCTCAAAATTTCTGTTGCATCTGAAAGTAGAAACTCGCCCGATTACAACGGTATGCGTACTTTTCCCCTAGGCCGCTCTAGTTATTCGTTTCGAGCATCAGAACTGCGAAAATTTTGAGTTTCTCAAGCGTTTCTTACCTACAAACTGCCATATCTCGCGAACGGATTGACCAATCCGCAAAATTTCTGTTGCATCTGAAAGTAGAAACTCGCCCGATTACAACGGTATGCGTACTTTTCCCCTAGGCTGTTCTCGTTATTCGTTTCGAGCATCAGAACTGCGAAAATTTTGAGTTTCTCAAGCGTTTCTTACTTCCAAACCGCCATATCTCGCGAACGGATTGACCAATCCGCAAAATTTCTGTTGCATCTGAAAGTAGAAACTCGCCCGATTACAACGGTATGCGTACTTTTCCCCTAGGCCGTTCTAGTTAATCGTTTCGAGCATCAGAACTGCGAAAATTTTGAGTTTCTCAAGCGTTTCTTACTTCCAAACTGCCATATCTCGCGAACGGATTGACCAATCCGCAAAATTTCTGATGCATCTGAAGGTAGAAACTCGCCCGTTTACAACGGTATGCGTACTTTTCCCCTAGGCCGTTCTAGTTATTCGTTTCGAGCATCAGAACTGCGAAAATTTTGAGTTTCTCAAGCGTTTCTTACTTCCAAACCGCCATATCTCGCGAACGGATTGACCAATCCGCAAAATTTCTGTTGCATCTGAAAGTAGAAACTCGCCCGATTACAACGGTATGCGTACTTTTCCCCTAGTCCGTTCTAGTTATTCGTTTCGAGCATCAGAACTGCGAAAATTTTGAGTTTTTCAAGCGTTTCTTACTTCCAAATTGCCATACCTCGCGAACGGATTGAGCAATCCGCAAAATTTCTGTTGCATCTGAAGGTAGAAACTCGCCCGTTTACAACGGTATGCGTACTTTTCCCCTAGGCCGTTCTGGTTAATCGTTTCGAGCATCAGAACTGCGATAATTTTGAGTTTGTCAAGCGTTTCTTACTTCCAAACTGCCATATCTCGCGAACGGATTGACCAATCCGCAAAATTTCTGATGCATCTGAAAGTAGAAACTCGCCCGATTACAACGGTATGCGTACTTTTCCCCTAGGCCGCTCTAGTTATTCGTTTCGAGCATCAGAACTGCGAAAATTTTGTGTTTCTCAAGTGTTTCATACTTCCAAACTGCCATATCTCGCGAACGGATTGACCAATCCGCAAAATTTCTGTTGCATCTGAAAGTAGAAACTCGCCCGATTACAACGGTATGCGTACTTTTCCCGTAGGCCGTTCTGGTTATTCGTTTCGCGCATCAGAACTGTGAAAATTTTGAGTTTCTCAACCGTTTCTTACCTCCAAACTGCCATGTCTCGCGAACGGATTGACCAATCCGCAAAATTTCTGTTGCATCTGAAAGTAGAAAGTCGCCCGATTACAACGGTATGCGTACTTTTCCCCTAGAACGTTCTAGTTATGCTGGTCGAGCATCAGAACTGCGAAAATTTTGAGTTTCTCAAGCGTTTCTTACCTCCAAACTGCCATATCTCGCGAACGGATTGACTAATCCGCAAAATTTCTGTTGCATCTGAAAGTAGAAACTCGCCCGATTACAACGGTATGCGTACTTTTCCCCTAGTCCGTTCTAGTTATTCGTTTCGAGCATCAGAACTGCGAAAATTTTGAGTTTTTCAAGCGTTTCTTACTTCCAAATTGCCATACCTCGCGAACGGATTGAGCAATCCGCAAAATTTCTGTTGCATCTGAAGGTAGAAACTCGCCCGTTTACAACGGTATGCGTACTTTTCCCCTAGGCCGTTCTAGTTAATCGTTTCGAGCATCAGAACTGCGAAAATTTTGAGTTTCTCAAGCGTTTCTTACTTCCAAACCGCCATATCTCGCGAACGGATTGACCAATCCGCAAAATTTCTGTTGCATCTGAAAGTAGAAACTCGCCCGATTACAACGGTATGCGTACTTTTCCCCTGGGCCGTTCTAGTTAATCGTTTCGAGCATCAGAACTGCGAAAATTTTGAGTTTCTCAAGCGTTTCTTACTTCCAAACTGCCATATCTCGCGAACGGATTGACCAATCCGCAAAATTTCTGATGCATCTGAAAGTAGAAACTCGCCCGATTACAACGGTATGCGTACTTTTCCCCTAGGCCGTTCTAGTTATTCGTTTCGAGCATCAGAACTGCGAAAATTTTGAGTTTCTCAAGCGTTTCTTACTTCCAAACCGCCATATCTCGCGAACGGATTGACCAATCCGCAAAATTTCTGTTGCATCTGAAAGTAGAAACTCGCCCGATTACAACGTTATGCGTACTTTTCCCCTGGGCCGTTCTAGTTAATCGTTTCGAGCATCAGAACTGCGAAAATTTTGAGTTTCTCAAGCGTTTCTTACTTCCAAACTGCCATATCTCGCGAACGGATTGACCAATCCGCAAAATTTCTGATGCATCTGAAAGTAGAAAGTCGCCCGATTACAACGGTATGCGTACTTTTCCCCTAGAACGTTCTAGTTATGCTTGTCGAGCATCAGAACTGCGAAAATTTTGAGTTTCTCAAGCGTTTCTTACCTCCAAACTGCCATATCTCGCGAACGGATTGACCAATCCTCAAAATTTCTGTTGCATCTGAAAGTAGAAACTCGCCCGATTACAACGGTATGCGTACTTTTCCCCTAGTCCGTTCTAGTTATTCGTTTCGAGCATCAGAACTGCGAAAATTTTGAGTTTTTCAAGCGTTTCTTACTTCCAAATTGCCATACCTCGCGAACGGATTGAGCAATCCGCAAAATTTCTGTTGCATCTGAAGGTAGAAACTCGCCCGTTTACAACGGTATGCGTACTTTTCCCCTAGGCCGTTCTAGTTATTCGTTTCGAGCATCAGAACTGCGAAAATTTTGAGTTTCTCAAGCGTTTCTTACTTCCAAACCGCCATATCTCGCGAACGGATTGACCAATCCGCAAAATTTCTGTTGCATCTGAAAGTAGAAACTCGCCCGATTACAACGGTATGCGTACTTTTCCCCTAGTCCGTTCTAGTTATTCGTTTCGAGCATCAGAACTGCGAAAATTTTGAGTTTTTCAAGCGTTTCTTACTTCCAAATTGCCATACCTCGCGAACGGATTGAGCAATCCGCAAAATTTCTGTTGCATCTGAAGGTAGAAACTCGCCCGTTTACAACGGTATGCGTACTTTTCCCCTAGGCCGTTCTGGTTAATCGTTTCGAGCATCAGAACTGCGATAATTTTGAGTTTGTCAAGCGTTTCTTACTTCCAAACTGCCATATCTCGCGAACGGATTGACCAATCCGCAAAATTTCTGATGCATCTGAAAGTAGAAACTCGCCCGATTACAACGGTATGCGTACTTTTCCCCTAGGCCGCTCTAGTTATTCGTTTCGAGCATCAGAACTGCGAATATTTTGTGTTTCTCAAGTGTTTCATACTTCCAAACTGCCATATCTCGCGAACGGATTGACCAATCCGCAAAATTTCTGTTGCATCTGAAAGTAGAAACTCGCCCGATTACAACGGTATGCGTACTTTTCCCGTAGGCCGTTCTGGTTATTCGTTTCGCGCATCAGAACTGTGAAAATTTTGAGTTTCTCAACCGTTTCTTACCTCCAAACTGCCATGTCTCGCGAACGGATTGACCAATCCGCAAAATTTCTGTTGCATCTGAAAGTAGAAAGTCGCCCGATTACAACGGTATGCGTATTTTTCCCCTAGAACGTTCTAGTTATGCTGGTCGAGCATCAGAACTGCGAAAATTTTGAGTTTCTCAAGCGTTTCTTACCTCCAAACTGCCATATCTCGCGAACGGATTGACTAATCCGCAAAATTTCTGTTGCATCTGAAAGTAGAAACTCGCCCGATTACAACGGTATGCGTACTTTTCCCCTAGTCCGTTCTAGTTATTCGTTTCGAGCATCAGAACTGCGAAAATTTTGAGTTTTTCAAGCGTTTCTTACTTCCAAATTGCCATACCTCGCGAACGGATTGAGCAATCCGCAAAATTTCTGTTGCATCTGAAGGTAGAAACTCGCCCGTTTACAACGGTATGCGTACTTTTCCCCTAGGCCGTTCTAGTTAATCGTTTCGAGCATCAGAACTGCGAAAATTTTGAGTTTCTCAAGCGTTTCTTACTTCCAAACCGCCATATCTCGCGAACGGATTGACCAATCCGCAAAATTTCTGTTGCATCTGAAAGTAGAAACTCGCCCGATTACAACGGTATGCGTACTTTTCCCCTGGGCCGTTCTAGTTAATCGTTTCGAGCATCAGAACTGCGAAAATTTTGAGTTTCTCAAGCGTTTCTTACTTCCAAACCGCCATATCTCGCGAACGGATTGACCAATCCGCAAAATTTCTGTTGCATCTGAAAGTAGAAACTCGCCCGATTACAACGGTATGCGTACTTTTCCCCTAGGCAGTTCTGGTTAATCGTTTCGAGCATCAGAACTGCGAAAATTTTGAGTTTCTCAAGCGTTTCTTACTTCCAAACTGCCATATCTCGCGAACGGATTGACCAATCCGGAAAATTTCTGTTGCATCTGAAAGTAGAAACTCGCCCGATTACAACGGTATGCGTACTTTTCCCGTAGGCCGTTCTGGTTATTCGTTTCGCGCATCAGAACTGTGAAAATTTTGAGTTTCTCAACCGTTTCTTACCTCCAAACTGCCATGTCTCGCGAACGGATTGACCAATCCGCAAAATTTCTGTTGCATCTGAAAGTAGAAAGTCGCCCGATTACAACGGTATGCGTACTTTTCCCCTAGAACGTTCTAGTTATGCTGGTCGAGCATCAGAACTGCGAAAATTTTGAGTTTCTCAAGCGTTTCTTACCTCCAAACTGCCATATCTCGCGAACGGATTGACTAATCCGCAAAATTTCTGTTGCATCTGAAAGTAGAAAGTCGCCCGATTACAACGGTATGCGTACTTTTCCCCTAGAACGTTCTAGTTATGCTTGTCGAGCATCAGAACTGCGAAAATTTTGAGTTTCTCAATCGTTTCTTACCTCCAAACTGCCATATCTCGCGAACGGATTGACCAATCCTCAAAATTTCTGTTGCATCTGAAAGTAGAAACTCGCCCGATTACAACGGTATGCGTACTTTTCCCCTTGGCCGTTCTGGTTAATCGTTTCGAGCATCAGAACTGCGAAAATTTTGAGTTTCTCAAGCGTTTCTTACTTCCAAACTGCCATATCTCGCGAACGGATTAACCAATCCGCAAAATTTCTGATGCATCTGAAAGTAGAAACTCGCCCGATTACAACGGTATGCGTACTTTTCCCCTAGGCCGCTCTAGTTATTCGTTTCGAGCAACAGAGCTGCGAAAATGTTGAGTTTCTCAAGCGTTTCTTACCTACAAACTGCCATATCTCGCGAACGGATTGACCAATCCGCAAAATTTCTGTTGCATCTGAAAGTAGAAACTCGCCCGATTACAACGGTATGCGTACTTTTCCCCTAGGCCGTTCTAGTTATTCGTTTCGAGCATCAGAACTGCGAAAATTTTGAGTTTCTCAAGCGTTTCTTACTTCCAAACCGCCATATCTCGCGAACGGATTGACCAATCCGCAAAATTTCTGTTGCATCTGAAAGTAGAAACTCGCCCGATTACAACGGTATGCGTACTTTTCCCCTGGGCCGTTCTAGTTAATCGTTTCGAGCATCAGAACTGCGAAAATTTTGAGTTTCTCAAGCGTTTCTTACTTCCAAACTGCCATATCTCGCGAACGGATTGACCAATCCGCAAAATTTCTGATGCATGTGAAAGTAGAAAGTCGCCCGATTACAACGGTATGCGTACTTTTCCCCTAGAACGTTCTAGTTATGCTTGTCGAGCATCAGAACTGCGAAAATTTTGAGTTTCTCAAGCGTTTCTTACCTCCAAACTGCCATATCTCGCGAACGGATTGACCAATCCTCAAAATTTCTGTTGCATCTGAAAGTAGAAACTCGCCCGATTACAACGGTATGCGTACTTTTCCCCTAGTCCGTTCTAGTTATTCGTTTCGAGCATCAGAACTGCGAAAATTTTGAGTTTTTCAAGCGTTTCTTACTTCCAAATTGCCATACCTCGCGAACGGATTGAGCAATCCGCAAAATTTCTGTTGCATCTGAAGGTAGAAACTCGCCCGTTTACAACGGTATGCGTACTTTTCCCCTAGGCCGTTCTAGTTATTCGTTTCGAGCATCAGAACTGCGAAAATTTTGAGTTTCTCAAGCGTTTCTTACTTCCAAACCGCCATATCTCGCGAACGGATTGACCAATCCGCAAAATTTCTGTTGCATCTGAAAGTAGAAACTCGCCCGATTACAACGGTATGCGTACTTTTCCCCTAGGCCGTTCTAGTTAATCGTTTCGAGCATCAGAACTGCGAAAATTTTGAGTTTCTCAAGCGATTCTTACTTCCAAACTGCCATATCTCGCGAACGGATTGACCAATCCGCAAAATTTCTGATGCATCTGAAGGTAGAAACTCGCCCGATTACAACGGTATGCGTACTTTTCCCCTTGGCCGTTCTGGTTAATCGTTTCGAGCATCAGAACTTCGAAAATTTTGAGTTTCTCAAGCGTTTCTTACTTCCAAACTGCCATATCTCGCGAACGGATTGACCAATCCGCAAAATTTCTGATGCATCTGAAAGTAGAAACTCGCCCGTTTACAACGGTATGCGTACTTTTCCCCTAGGCCGTTCTAGTTATTCGTTTCGAGCATCAGAACTGCGAAAATTTTGAGTTTCTCAAGCGTTTCTTACTTCCAAACCGCCATATCTCGCGAACGGATTAACCAATCCGCAAAATTTCTATTGCATCTGAAAGTAGAAACTCGCCCGATTACAACGGTATGCGTACTTTTCCCCTAGGCCGTTCTGGTTATTCGTTTCGAGCATCAGAACTGTGAAAATTTTGAGTTTCTCAACCGTTTCTTACCTCCAAACTGCCATATCTCGCGAACGGATTGACCAATCTGCAAAATTTCTGTTGCATCTGAAAGTAGAAAGTCGCCCGATTACAACGGTATGCGTACTTTTCCCCTAGAACGTTCTAGTTATGCTGGTCGAGCATCAGAACTGCGAAAATTTTGAGTTTCTCAAGCGTTTCTTACCTCCAAACTGCCATATCCCGCGAACGGATTGACTAATCCGCAAAATTTCTGTTGCATCTGAAAGTAGAAACTCACCCGATATCAACGGTATGCGTACTTTTCCCCTAGGCCGTTCTAGTTAATCGTTTCGAGCATCAGAACTGCGAAAATTTTGAGTTTCTCAAGCGTTTCTTACTTCCAAACTGCCATATCTCGCGAACGGACTGACCAATCCGCAAAATTTCTGATGCATCTGAAAGTAGAAACTCGCCCGATTACAACGGTATGCGTACTTTTCCCCTAGGCCATTCTGGTTAATCGTTTCGAGCATCAGAACTGCGAAAATTTTGAGTTTCTCAAGCGTTTCTTACTTCCAAACTGCCATATCTCGCGAACGGATTGACCAATCCGCAAAATTTCTGATGCATCTGAAAGTAGAAACTCGCCCGATTACAACGGTATGCGTACTTTTCCCCTAGGCCGCTCTAGTTATTCGTTTCGAGCATCAGAACTGCGAAAATTTTGTGTTTCTCAAGTGTTTCATACTTCCAAACTGCCATATCTCGCGAACGGATTGACCAATCCGCAAAATTTCTGTTGCATCTGAAAGTAGAAACTCGCCCGATTACAACGGTATGCGTACTTTTCCCCTAGGCCGTTCTGGTTATTCGTTTCGAGCATCAGAACTGTGAAAATTTTGGGTTTCTCAACCGTTTCTTACCTCCAAACTGCCATATCTCGCGAACGGATTGACCAATCCGCAAAATTTCTGTTGCATCTGAAAGTAGAAAGTCGCCCGATTACAACGGTATGCGTACTTTTCCCCTAGAACGTTCTAGTTATGCTTGTCGAGCATCAGAACTGCGAAAATTTGGAGTTTCTCAAGCGTTTCTTACCTCCAAACTGCCATATCTCGCGAACGGATTGACCAATCCGCAAAATTTCTGTTGCATCTGAAAGTAGAAACTCGCCCGATTACAACGGTATGCGTACTTTTCCCCTAGGCCGTTCTAGTTAATCGTTTCGAGCATCAGAACTGCGAAAATGTTGAGTTTCTCAAGCGTTTCTTACCTACAAACTGCCATATCTCGCGAACGGATTGACCAATCCGCAAAATTTCTGTTGCATCTGAAAGTAGAAACTCGCCCGATTACAACGGTATGCGTACTTTTCCCCTAGGCCGTTCTGGTTAATCGTTTCGAGCATCAGAACTGCGAAAATTTTGAGTTTCTCAAGCGTTTCTTACTTCCAAACTGCCATATCTCGCGAACGGATTGACCAATCCGCAAAATTTCTGATGCATCTGAAAGTAGAAACTCACCCGATTACAACGGTATGCGTACTTTTCCCCTAGGCCGCTCTAGTTATTCGTTTCGAGCAACAGAACTGCGAAAATGTTGAGTTTCTCAAGCGTTTCTTACCTACAAACTGCCATATCTCGCGAACGGATTGACCAATCCGCAAAATTTCTGTTGCATCTGAAAGTAGAAACTCGCCCGATTACAACGGTATGCGTACTTTTCCCCTAGGCCGTTCTAGTTATTCGTTTCAAGCATCAGAACTGCGAAAATTTTGAGTTTCTCAAGCGCTTCTTACTTCCAAACCGCCATATCTCGCGAACGGATTGACCAATCCGCAAAATTTCTGTTGCATCTGAAAGTAGAAACTCGACCGATTACAACGGTATGCGTACTTTTCCCCTAGGCCGTTCTAGTTAATCGTTTCGAGCATCAGAACTGCGAAAATTTTGAGTTTCTCAAGCGTTTCTTACTTCCAAACTGCCATATCTCGCGAACGGACTGACCAATCCGCAAAATTTCTGATGCATCTGAAAGTAGAAACTCGCCCGATTACAACGGTATGCGTACTTTTCCCCTAGGCCGTTCTGGTTAATCGTTTCGAGCATCAGAACTGCGAAAATTTTGAGTTTCTCAAGCGTTTCTTACTTCCAAACTGCCATATCTCGCGAACGGATTGACCAATCCGCAAAATTTCTGATGCATCTGAAAGTAGAAACTCGCCCGATTACAACGGTATGCGTACTTTTCCCCTAGGCCGCTCTAGTTATTCGTTTCGAGCATCAGAACTGCGAAAATTTTGTGTTTCTCAAGTGTTTCATACTTCCAAACTGCCATATCTCGCGAACGGATTGACCAATCCGCAAAATTTCTGTTGCATCTGAAAGTAGAAACTCGCCCGATTACAACGGTATGCGTACTTTTCCCCTAGGCCGTTCTGGTTATTCGTTTCGAGCATCAGAACTGTGAAAATTTTGGGTTTCTCAACCGTTTCTTACTTCCAAACTGCCATATCTCGCGAACGGATTGACCAATCCGCAAAATTTCTGTTGCATCTGAAAGTAGAAAGTCGCCCGATTACAACGGTATGCGTACTTTTCCCCTAGAACGTTCTAGTTATGCTTGTCGAGCATCAGAACTGCGAAAATTTGGAGTTTCTCAAGCGTTTCTTACCTCCAAACTGCCATATCTCGCGAACGGATTGACCAATCCGCAAAATTTCTGTTGCATCTGAAAGTACAAACTCGCCCGATTACAACGGTATGCCTACTTTTCCCCTAGGCCGTTCTAGTTATTCGTTTCGAGCATCAGAACTGCGAAAATGTTGAGTTTCTCAAGCGTTTCTTACCTACAAACTGCCATATCTCGCGAACGGATTGACCAATCCGCAAAATTTCTGTTGCATCTGAAAGTAGAAACTCGCCCGATTACAACGGTATGCGTACTTTCCCCCTAGGCCGTTCTAGTTATTCGTTTCGAGCATCAGAACTGCGAAAATTTTGAGTTTCTCAAGCGTTTCTTACTTCCAAACCGCCATATCTCGCGAACGGATTAACCAATCCGCAAAATTTCTATTGCATCTGAAAGTAGAAACTCGCCCGATTACAACGGTATGCGTACTTTTCCCCTAGGCCGTTCTGGTTATTCGTTTCGAGCATCAGAACTGTGAAAATTTTGAGTTTCTCAACCGTTTCTTACCTCCAAACTGCCATATCTCGCGAACGGATTGACCAATCTGCAAAATTTCTGTTGCATCTGAAAGTAGAAAGTCGCCCGATTACAACGGTATGCGTACTTTTCCCCTAGAACGTTCTAGTTATGCTGGTCGAGCATCAGAACTGCGAAAATTTTGAGTTTCTCAAGCGTTTCTTACCTCCAAACTGCCATATCCCGCGAACGGATTGACTAATCCGCAAAATTTCTGTTGCATCTGAAAGTAGAAACTCACCCGATATCAACGGTATGCGTACTTTTCCCCTAGGCCGTTCTAGTTAATCGTTTCGGGCATCAGAACTGCGAAAATTTTGAGTTTCTCAAGCGTTTCTTACTTCCAAACTGCCATATCTCGCGAACGGACTGACCAATCCGCAAAATTTCTGATGCATCTGAAAGTAGAAACTCGCCCGATTACAACGGTATGCGTACTTTTCCCCTAGGCCATTCTGGTTAATCGTTTCGAGCATCAGAACTGCGAAAATTTTGAGTTTCTCAAGCGTTTCTTACTTCCAAACTGCCATATCTCGCGAACGGATTGACCAATCCGCAAAATTTCTGATGCATCTGAAAGTAGAAACTCGCCCGATTACAACGGTATGCGTACTTTTCCCCTAGGCCGCTCTAGTTATTCGTTTCGAGCATCAGAACTGCGAAAATTTTGTGTTTCTCAAGTGTTTCATACTTCCAAACTGCCATATCTCGCGAACGGATTGACCAATCCGCAAAATTTCTGTTGCATCTGAAAGTAGAAACTCGCCCGATTACAACGGTATGCGTACTTTTCCCCTAGGCCGTTCTGGTTATTCGTTTCGAGCATCAGAACTGTGAAAATTTTGGGTTTCTCAACCGTTTCTTACCTCCAAACTGCCATATCTCGCGAACGGATTGACCAATCCGCAAAATTTCTGTTGCATCTGAAAGTAGAAAGTCGCCCGATTACAACGGTATGCGTACTTTTCCCCTAGAACGTTCTAGTTATGCTTGTCGAGCATCAGAACTGCGAAAATTTGGAGTTTCTCAAGCGTTTCTTACCTCCAAACTGCCATATCTCGCGAACGGATTGACCAATCCGCAAAATTTCTGTTGCATCTGAAAGTACAAACTCGCCCGATTACAACGGTATGCCTACTTTTCCCCTAGGCCGTTCTAGTTATTCGTTTCGAGCATCAGAACTGCGAAAATGTTGAGTTTCTCAAGCGTTTCTTACCTACAAACTGCCATATCTCGCGAACGGATTGACCAATCCGCAAAATTTCTGTTGCATCTGAAAGTAGAAACTCGCCCGATTACAACGGTATGCGTACTTTCCCCCTAGGCCGTTCTAGTTATTCGTTTCGAGCATCAGAACTGCGAAAATTTTGAGTTTCTCAAGCGTTTCTTACTTCCAAACCGCCATATCTCGCGAACGGATTGACCAATCCGCAAAATTTCTGTTGCATCTGAAAGTAGAAACTCGCCCGATTACAACGGTATGCGTACTTTTCCCCTAGGCCGTTCTAGTTAATCGTTTCGAGCATCAGAACTGCGAAAATTTTGAGTTTCTCAAGCGTTTCTTACTTCCAAACTGCCATATCTCGCGAAAGGATTGACCAATCCGCAAAATTTCTGATGCATCTGAAAGTAGAAACTCGCCCGATTACAACGGTATGCGTACTTTTCCCCTAGGCCGTTCTAGTTAATCGTTTCGAGCATCAGAACTGCGAAAATTTTGAGTTTCTCAAGCGTTTCTTACTTCCAAACTGCCATATCTCGCGAACGGATTGACCAATCCGCAAAATTTCTGATGCATCTGAAGGTAGAAACTCGCCCGATTACAACGGTATGCGTACTTTTCCCCTAGGCCGTTCTGGTTAATCGTTTCGAGCATCAGAACTGCGAAAATTTTGAGTTTCTCAAGCGTTTCTTACTTCCAAACTGCCATATCTCGCGAACGGATTGACCAATCCGCAAAATTTCTGATGCATCTGAAAGTAGAAACTCACCCGATTACAACGGTATGCGTACTTTTCCCCTAGGCCGCTCTAGTTATTCGTTTCGAGCAACAGAGCTGCGAAAATGTTGAGTTTCTCAAGCGTTTCTTACCTACAAACTGCCATATCTCGCGAACGGATTGACCAATCCGCAAAATTTCTGTTGCATCTGAAAGTAGAAACTCGCCCGATTACAACGGTATGCGTACTTTTCCCCTAGGCCGTTCTAGTTATTCGTTTCGAGCATCAGAACTGCGAAAATTTTGAGTTTCTCAAGCGTTTCTTACTTCCAAACCGCCATATCTCGCGAACGGATTGACCAATCCGCAAAATTTCTGTTGCATCTGAAAGTAGAAACTCACCCGATATCAACGGTATGCGTACTTTTCCCCTAGGCCGTTCTAGTTAATCGTTTCGAGCATCAGAACTGCGAAAATTTTGAGTTTCTCAAGCGTTTCTTACTTCCAAACTGCCATATCTCGCGAACGGATTGACCAATCCGCAAAATTTCTGATGCATCTGAAAGTAGAAACTCGCCCGATTACAACGGTATGCGTACTTTTCCCCTAGGCCGCTCTAGTTATTCGTTTCGAGCATCAGAACTGCGAAAATTTTGTGTTTCTCAAGTGTTTCATACTTCCAAACTGCCATATCTCGCGAACGGATTGACCAATCCGCAAAATTTCTGTTGCATCTGAAAGTAGAAACTCGCCCGATTACAACGGTATGCGTACTTTTCCCCTAGGCCGTTCTGGTTATTCGTTTCGAGCATCAGAACTGTGAAAATTTTGGGTTTCTCAACCGTTTCTTACCTCCAAACTGCCATATCTCGCGAACGGATTGACCAATCCGCAAAATTTCTGTTGCATCTGAAAGTAGAAAGTCGCCCGATTACAACGGTATGCGTACTTTTCCCCTAGAACGTTCTAGTTATGCTTGTCGAGCATCAGAACTGCGAAAATTTGGAGTTTCTCAAGCGTTTCTTACCTCCAAACTGCCATATCTCGCGAACGGATTGACCAATCCGCAAAATTTCTGTTGCATCTGAAAGTACAAACTCGCCCGATTACAACGGTATGCCTACTTTTCCCCTAGGCCGTTCTAGTTATTCGTTTCGAGCATCAGAACTGCGAAAATGTTGAGTTTCTCAAGCGTTTCTTACCTACAAACTGCCATATCTCGCGAACGGATTGACCAATCCGCAAAATTTCTGTTGCATCTGAAAGTAGAAACTCGCCCGATTACAACGGTATGCGTACTTTCCCCCTAGGCCGTTCTAGTTATTCGTTTCGAGCATCAGAACTGCGAAAATTTTGAGTTTCTCAAGCGTTTCTTACTTCCAAACCGCCATATCTCGCGAACGGATTGACCAATCCGCAAAATTTCTGTTGCATCTGAAAGTAGAAACTCGCCCGATTACAACGGTATGCGTACTTTTCCCCTAGGCCGTTCTAGTTAATCGTTTCGAGCATCAGAACTGCGAAAATTTTGAGTTTCTCAAGCGTTTCTTACTTCCAAACTGCCATATCTCGCGAAAGGATTGACCAATCCGCAAAATTTCTGATGCATCTGAAAGTAGAAACTCGCCCGATTACAACGGTATGCGTACTTTTCCCCTAGGCCGTTCTAGTTAATCGTTTCGAGCATCAGAACTGCGAAAATTTTGAGTTTCTCAAGCGTTTCTTACTTCCAAACTGCCATATCTCGCGAACGGATTGACCAATCCGCAAAATTTCTGATGCATCTGAAGGTAGAAACTCGCCCGATTACAACGGTATGCGTACTTTTCCCCTAGGCCGTTCTGGTTAATCGTTTCGAGCATCAGAACTGCGAAAATTTTGAGTTTCTCAAGCGTTTCTTACTTCCAAACTGCCATATCTCGCGAACGGATTGACCAATCCGCAAAATTTCTGATGCATCTGAAAGTAGAAACTCACCCGATTACAACGGTATGCGTACTTTTCCCCTAGGCCGCTCTAGTTATTCGTTTCGAGCAACAGAGCTGCGAAAATGTTGAGTTTCTCAAGCGTTTCTTACCTACAAACTGCCATATCTCGCGAACGGATTGACCAATCCGCAAAATTTCTGTTGCATCTGAAAGTAGAAACTCGCCCGATTACAACGGTATGCGTACTTTTCCCCTAGGCCGTTCTAGTTATTCGTTTCGAGCATCAGAACTGCGAAAATTTTGAGTTTCTCAAGCGTTTCTTACTTCCAAACCGCCATATCTCGCGAACGGATTGACCAATCCGCAAAATTTCTGTTGCATCTGAAAGTAGAAACTCACCCGATATCAACGGTATGCCTACTTTTCCCCTAGGCCGTTCTAGTTATTCGTTTCGAGCATCAGAACTGCGAAAATTTTGAGTTTCTCAAGCGTTTCTTACTTCCAAACCGCCATATCTCGCGAACGGATTGACCAATCCGCAAAATTTCTGTTGCATCTGAAAGTAGAAACTCGCCCGATTACAACGGTATGCGTACTTTTCCCCTAGGCCGTTCTAGTTAATCGTTTCGAGCATCAGAACTGCGAAAATTTTGAGTTTCTCAAGCGTTTCTTACTTCCAAACTGCCATATCTCGCGAAAGGATTGACCAATCCGCAAAATTTCTGATGCATCTGAAAGTAGAAACTCGCCCGATTACAACGGTATGCGTACTTTTCCCCTAGGCCGTTCTAGTTAATCGTTTCGAGCATCAGAACTGCGAAAATTTTGAGTTTCTCAAGCGTTTCTTACTTCCAAACTGCCATATCTCGCGAACGGATTGACCAATCCGCAAAATTTCTGATGCATCTGAAGGTAGAAACTCGCCCGATTACAACGGTATGCGTACTTTTCCCCTAGGCCGTTCTGGTTAATCGTTTCGAGCATCAGAACTGCGAAAATTTTGAGTTTCTCAAGCGTTTCTTACTTCCAAACTGCCATATCTCGCGAACGGATTGACCAATCCGCAAAATTTTTGATGCATCTGAAAGTAGAAACTCACCCGATTACAACGGTATGCGCACTTTTCCCCTAGGCCGCTCTAGTTATTCGTTTCGAGCAACAGAGCTGCGAAAATGTTGAGTTTCTCAAGCGTTTCTTACCTACAAACTGCCATATCTCGCGAACGGATTGACCAATCCGCAAAATTTCTGTTGCATCTGAAAGTAGAAACTCGCCCGATTACAACGGTATGCGTACTTTTCCCCTAGGCCGTTCTAGTTATTCGTTTCGAGCATCAGAACTGCGAAAATTTTGAGTTTCTCAAGCGTTTCTTACTTCCAAACCGCCATATCTCGCGAACGGATTGACCAATCCGCAAAATTTCTGTTGCATCTGAAAGTAGAAACTCGCCCGATTACAACGGTATGCGTACTTTTCCCCTGGGCCGTTCTAGTTAATCGTTTCGAGCATCAGAACTGCGAAAATTTTGAGTTTCTCAAGCGTTTCTTACTTCCAAACTGCCATATCTCGCGAACGGATTGACCAATCCGCAAAATTTCTGATGCATGTGAAAGTAGAAAGTCGCCCGATTACAACGGTATGCGTACTTTTCCCCTAGAACGTTCTAGTTATGCTTGTCGAGCATCAGAACTGCGAAAATTTTGAGTTTCTCAATCGTTTCTTACCTCCAAACTGCCATATCTCGCGAACGGATTGACCAATCCTCAAAATTTCTGTTGCATCTGAAAGTAGAAACTCGCCCGATTACAACGGTATGCGTACTTTTCCCCTAGTCCGTTCTAGTTATTCGTTTCGAGCATCAGAACTGCGAAAATTTTGAGTTTTTCAAGCGTTTCTTACTTCCAAATTGCCATACCTCGCGAACGGATTGAGCAATCCGCAAAATTTCTGTTGCATCTGAAGGTAGAAACTCGCCCGTTTACAACGGTATGCGTACTTTTCCCCTAGGCCGTTCTAGTTATTCGTTTCGAGCATCAGAACTGCGAAAATTTTGAGTTTCTCAAGCGTTTCTTACTTCCAAACCGCCATATCTCGCGAACGGATTGACCAATCCGCAAAATTTCTGTTGCATCTGAAAGTAGAAACTCGCCCGATTACAACGGTATGCGTACTTTTCCCCTGGGCCGTTCTAGTTAATCGTTTCGAGCATCAGAACTGCGAAAATTTTGAGTTTCTCAAGCGTTTCTTACTTCCAAACTGCCATATCTAGCGAACGGATTGACCAATCCGCAAAATTTCTGATGCATCTGAAGGTAGAAACTCGCCCGATTACAACGGTATGCGTACTTTTCCCCTTGGCCGTTCTGGTTAATCGTTTCGAGCATCAGAACTGCGAAAATTTTGAGTTTCTCAAGCGTTTCTTACTTCCAAACTGCCATATCTCGCGAACGGATTAACCAATCCGCAAAATTTCTGATGCATCTGAAAGTAGAAACTCGCCCGATTACAACGGTATGCGTACTTTTCCCCTAGGCCGCTCTAGTTATTCGTTTCGAGCAACAGAGCTGCGAAAATGTTGAGTTTCTCAAGCGTTTCTTACCTACAAACTGCCATATCTCGCGAACGGATTGACCAATCCGCAAAATTTCTGTTGCATCTGAAAGTAGAAACTCGCCCGATTACAACGGTATGCGTACTTTTCCCCTAGGCCGTTCTAGTTATTCGTTTCGAGCATCAGAACTGCGAAAATTTTGAGTTTCTCAAGCGTTTCTTACTTCCAAACCGCCATATCTCGCGAACGGATTGACCAATCCGCAAAATTTCTGTTGCATCTGAAAGTAGAAACTCGCCCGATTACAACGGTATGCGTACTTTTCCCCTGGGCCGTTCTAGTTAATCGTTTCGAGCATCAGAACTGCGAAAATTTTGAGTTTCTCAAGCGTTTCTTACTTCCAAACTGCCATATCTCGCGAACGGATTGACCAATCCGCAAAATTTCTGATGCATGTGAAAGTAGAAAGTCGCCCGATTACAACGGTATGCGTACTTTTCCCCTAGAACGTTCTAGTTATGCTTGTCGAGCATCAGAACTGCGAAAATTTTGAGTTTCTCAAGCGTTTCTTACCTCCAAACTGCCATATCTCGCGAACGGATTGACCAATCCTCAAAATTTCTGTTGCATCTGAAAGTAGAAACTCGCCCGATTACAACGGTATGCGTACTTTTCCCCTAGTCCGTTCTAGTTATTCGTTTCGAGCATCAGAACTGCGAAAATTTTGAGTTTTTCAAGCGTTTCTTACTTCCAAATTGCCATACCTCGCGAACGGATTGAGCAATCCGCAAAATTTCTGTTGCATCTGAAGGTAGAAACTCGCCCGTTTACAACGGTATGCGTACTTTTCCCCTAGGCCGTTCTAGTTATTCGTTTCGAGCATCAGAACTGCGAAAATTTTGAGTTTCTCAAGCGTTTCTTACTTCCAAACCGCCATATCTCGCGAACGGATTGACCAATCCGCAAAATTTCTGTTGCATCTGAAAGTAGAAACTCGCCCGATTACAACGGTATGCGTACTTTTCCCCTAGGCCGTTCTAGTTAATCGTTTCGAGCATCAGAACTGCGAAAATTTTGAGTTTCTCAAGCGATTCTTACTTCCAAACTGCCATATCTCGCGAACGGATTGACCAATCCGCAAAATTTCTGATGCATCTGAAGGTAGAAACTCGCCCGATTACAACGGTATGCGTACTTTTCCCCTGGGCCGTTCTAGTTAATCGTTTCGAGCATCAGAACTGCGAAAATTTTGAGTTTCTCAAGCGTTTCTTACTTCCAAACTGCCATATCTCGCGAACGGATTGACCAATCCGCAAAATTTCTGATGCATGTGAAAGTAGAAAGTCGCCCGATTACAACGGTATGCGTACTTTTCCCCTAGAACGTTCTAGTTATGCTTGTCGAGCATCAGAACTGCGAAAATTTTGAGTTTCTCAAGCGTTTCTTACCTCCAAACTGCCATATCTCGCGAACGGATTGACCAATCCTCAAAATTTCTGTTGCATCTGAAAGTAGAAACTCGCCCGATTACAACGGTATGCGTACTTTTCCCCTAGTCCGTTCTAGTTATTCGTTTCGAGCATCAGAACTGCGAAAATTTTGAGTTTTTCAAGCGTTTCTTACTTCCAAATTGCCATACCTCGCGAACGGATTGAGCAATCCGCAAAATTTCTGTTGCATCTGAAGGTAGAAACTCGCCCGTTTACAACGGTATGCGTACTTTTCCCCTAGGCCGTTCTAGTTATTCGTTTCGAGCATCAGAACTGCGAAAATTTTGAGTTTCTCAAGCGTTTCTTACTTCCAAACCGCCATATCTCGCGAACGGATTGACCAATCCGCAAAATTTCTGTTGCATCTGAAAGTAGAAACTCGCCCGATTACAACGGTATGCGTACTTTTCCCCTAGGCCGTTCTAGTTAATCGTTTCGAGCATCAGAACTGCGAAAATTTTGAGTTTCTCAAGCGATTCTTACTTCCAAACTGCCATATCTCGCGAACGGATTGACCAATCCGCAAAATTTCTGATGCATCTGAAGGTAGAAACTCGCCCGATTACAACGGTATGCGTACTTTTCCCCTTGGCCGTACTGGTTAATCGTTTCGAGCATCAGAACTTCGAAAATTTTGAGTTTCTCAAGCGTTTCTTACTTCCAAACTGCCATATCTCGCGAACGGATTGACCAATCCGCAAAATTTCTGATGCATCTGAAAGTAGAAACTCGCCCGATTACAACGGTATGCGTACTTTTCCCCTAGGCCGTTCTAGTTATTCGTTTCGAGCATCAGAACTGCGAAAATTTTGAGTTTCTCAAGCGTTTCTTACTTCCAAACCGCCATATCTCGCGAACGGATTAACCAATCCGCAAAATTTCTATTGCATCTGAAAGTAGAAACTCGCCCGATTACAACGGTATGCGTACTTTTCCCCTAGTCCGTTCTAGTTATTCGTTTCGAGCATCAGAACTGCGAAAATTTTGAGTTTTTCAAGCGTTTCTTACTTCCAAATTGCCATACCTCGCGAACGGATTGAGCAATCCGCAAAATTTCTGTTGCATCTGAAGGTAGAAACTCGCCCGTTTACAACGGTATGCGTACTTTTCCCCTAGGCCGTTCTAGTTATTCGTTTCGAGCATCAGAACTGCGAAAATTTTGAGTTTCTCAAGCGTTTCTTACTTCCAAACCGCCATATCTCGCGAACGGATTGACCAATCCGCAAAATTTCTGTTGCATCTGAAAGTAGAAACTCGCCCGATTACAACGGTATGCGTACTTTTCCCCTAGGCCGTTCTAGTTAATCGTTTCGAGCATCAGAACTGCGAAAATTTTGAGTTTCTCAAGCGATTCTTACTTCCAAACTGCCATATCTCGCGAACGGATTGACCAATCCGCAAAATTTCTGATGCATCTGAAGGTAGAAACTCGCCCGATTACAACGGTATGCGTACTTTTCCCCTTGGCCGTACTGGTTAATCGTTTCGAGCATCAGAACTTCGAAAATTTTGAGTTTCTCAAGCGTTTCTTACTTCCAAACTGCCATATCTCGCGAACGGATTGACCAATCCGCAAAATTTCTGATGCATCTGAAAGTAGAAACTCGCCCGATTACAACGGTATGCGTACTTTTCCCCTAGGCCGTTCTAGTTATTCGTTTCGAGCATCAGAACTGCGAAAATTTTGAGTTTCTCAAGCGTTTCTTACTTCCAAACCGCCATATCTCGCGAACGGATTAACCAATCCGCAAAATTTCTATTGCATCTGAAAGTAGAAACTCGCCCGATTACAACGGTATGCGTACTTTTCCCCTAGTCCGTTCTAGTTATTCGTTTCGAGCATCAGAACTGCGAAAATTTTGAGTTTTTCAAGCGTTTCTTACTTCCAAATTGCCATACCTCGCGAACGGATTGAGCAATCCGCAAAATTTCTGTTGCATCTGAAGGTAGAAACTCGCCCGTTTACAACGGTATGCGTACTTTTCCCCTAGGCCGTTCTAGTTATTCGTTTCGAGCATCAGAACTGCGAAAATTTTGAGTTTCTCAAGCGTTTCTTACTTCCAAACCGCCATATCTCGCGAACGGATTGACCAATCCGCAAAATTTCTGTTGCATCTGAAAGTAGAAACTCGCCCGATTACAACGGTATGCGTACTTTTCCCCTAGGCCGTTCTAGTTAATCGTTTCGAGCATCAGAACTGCGAAAATTTTGAGTTTCTCAAGCGATTCTTACTTCCAAACTGCCATATCTCGCGAACGGATTGACCAATCCGCAAAATTTCTGATGCATCTGAAGGTAGAAACTCGCCCGATTACAACGGTATGCGTACTTTTCCCCTGGGCCGTTCTAGTTAATCGTTTCGAGCATCAGAACTGCGAAAATTTTGAGTTTCTCAAGCGTTTCTTACTTCCAAACTGCCATATCTCGCGAACGGATTGACCAATCCGCAAAATTTCTGATGCATGTGAAAGTAGAAAGTCGCCCGATTACAACGGTATGCGTACTTTTCCCCTAGAACGTTCTAGTTATGCTTGTCGAGCATCAGAACTGCGAAAATTTTGAGTTTCTCAAGCGTTTCTTACCTCCAAACTGCCATATCTCGCGAACGGATTGACCAATCCTCAAAATTTCTGTTGCATCTGAAAGTAGAAACTCGCCCGATTACAACGGTATGCGTACTTTTCCCCTAGTCCGTTCTAGTTATTCGTTTCGAGCATCAGAACTGCGAAAATTTTGAGTTTTTCAAGCGTTTCTTACTTCCAAATTGCCATACCTCGCGAACGGATTGAGCAATCCGCAAAATTTCTGTTGCATCTGAAGGTAGAAACTCGCCCGTTTACAACGGTATGCGTACTTTTCCCCTAGGCCGTTCTAGTTATTCGTTTCGAGCATCAGAACTGCGAAAATTTTGAGTTTCTCAAGCGTTTCTTACTTCCAAACCGCCATATCTCGCGAACGGATTGACCAATCCGCAAAATTTCTGTTGCATCTGAAAGTAGAAACTCGCCCGATTACAACGGTATGCGTACTTTTCCCCTAGGCCGTTCTAGTTAATCGTTTCGAGCATCAGAACTGCGAAAATTTTGAGTTTCTCAAGCGATTCTTACTTCCAAACTGCCATATCTCGCGAACGGATTGACCAATCCGCAAAATTTCTGATGCATCTGAAGGTAGAAACTCGCCCGATTACAACGGTATGCGTACTTTTCCCCTTGGCCGTACTGGTTAATCGTTTCGAGCATCAGAACTTCGAAAATTTTGAGTTTCTCAAGCGTTTCTTACTTCCAAACTGCCATATCTCGCGAACGGATTGACCAATCCGCAAAATTTCTGATGCATCTGAAAGTAGAAACTCGCCCGTTTACAACGGTATGCGTACTTTTCCCCTAGGCCGTTCTAGTTATTCGTTTCGAGCATCAGAACTGCGAAAATTTTGAGTTTCTCAAGCGTTTCTTACTTCCAAACCGCCATATCTCGCGAACGGATTAACCAATCCGCAAAATTTCTATTGCATCTGAAAGTAGAAACTCGCCCGATTACAACGGTATGCGTACTTTTCCCCTAGGCCGTTCTGGTTATTCGTTTCGAGCATCAGAACTGTGAAAATTTTGAGTTTCTCAACCGTTTCTTACCTCCAAACTGCCATATCTCGCGAACGGATTGACCAATCTGCAAAATTTCTGTTGCATCTGAAAGTAGAAAGTCGCCCGATTACAACGGTATGCGTACTTTTCCCCTAGAACGTTCTAGTTATGCTGGTCGAGCATCAGAACTGCGAAAATTTTGAGTTTCTCAAGCGTTTCTTACCTCCAAACTGCCATATCCCGCGAACGGATTGACTAATCCGCAAAATTTCTGTTGCATCTGAAAGTAGAAACTCACCCGATATCAACGGTATGCGTACTTTTCCCCTAGGCCGTTCTAGTTAATCGTTTCGAGCATCAGAACTGCGAAAATTTTGAGTTTCTCAAGCGTTTCTTACTTCCAAACTGCCATATCTCGCGAACGGACTGACCAATCCGCAAAATTTCTGATGCATCTGAAAGTAGAAACTCGCCCGATTACAACGGTATGCGTACTTTTCCCCTAGGCCATTCTGGTTAATCGTTTCGAGCATCAGAACTGCGAAAATTTTGAGTTTCTCAAGCGTTTCTTACTTCCAAACTGCCATATCTCGCGAACGGATTGACCAATCCGCAAAATTTCTGATGCATCTGAAAGTAGAAACTCGCCCGATTACAACGGTATGCGTACTTTTCCCCTAGGCCGCTCTAGTTATTCGTTTCGAGCATCAGAACTGCGAAAATTTTGTGTTTCTCAAGTGTTTCATACTTCCAAACTGCCATATCTCGCGAACGGATTGACCAATCCGCAAAATTTCTGTTGCATCTGAAAGTAGAAACTCGCCCGATTACAACGGTATGCGTACTTTTCCCCTAGGCCGTTCTGGTTATTCGTTTCGAGCATCAGAACTGTGAAAATTTTGGGTTTCTCAACCGTTTCTTACCTCCAAACTGCCATATCTCGCGAACGGATTGACCAATCCGCAAAATTTCTGTTGCATCTGAAAGTAGAAAGTCGCCCGATTACAACGGTATGCGTACTTTTCCCCTAGAACGTTCTAGTTATGCTTGTCGAGCATCAGAACTGCGAAAATTTGGAGTTTCTCAAGCGTTTCTTACCTCCAAACTGCCATATCTCGCGAACGGATTGACCAATCCGCAAAATTTCTGTTGCATCTGAAAGTACAAACTCGCCCGATTACAACGGTATGCCTACTTTTCCCCTAGGCCGTTCTAGTTATTCGTTTCGAGCATCAGAACTGCGAAAATGTTGAGTTTCTCAAGCGTTTCTTACTTCCAAACTGCCATATCTCGCGAACGGATTGACCAATCCGCAAAATTTCTGATGCATCTGAAGGTAGAAACTCGCCCGATTACAACGGTATGCGTACTTTTCCCCTAGGCCGTTCTGGTTAATCGTTTCGAGCATCAGAACTGCGAAAATTTTGAGTTTCTCAAGCGTTTCTTACTTCCAAACTGCCATATCTCGCGAACGGATTGACCAATCCGCAAAATTTCTGATGCATCTGAAAGTAGAAACTCACCCGATTACAACGGTATGCGTACTTTTCCCCTAGGCCGCTCTAGTTATTCGTTTCGAGCAACAGAACTGCGAAAATGTTGAGTTTCTCAAGCGTTTCTTACCTACAAACTGCCATATCTCGCGAACGGATTGACCAATCCGCAAAATTTCTGTTGCATCTGAAAGTAGAAACTCGCCCGATTACAACGGTATGCGTACTTTTCCCCTAGGCCGTTCTAGTTATTCGTTTCAAGCATCAGAACTGCGAAAATTTTGAGTTTCTCAAGCGCTTCTTACTTCCAAACCGCCATATCTCGCGAACGGATTGACCAATCCGCAAAATTTCTGTTGCATCTGAAAGTAGAAACTCGACCGATTACAACGGTATGCGTACTTTTCCCCTAGGCCGTTCTAGTTAATCGTTTCGAGCATCAGAACTGCGAAAATTTTGAGTTTCTCAAGCGTTTCTTACTTCCAAACTGCCATATCTCGCGAACGGACTGACCAATCCGCAAAATTTCTGATGCATCTGAAAGTAGAAACTCGCCCGATTACAACGGTATGCGTACTTTTCCCCTAGGCCGTTCTGGTTAATCGTTTCGAGCATCAGAACTGCGAAAATTTTGAGTTTCTCAAGCGTTTCTTACTTCCAAACTGCCATATCTCGCGAACGGATTGACCAATCCGCAAAATTTCTGTTGCATCTGAAAGTAGAAAGTCGCCCGATTACAACGGTATGCGTACTTTTCCCCTAGAACGTTCTAGTTATGCTTGTCGAGCATCAGAACTGCGAAAATTTGGAGTTTCTCAAGCGTTTCTTACCTCCAAACTGCCATATCTCGCGAACGGATTGACCAATCCGCAAAATTTCTGTTGCATCTGAAAGTACAAACTCGCCCGATTACAACGGTATGCCTACTTTTCCCCTAGGCCGTTCTAGTTATTCGTTTCGAGCATCAGAACTGCGAAAATGTTGAGTTTCTCAAGCGTTTCTTACCTACAAACTGCCATATCTCGCGAACGGATTGACCAATCCGCAAAATTTCTGTTGCATCTGAAAGTAGAAACTCGCCCGATTACAACGGTATGCGTATTTTCCCCCTAGGCCGTTCTAGTTATTCGTTTCGAGCATCAGAACTGCGAAAATTTTGAGTTTCTCAAGCGTTTCTTACTTCCAAACCGCCATATCTCGCGAACGGATTAACCAATCCGCAAAATTTCTATTGCATCTGAAAGTAGAAACTCGCCCGATTACAACGGTATGCGTACTTTTCCCCTAGGCCGTTCTGGTTATTCGTTTCGAGCATCAGAACTGTGAAAATTTTGAGTTTCTCAACCGTTTCTTACCTCCAAACTGCCATATCTCGCGAACGGATTGACCAATCTGCAAAATTTCTGTTGCATCTGAAAGTAGAAAGTCGCCCGATTACAACGGTATGCGTACTTTTCCCCTAGAACGTTCTAGTTATGCTGGTCGAGCATCAGAACTGCGAAAATTTTGAGTTTCTCAAGCGTTTCTTACCTCCAAACTGCCATATCCCGCGAACGGATTGACTAATCCGCAAAATTTCTGTTGCATCTGAAAGTAGAAACTCACCCGATATCAACGGTATGCGTACTTTTCCCCTAGGCCGTTCTAGTTAATCGTTTCGAGCATCAGAACTGCGAAAATTTTGAGTTTCTCAAGCGTTTCTTACTTCCAAACTGCCATATCTCGCGAACGGACTGACCAATCCGCAAAATTTCTGATGCATCTGAAAGTAGAAACTCGCCCGATTACAACGGTATGCGTACTTTTCCCCTAGGCCATTCTGGTTAATCGTTTCGAGCATCAGAACTGCGAAAATTTTGAGTTTCTCAAGCGTTTCTTACTTCCAAACTGCCATATCTCGCGAACGGATTGACCAATCCGCAAAATTTCTGATGCATCTGAAAGTAGAAACTCGCCCGATTACAACGGTATGCGTACTTTTCCCCTAGGCCGCTCTAGTTATTCGTTTCGAGCATCAGAACTGCGAAAATTTTGTGTTTCTCAAGTGTTTCATACTTCCAAACTGCCATATCTCGCGAACGGATTGACCAATCCGCAAAATTTCTGTTGCATCTGAAAGTAGAAACTCGCCCGATTACAACGGTATGCGTACTTTTCCCCTAGGCCGTTCTGGTTATTCGTTTCGAGCATCAGAACTGTGAAAATTTTGGGTTTCTCAACCGTTTCTTACCTCCAAACTGCCATATCTCGCGAACGGATTGACCAATCCGCAAAATTTCTGTTGCATCTGAAAGTAGAAAGTCGCCCGATTACAACGGTATGCGTACTTTTCCCCTAGAACGTTCTAGTTATGCTTGTCGAGCATCAGAACTGCGAAAATTTGGAGTTTCTCAAGCGTTTCTTACCTCCAAACTGCCATATCTCGCGAACGGATTGACCAATCCGCAAAATTTCTGTTGCATCTGAAAGTACAAACTCGCCCGATTACAACGGTATGCCTACTTTTCCCCTAGGCCGTTCTAGTTATTCGTTTCGAGCATCAGAACTGCGAAAATGTTGAGTTTCTCAAGCGTTTCTTACCTACAAACTGCCATATCTCGCGAACGGATTGACCAATCCGCAAAATTTCTGTTGCATCTGAAAGTAGAAACTCGCCCGATTACAACGGTATGCGTACTTTCCCCCTAGGCCGTTCTAGTTATTCGTTTCGAGCATCAGAACTGCGAAAATTTTGAGTTTCTCAAGCGTCTCTTACGTCCAAACCGCCATATCTCGCGAACGGATTGACCAATCCGCAAAATTTCTGTTGCATCTGAAAGTAGAAACTCGCCCGATTACAACGGTATGCGTACTTTTCCCCTAGGCCGTTCTAGTTAATCGTTTCGAGCATCAGAACTGCGAAAATTTTGAGTTTCTCAAGCGTTTCTTACTTCCAAACTGCCATATCTCGCGAAAGGATTGACCAATCCGCAAAATTTCTGATGCATCTGAAAGTAGAAACTCGCCCGATTACAACGGTATGCGTACTTTTCCCCTAGGCCGTTCTAGTTAATCGTTTCGAGCATCAGAACTGCGAAAATTTTGAGTTTCTCAAGCGTTTCTTACTTCCAAACTGCCATATCTCGCGAACGGATTGACCAATCCGCAAAATTTCTGATGCATCTGAAGGTAGAAACTCGCCCGATTACAACGGTATGCGTACTTTTCCCCTAGGCCGTTCTGGTTAATCGTTTCGAGCATCAGAACTGCGAAAATTTTGAGTTTCTCAAGCGTTTCTTACTTCCAAACTGCCATATCTCGCGAACGGATTGACCAATCCGCAAAATTTCTGATGCATCTGAAAGTAGAAACTCACCCGATTACAACGGTATGCGTACTTTTCCCCTAGGCCGCTCTAGTTATTCGTTTCGAGCAACAGAACTGCGAAAATGTTGAGTTTCTCAAGCGTTTCTTACCTACAAACTGCCATATCTCGCGAACGGATTGACCAATCCGCAAAATTTCTGTTGCATCTGAAAGTAGAAACTCGCCCGATTACAACGGTATGCGTACTTTTCCCCTAGGCCGTTCTAGTTATTCGTTTCAAGCATCAGAACTGCGAAAATTTTGAGTTTCTCAAGCGCTTCTTACTTCCAAACCGCCATATCTCGCGAACGGATTGACCAATCCGCAAAATTTCTGTTGCATCTGAAAGTAGAAACTCGACCGATTACAACGGTATGCGTACTTTTCCCCTAGGCCGTTCTAGTTAATCGTTTCGAGCATCAGAACTGCGAAAATTTTGAGTTTCTCAAGCGTTTCTTACTTCCAAACTGCCATATCTCGCGAACGGACTGACCAATCCGCAAAATTTCTGATGCATCTGAAAGTAGAAACTCGCCCGATTACAACGGTATGCGTACTTTTCCCCTAGGCCGTTCTGGTTAATCGTTTCGAGCATCAGAACTGCGAAAATTTTGAGTTTCTCAAGCGTTTCTTACTTCCAAACTGCCATATCTCGCGAACGGATTGACCAATCCGCAAAATTTCTGATGCATCTGAAAGTAGAAACTCGCCCGATTACAACGGTATGCGTACTTTTCCCCTAGGCCGCTCTAGTTATTCGTTTCGAGCATCAGAACTGCGAAAATTTTGTGTTTCTCAAGTGTTTCATACTTCCAAACTGCCATATCTCGCGAACGGATTGACCAATCCGCAAAATTTCTGTTGCATCTGAAAGTAGAAACTCGCCCGATTACAACGGTATGCGTACTTTTCCCCTAGGCCGTTCTGGTTATTCGTTTCGAGCATCAGAACTGTGAAAATTTTGGGTTTCTCAACCGTTTCTTACCTCCAAACTGCCATATCTCGCGAACGGATTGACCAATCCGCAAAATTTCTGTTGCATCTGAAAGTAGAAACTCGCCCGATTACAACGGTATGCGTACTTTTCCCCTAGGCCGTTCTAGTTATTCGTTTCAAGCATCAGAACTGCGAAAATTTTGAGTTTCTCAAGCGCTTCTTACTTCCAAACCGCCATATCTCGCGAACGGATTGACCAATCCGCAAAATTTCTGTTGCATCTGAAAGTAGAAACTCGACCGATTACAACGGTATGCGTACTTTTCCCCTAGGCCGTTCTAGTTAATCGTTTCGAGCATCAGAACTGCGAAAATTTTGAGTTTCTCAAGCGTTTCTTACTTCCAAACTGCCATATCTCGCGAACGGATTGACCAATCCGCAAAATTTCTGATGCATCTGAAAGTAGAAAGTCGCCCGATTACAACGGTATGCGTACTTTTCCCCTAGAACGTTCTAGTTATGCTTGTCGAGCATCAGAACTGCGAAAATTTTGAGTTTCTCAAGCATTTCTTACCTCCAAACTGCCATATCTCGCGAACGGATTGACCAATCCGCAAAATTTCTGATGCATCTGAAAGTAGAAACTCGCCCGATTACAACGGTATGCGTACTTTTCCCCTAGGCCGCTCTAGTTATTCGTTTCGGGCATCAGAACTGCGAAAATTTTGTGTTTCTCAAGTGTTTCATACTTCCAAACTGCCATATCTCGCGAACGGGTTGACCAATCCGCAAAATTTCTGTTGCATCTGAAAGTAGAAACTCGCCCGATTACAACGGTATGCGTACTTTTCCCCTAGGCCGTTCTGGTTATTCGTTTCGAGCATCAGAACTGTGAAAATTTTGAGTTTCTCAACCGTTTCTTACCTCCAAACTGCCATATCTCGCGAACGGATTGACCAATCCGCAAAATTTCTGTTGCATCTGAAAGTAGAAAGTCGCCCGATTACAACGGTATGCGTACTTTTCCCCTAGAACGTTCTAGTTATGCTGGTCGAGCATCAGAACTGCGAAAATTTTGAGTTTCTCAAGCGTTTCTTACCTCCAAACCCTCCATATCTCGAGAACGGATTGACTAATCCGCAAAATTTTTGTTGCATCTGAAAGTAGAAACTCACCCGATTACAACGGTATGCGTACTTTTCCCCTAGGCCGCTCTAGTTATTCGTTTCGAGCATCAGAACAGCGAAAATTTTGTGTTTCTCAAGTGTTTCATACTTCCAAACTGCCATATCTCGCGAACGGATTGACCAATCCGCAAAATTTCTGTTGCATCTGAAAGTAGAAACTCGCCCGATTACAACGGTATGCGTACTTTTCCCCTAGGCCGTTCTGGTTATTCGTTTCGAGCATCAGAACTGTGAAAATTTTGAGTTTCTCAACCGTTTCTTACCTCCAAACTGCCATATCTCGCGAACGGATTGACCAATCCGCAAAATTTCTGTTGCATCTGAAAGTAGAAAGTCGCCCGATTACAACGGTATGCGTACTTTTCCCCTAGAACGTTCTAGTTATGCTTGTCGAGCATCAGAACTGCGAAAATTTGGAGGTTCTCAAGCGTTTCTTACCTCCAAACTGCCATATCTCGCGAACGGATTGACCAATCCGCAAAATTTCTGTTGCATCTGAAAGTAGAAACTCGCCCGATTACAACGGTATGCGTACTTTTCCCCTAGAACGTACTAGTTATGCTTGTCGAGCATCAGAACTGCGAAAATTTTGAGTTTCTCAAGCATTTCTTACCTCCAAACTGCCATATCTCGCGAACGGATTGACCAATCCGCAAAATTTCTGATGCATCTGAAAGTAGAAACTCGCCCGATTACAACGGTATGCGTACTTTTCCCCTAGGCCATTCTGGTTAATCGTTTCGAGCATCAGAACTGCGAAAATTTTGAGTTTCTCAAGCGTTTCTTACTTCCAAACTGCCATATCTCGCGAACGGATTGACCAATCCGCAAAATTTCTGATGCATCTGAAAGTAGAAACTCGCCCGATTACAACGGTATGCGTACTTTTCCCCTAGGCCGTTCTGCTTATTCGTTTCGAGCATCAGAACTGTGAAAATTTTGAGTTTCTCAACCGTTTCTTACCTCCAAACTGCCATATCTCGCGAACGGATTGACCAATCCGCAAAATTTCTGTTGCATCTGAAAGTAGAAAGTCGCCCGATTACAACGGTATGCGTACTTTTCCCCTAGAACGTTCTAGTTATGCTGGTCGAGCATCAGAACTGCGAAAATTTTGAGTTTCTCAAGCGTTTCTTACCTCCAAACTGCCATATCTCGAGAACGGATTGACTAATCCGCAAAATTTTTGTTGCATCTGAAAGTAGAAACTCACCCGATTACAACGGTATGCGTACTTTTCCCCTAGGCCGCTCTAGTTATTCGTTTCGAGCATCAGAACTGCGAAAATTTTGTGTTTCTCAAGTGTTTCATACTTCCAAACTGCCATATCTCGCGAACGGATTGACCAATCCGCAAAATTTCTGTTGCATCTGAAAGTAGAAACTCGCCCGATTACAACGGTATGCGTACTTTTCCCCTAGGCCGTTCTGGTTATTCGTTTCGAGCATCAGAACTGTGAAAATTTTGAGTTTCTCAACCGTTTCTTACCTCCAAACTGCCATATCTCGCGAACGGATTGACCAATCCGCAAAATTTCTGTTGCATCTGAAAGTAGAAAGTCGCCCGATTACAACGGTATGCGTACTTTTCCCCTAGAACGTTCTAGTTATGCTTGTCGAGCATCAGAACTGCGAAAATTTGGAGGTTCTCAAGCGTTTCTTACCTCCAAACTGCCATATCTCGCGAACGGATTGACCAATCCGCAAAATTTCTGTTGCATCTGAAAGTAGAAACTCGCCCGATTACAACGGTATGCGTACTTTTCCCCTAGAACGTTCTAGTTATGCTTGTCGAGCATCAGAACTGCGAAAATTTTGAGTTTCTCAAGCATTTCTTACCTCCAAACTGCCATATCTCGCGAACGGATTGACCAATCCGCAAAATTTCTGATGCATCTGAAAGTAGAAACTCGCCCGATTACAACGGTATGCGTACTTTTCCCCTAGGCCGCTCTAGTTATTCGTTTCGGGCATCAGAACTGCGAAAATTTTGTGTTTCTCAAGTGTTTCATACTTCCAAACTGCCATATCTCGCGAACGGGTTGACCAATCCGCAAAATTTCTGTTGCATCTGAAAGTAGAAACTCGCCCGATTACAACGGTATGCGTACTTTTCCCCTAGGCCGTTCTGCTTATTCGTTTCGAGCATCAGAACTGTGAAAATTTTGAGTTTCTCAACCGTTTCTTACCTCCAAACTGCCATATCTCGCGAACGGATTGACCAATCCGCAAAATTTCTGTTGCATCTGAAAGTAGAAAGTCGCCCGATTACAACGGTATGCGTACTTTTCCCCTAGAACGTTCTAGTTATGCTGGTCGAGCATCAGAACTGCGAAAATTTTGAGTTTCTCAAGCGTTTCTTACCTCCAAACTGCCATATCTCGAGAACGGATTGACTAATCCGCAAAATTTTTGTTGCATCTGAAAGTAGAAACTCACCCGATATCAACGGTATGCGTACTTTTCCCCTAGGCCGTTCTAGTTAATCGTTTCGAGCATCAGAACTGCGAAAATTTTGAGTTTCTCAAGCGTTTCTTACTTCCAAATTGCCATATCTCGCGAACGGACTGACCAATCCGCAAAATTTCTGATGCATCTGAAAGTAGAAACTCGCCCGATTACAACGGTATGCGTACTTTTCCCCTAGGCCGTTCTGGTTAATCGTTTCGAGCATCAGAACTGCGAAAATTTTGAGTTTCTCAAGCGTTTCTTACTTCCAAACTGCCATATCTCGCGAACGGATTGACCAATCCGCAAAATTTCTGATGCATCTGAAAGTAGAAACTCGCCCGATTACAACGGTATGCGTACTTTTCCCCTAGGCCGCTCTAGTTATTCGTTTCGAGCATCAGAACTGCGAAAATTTTGTGTTTCTCAAGTGTTTCATACTTCCAAACTGCCATATCTCGCGAACGGATTGACCAATCCGCAAAATTTCTGTTGCATCTGAAAGTAGAAACTCGCCCGATTACAACGGTATGCGTACTTTTCCCCTAGGCCGTTCTGGTTATTCGTTTCGAGCATCAGAACTGTGAAAATTTTGAGTTTCTCAACCGTTTCTTACCTCCAAACTGCCATATCTCGCGAACGGATTGACCAATCCGCAAAATTTCTGTTGCATCTGAAAGTAGAAAGTCGCCCGATTACAACGGTATGCGTACTTTTCCCCTAGAACGTTCTAGTTATGCTTGTCGAGCATCAGAACTGCGAAAATTTGGAGTTTCTCAAGCGTTTCTTACCTCCAAACTGCCATATCTCGCGAACGGATTGACCAATCCGCAAAATTTCTGTTGCATCTGAAAGTAGAAACTCGCCCGATTACAACGGTATGCGTACTTTCCCCCTAGGCCGTTCTAGTTATTCGTTTCGAGCATCAGAACTGCGAAAATTTTGAGTTTCTCAAGCGTTTCTTACTTCCAAACCGCCATATCTCGCGAACGGATTGACCAATCCGCAAAATTTCTGATGCAGCTGAAAGTAGAAACTCGCCCGATTACAACGGTATGCGTACTTTTCCCCTAGGCCGCTCTAGTTATTCGTTTCGAGCAACAGAACTGCGAAAATGTTGAGTTTCTCAAGCGTTTCTTACCTACAAACTGCCATATCTCGCGAACGGATTGACCAATCCGCAAAATTTCTGTTGCATCTGAAAGTAGAAACTTGCCCGATTACAACGGTATGCGTACTTTTCCCCTAGGCTGTTCTAGTTATTCGTTTCGAGCATCAGAACTGCGAAAATTTTGAGTTTCTCAAGCGTTTCTTACTTCCAAACCGCCATATCTCGCGAACGGATTGACCAATCCGCAAAATTTCTGTTGTATCTGAAAGTAGAAACTCGCCCGATTACAACGGTATGCGTACTTTTCCCCTAGGCCGTTCTAGTTAATCGTTTCGAGCATCAGAACTGCGAAAATTTTGAGTTTCTCAAGCGTTTCTTACTTCCAAACTGCCATATCTCGCGAACGGATTGACCAATCCGCAAAATTTCTGATGCATCTGAAAGTAGAAAGTCGCCCGATTACAACGGTATGCGTACTTTTCCCCTAGAACGTTCTAGTTATGCTTGTCGAGCATCAGAACTGCGAAAATTTTGAGTTTCTCAAGCATTTCTTACCTCCAAACTGCCATATCTCGCGAACGGATTGACCAATCCGCAAAATTTCTGTTGCATCTGAAAGTAGAAACTCGCCCGATTACAACGGTATGCGTACTTTTCCCCTAGTCCGTTCTAGTTATTCGTTTCGAGCATCAGAACTGCGAAAATTTTGAGTTTTTCAAGCGTTTCTTACTTCCAAATTGCCATACCTCGCGAACGGATTGAGCAATCCGCAAAATTTCTGTTGCATCTGAAGGTAGAAACTCGCCCGTTTACAACGGTATGCGTACTTTTCCCCTAGGCCGTTCTGGTTAATCGTTTCGAGCATCAGAACTGCGAAAATTTTGAGTTTCTCAAGTGTTTCATACTTCCAAACTGCCATATCTCGCGAACGGATTGACCAATCCGCAAAATTTCTGTTGTATCTGAAAGTAGAAACTCGCCCGATTACAACGGTATGCGTACTTTTCCCCTAGGCCGTTCTGGTTATTCGTTTCGAGCATCAGAACTGTGAAAATTTTGAGTTTCTCAACCGTTTCTTACCTCCAAACTGCCATATCTCGCGAACGGATTGACCAATCCGCAAAATTTCTGTTGCATCTGAAAGTAGAAAGTCACCCGATTACAACGGTATGCGTACTTTTCCCCTAGAACGTTCTAGTTATGCTTGTCGAGCATCAGAACTGCGAAAATTTGGAGTTTCTCAAGCGTTTCTTACCTCCAAACTGCCATATCTCGCGAACGGATTGACCAATCCGCAAAATTTCTGTTGCATCTGAAAGTAGAAACTCGCCCGATTACAACGGTATGCGTACTTTCCCCCTAGGCCGTGCTAGTTATTCGTTTCGAGCATCAGAACTGCGAAAATTTTGAGTTTCTCAAGCGTTTCTTACTTCCAAACCGCCATATCTCGCGAACGGATTGACCAATCCGCAAAATTTCTGTTGCATCTGAAAGTAGAAACTCGCCCGATTACAACGGTATGCGTACTTTTCCCCTAGGCCGTTCTAGTTAATCGTTTCGAGCATCAGAACTGCGAAAATTTTGAGTTTCTCAAGCGTTTCTTACTTCCAAACTGCCATATCTCGCGAACGGATTGACCAATCCGCAAAATTTCTGATGCATCTGAAAGTAGAAACTCGCCCGATTACAACGGTATGCGTACTTTTCCCCTAGAACGTTCTAGTTATGCTTGTCGAGCATCAGAACTGCGAAAATTTGGAGTTTCTCAAGCGTTTCTTACCTCCAAACTGCCATATCTCGCGAACGGATTGACCAATCCGCAAAATTTCTGTTGCATCTGAAAGTAGAAACTCGCCCGATTACAACGGTATGCGTACTTTCCCCCTAGGCCGTGCTAGTTATTCGTTTCGAGCATCAGAACTGCGAAAATTTTGAGTTTCTCAAGCGTTTCTTACTTCCAAACCGCCATATCTCGCGAACGGATTGACCAATCCGCAAAATTTCTGTTGCATCTGAAAGTAGAAACTCGCCCGATTACAACGGTATGCGTACTTTTCCCCTAGGCCGTTCTAGTTAATCGTTTCGAGCATCAGAACTGCGAAAATTTTGAGTTTCTCAAGCGTTTCTTACTTCCAAACTGCCATATCTCGCGAACGGATTGACCAATCCGCAAAATTTCTGATGCATCTGAAAGTAGAAACTCGCCCGATTACAACGGTATGCGTACTTTTCCCCTAGGGCGTTCTAGTTAATCGTTTCGAGCATCAGAACTGCGAAAATTTTGAGTTTCTCAAGCGTTTCTTACTTCCAAACTGCCATATCTCGCGAACGGATTGACCAATCCGCAAAATTTCTGATGCATCTGAAGGTAGAAACTCGCCCGATTACAACGGTATGCGTACTTTTCCCCTAGGCCGTTCTGGTTAATCGTTTCGAGCATCAGAACTGCGAAAATTTTGAGTTTCTCAAGCGTTTCTTACTTCCAAACTGCCATATCTCGCGAACGGATTGACCAATCCGCAAAATTTCTGATGCATCTGAAAGTAGAAACTCGCCCGATTACAACGGTATGCGTACTTTTCCCCTAGGCCGCTCTAGTTATTCGTTTCGAGCAACAGAACTGCGAAAATGTTGAGTTTCTCAAGCGTTTCTTACCTACAAACTGCCATATCTCGCGAACGGATTGACCAATCCGCAAATTTCTGTTGCATCTGAAAGTAGAAACTCGCCCGATTACAACGGTATGCGTACTTTTCCCTAGGCCGTTCTAGTTATCGTTTCGAGCATCAGAACTGCGAAAATTTTGAGTTTCTCAAGCGTTTCTTACTTCCAAACCGCCATATCTCGCGAACGGATTGACCAATCCGCAAAATTTCTGTTGTATCTGAACGTAGAAACTCGCCCGATTACAACGGTATGCGTACTTTTCCCCTAGGCCGTTCTAGTTAATCGTTTCGAGCAATCAGAACTGCGAAAATTTTGAGTTTCTCAAGCGTTTCTTACTTCCAAACTGCCATATCTCGCGAACGGATTGACCAATCCGCAAAATTTCTGATGCATCTGAAAGTAGAAAGTCAACGGTATGCGTACTTTTCCCCTAGGCCGTTCTAGTTAATCGTTTCGAGCATCAGAACTGCGAAAATTTTGAGTTTCTCAAGCATTTCTTACCTCCAAACTGCCATATCTCGCGAACGGATTGACCAATCCGCAAAATTTCTGTTGCATCTGAAAGTAGAAACTCGCCCGATTACAACGGTATGCGTACTTTTCCCCTAGGCCGTTCTAGTTATTCGTTTCGAGCATCAGAACTGCGAAAATTTTGAGTTTCTCAAGCGTTTCTTACTTCCAAACCGCCATATCTCGCGAACGGATTGACCAATCCGCAAAATTTCTGTTGTATCTGAAAGTAGAAACTCGCCCGATTACAACGGTATGCGTACTTTTCCCCTAGGCCGTTCTAGTTAATCGTTTCGAGCATCAGAACTGCGAAAATTTTGAGTTTCTCAAGCGTTTCTTACTTCCAAACTGCCATATCTCGCGAACGGATTGACCAATCCGCAAAATTTCTGATGCATCTGAAAGTAGAAAGTCGCCCGATTACAACGGTATGCGTACTTTTCCCCTAGAACGTTCTAGTTATGCTTGTCGAGCATCAGAACTGCGAAAATTTTGAGTTTCTCAAGCATTTCTTACCTCCAAACTGCCATATCTCGCGAACGGATTGACCAATCCGCAAAATTTCTGTTGCATCTGAAAGTAGAAACTCGCCCGATTACAACGGTATGCGTACTTTTCCCCTAGTCCGTTCTAGTTACTCGTTTCGAGCATCAGAACTGCGAAAATTTTGAGTTTTTCAAGCGTTTCTTACTTCCAAATTGCCATACCTCGCGAACGGATTGAGCAATCCGCAAAATTTCTGTTGCATCTGAAGGTAGAAACTCGCCCGTTTACAACGGTATGCGTACTTTTCCCCTAGGCCGTTCTGGTTAATCGTTTCGAGCATCAGAACTGCGAAAATTTTGAGTTTCTCAAGCGTTTCTTACCTCCAAACTGCCATATCTCGCAAACGGATTGACCAATCCCCAAAATTTCTGTTGCATCTGAAAGTAGAAAGTCGCCCGATTACAACGGTATGCGTACTTTTCCCCTAGAACGTTCTAGTTATGCTTGTCGAGCATCAGAACTGCGAAAATTTTGAGTTTCTCAAGCATTTCTTACCTCCAAACTGCCATATCTCGCGAACGGATTGACCAATCCGCAAAATTTCTGATGCATCTGAAAGTAGAAAGTCGCCCGATTACAACGGTATGCGTACTTTTCCCCTAGGCCGTTCTAGTTAATCGTTTCGAGCATCAGAACTGCGAAAATTTTGAGTTTCTCAAGCATTTCTTACCTCCAAACTGCCATATCTCGCGAACGGATTGACCAATCCGCAAAATTTCTGTTGTATCTGAAAGTAGAAACTCGCCCGATTACAACGGTATGCGTACTTTTCCCCTAGGCCGTTCTAGTTAATCGTTTCGAGCATCAGAACTGCGAAAATTTTGAGTTTCTCAAGCGTTTCTTACTTCCAAACTGCCATATCTCGCGAACGGACTGACCAATCCGCAAAATTTCTGATGCATCTGAAAGTAGAAACTCGCCCGATTACAACGGTAGGCGTACTTTTCCCCTAGGCCGTTCTGGTTAATCGTTTCGAGCATCAGAACTGCGAAAATTTTGAGTTTCTCAAGCGTTTCTTACTTCCAAACTGCCATATCTCGCGAACGGATTGACCAATCCGCAAAATTTCTGATGCATCTGAAAGTAGAAAGTCGCCCGATTACAACGGTATGCGTACTTTTCCCCTAGGCCGCTCTAGTTATTCGTTTCGAGCATCAGAACTGCTAAAATTTTGTGTTTCTCAAGTGTTTCATACTTCCAAACTGCCATATCTGGCGAACGGATTGACCAATCCGCAAAATTTCTGTTGCATCTGAAAGTACAAACTCGCCCGATTACAACGGTATGCGTACTTTTCCCCTAGGCCGTTCTGGTTATTCGTTTCGAGCATCAGAACTGTGAAAATTTTGAGTTTCTCAACCGTTTCTTACCTCCAAACTGCCATATCTCGCGAACGGATTGACCAATCCGCAAAATTTCTGTTGCATCTGAAAGTAGAAAGTCGCTCGATTACAACGGTATGCGTACTTTTCCCCTAGAACGTTCTAGTTATGCTTGTCGAGCATCAGAACTGCGAAAATTTGGAGTTTCTCAAGCGTTTCTTACCTCCAAACTGCCATATCTCGCGAACGGATTGACCAATCCTCAAAATTTCTGTTGCATCTGAAAGTAGAAAGTCGCCCGATTACAACGGTATGCGTACTTTTCCCCTAGAACGTTCTAGTTATGCTTGTCGAGCATCAGAACTGCGAAAATTTTGAGTTTCTCAAGCGTTTCTTACCTCCAAACTGCCATATCTCGCGAACGGATTGACCAATCCTCAAAATTTCTGTTGCATCTGAAAGTAGAAACTCGCCCGATTACAACGGTATGCGTACTTTTCCCCTAGTCCGTTCTAGTTATTCGTTTCGAGCATCAGAACTGCGAAAATTTTGAGTTTTTCAAGCGTTTCTTACTTCCAAATTGCCATACCTCGCGAACGGATTGAGCAATCCGCAAAATTTCTGTTGCATCTGAAGGTAGAAACTCGCCCGTTTACAACGGTATGCGTACTTTTCCCGTAGGCCGTTCTAGTTATTCGTTTCGAGCATCAGAACTGCGAAAATTTTGAGTTTCTCCAGCGTTTCTTACTTCAAAACCGCCATATCTCGCGAACGGATTGATCAATCCGCAAAATTTCTGTTGCATCTGAAAGTAGAAACTCGCCCGATTACAACGGTATGCGTACTTTTCCACTAGGCCGTTCTAGTTAATCGTTTCGAGCATCAGAACTGCGAAAATTTTGAGTTTCTCAAGCGTTTCTTACTTCCAAACTGCCATATCTCGCGAACGGACTGACCAATCCGCAAAATTTCTGATGCATCTGAAAGTAGAAACTCGCCCGATTACAACGGTATGCGTACTTTTCCCCTAGGCCGTTCTGGTTAATCGTTTCGAGCATCAGAACTGCGAAAATTTTGAGTTTCTCAAGCGTTTCTTACATCCAAACTGCCATATCTCGCGAACGGATTGACCAATCCGCAAAATTTCTGTTGCATCTGAAAGTATAATAGAAACTCGCCCGATTACAACGGTATGCGTACTTTTCCCCTAGGCCGCTCTAGTTATTCGTTTCGAGCATCAGAACTGCGAAAATTTTGTGTTTCTCAAGTGTTTCTTACCTCCAAACTGCCATATCTCGCGAACGGATTGACCAATCCGCAAAATTTCTGTTGCATCTGAAAGTACAAACTCGCCCGATTACAACGGTATGCCTACTTTTCCCCTAGGCCGTTCTAGTTATTCGTTTCGAGCATCAGAACTGCGAAAATGTTGAGTTTCTCAAGCGTTTCTTACCTCCAAACTGCCATATCTCGCGAACGGATTGACCAATCCGCAAAATTTCTGTTGCATCTGAAAGTACAAACTCGCCCGATTACAACGGTATGCCTACTTTTCCCCTAGGCCGTTCTAGTTATTCGTTTCGAGCATCAGAACTGCGAAAATGTTGAGTTTCTCAAGCGTTTCTTACCTACAAACTGCCATACCTCGCGAACGGATTGACCAATCCGCAAAATTTCTGTTGCATCTGAAAGTACAAACTCGCCCGATTACAACGGTATGCGTACTTTTCCCCTAGGCCGTTCTAGTTAATCGTTTCGAGCATCAGAACTGCGAAAATTTTGAGTTTCTCAAGCGTTTCTTACTTCCAAACTGCCATATCTCGCGAACGGATTGACCAATCCGCAAAATTTCTGATGCATCTGAAAGTAGAAAGTCGCCCGATTACAACGGTATGCGTACTTTTCCCCTAGGCCGCTGTAGTTATTCGTTTCGAGCATCAGAACTGCTAAAATTTTGTGTTTCTCAAGTGTTTCATACTTCCAAACTGCCATATCTGGCGAACGGATTGACCAATCCGCAAAATTTCTGTTGCATCTGAAAGTACAAACTCGCCCGATTACAACGGTATGCGTACTTTTCCCCTAGGCCGTTCTGGTTATTCGTTTCGAGCATCAGAACTGTGAAAATTTTGAGTTTCTCAACCGTTTCTTACCTCCAAACTGCCATATCTCGCGAACGGATTGACCAATCCGCAAAATTTCTGTTGCATCTGAAAGTAGAAAGTCGCCCGATTACAACGGTATGCGTACTTTTCCCCTAGAACGTTCTAGTTATGCTTGTCGAGCATCAGAACTGCGAAAATTTGGAGTTTCTCAAGCGTTTCTTACCTCCAAACTGCCATATCTCGCGAACGGATTGACCAATCCTCAAAATTTCTGTTGCATCTGAAAGTAGAAAGTCGCCCGATTACAACGGTATGCGTACTTTTCCCCTAGAACGTTCTAGTTATGCTTGTCGAGCATCAGAACTGCGAAAATTTTGAGTTTCTCAAGCGTTTCTTACCTCCAAACTGCCATATCTCGCGAACGGATTGACCAATCCTCAAAATTTCTGTTGCATCTGAAAGTAGAAACTCGCCCGATTACAACGGTATGCGTACTTTTCCCCTAGTCCGTTCTAGTTATTCGTTTCGAGCATCAGAACTGCGAAAATTTTGAGTTTTTCAAGCGTTTCTTACTTCCAAATTGCCATACCTCGCGAACGGATTGAGCAATCCGCAAAATTTCTGTTGCATCTGAAGGTAGAAACTCGCCCGTTTACAACGGTATGCGTACTTTTCCCGTAGGCCGTTCTAGTTATTCGTTTCGAGCATCAGAACTGCGAAAATTTTGAGTTTCTCCAGCGTTTCTTACTTCCAAACCGCCATATCTCGCGAACGGATTGACCAATCCGCAAAATTTCTGTTGCATCTGAAAGTAGAAACTCGCCCGATTACAACGGTATGCGTACTTTTCCACTAGGCCGTTCTAGTTAATCGTTTCGAGCATCAGAACTGCGAAAATTTTGAGTTTCTCAAGCGTTTCTTACTTCCAAACTGCCATATCTCGCGAACGGACTGACCAATCCGCAAAATTTCTGATGCATCTGAAAGTAGAAACTCGCCCGATTACAACGGTATGCCTACTTTTCCCCTAGGCCGTTCTAGTTATTCGTTTCGAGCATCAGAACTGCGAAAATGTTGAGTTTCTCAAGCGTTTCTTCCATCCAAACTGCCATATCTCGCGAACGGATTGACCAATCCGCAAAATTTCTGATGCATCTGAAAGTCTAATAGAAACTCGCCCGATTACAACGGTATGCGTACTTTTCCCCTAGGCCGTTCTGGTTAATCGTTTGGAGCATCAGAACTGCGAAAATTTTGAGTTTCTCAAGCGTTTCTTACATCCAAACTGCCATATCTCGCGAACGGATTGACCAATCCGCAAAATTTCTGATGCATCTGAAAGTATAATAGAAACTCGCCCGATTACAACGGTATGCGTACTTTTCCCCTAGGCCGCTCTAGTTATTCGTTTCGAGCATCAGAACTGCGAAAATTTTGTGTTTCTCAAGTGTTTCTTACCTCCAAACTGCCATATCTCGCGAACGGATTGACCAATCCGCAAAATTTCTGTTGCATCTGAAAGTAGAAACTCGCCCGATTACAACGGTATGCGTACTTTTCCCCTAGGCCGTTCTAGTTATTCGTTTCGAGCATCAGAACTGCGAAAATTTTGAGTTTCTCAAGCGTTTCTTACTTCCAAACCGCCATATCTCGCGAACGGATTGACCAATCCGCAAAATTTCTGTTGCATCTGAAAGTAGAAACTCGCCCGATTACAACGGTATGCGTACTTTTCCCCTAGGCCGTTCTAGTTAATCGTTTCGAGCATCAGAACTGCGAAAATTTTGAGTTTCTCAAGCGTTTCTTACTTCCAAACTGCCATATCTCGCGAACGGATTGACCAATCCGCAAAATTTCTGATGCATCTGAAAGTAGAAAGTCGCCCGATTACAACGGTATGCGTACATTTCCCCTAGAACGTTCTAGTTATGCTTGTCGAGCATCAGAACTGCGAAAATTTTGAGTTTCTCAAGCGTTTCTTACTTCCAAACCGCCATATCTCGCGAACGGATTGACCAATGCGCAAAATTTCTGTTGCATCTGAAAGTAGAAACTCGCCCGATTACAACGGTATGCGTACTTTTCCCCTAGACCGTTCTAGTTATTCGTTTCGAGCATCAGAACTGCGAAAATTTTGAGTTTCTAAAGCGTTTCTTACTTCCAAACTGCCATATCTCGCGAACGGATTGACCAATCCGCAAAATTTCTGATGCATCTGAAAGTAGAAACTCGCCCGATTACAACGGTATGCGTACTTTTCCCCTAGGCCGTTCTAGTTATTCGTTTCGAGCATCAGAACTGCGAAAATTTTGAGTTTCTAAAGCGTTTCTTACTTCCAAACCGCCATATCTCGCGAACGGATTGACCAATCCGCAAAATTTCTGTTGCATCTGAAAGTAGAATCTCGCCCGATTACAACGGTATGCGTACTTTTCCCCTAGGCCGTTCTAGTTAATCGTTTCGAGCATCAGAACTGCGAAAATTTTGAGTTTCTCAAGCGTTTCTTACTTCCAAACTGCCATATCTCGCGAACGGATTGACCAATCCGCGAAATTTCTGATGCATCTGAAAGTAGAAAGTCGCCCGATTACATCGGTATGCGTACTTTTCCCCTAGAACGTTCTAGTTATGCTTGTCGAGCATCAGAACTGCGAAAATTTTGAGTTTCTCAAGCGTTTCTTACCTCCAAACTGCCATATCTCGCGTACGGATTGACCAATCCGCAAAATTTCTGTTGCATCTGAAAGTATAAACTCGCCCGATTACAACGGTATGCGTACTTTTCCCCTAGTCCGTTCTAGTTATTCGTTTCGAGCATCAGAACTGCGAAAATTTTGAGTTTTTCAAGCGTTTCTTACTTCCAAATTGCCATACCTCGCGAACGGATTGAGCAATCCGCAAAATTTCTGTTGCATCTGAAAGTAGAAACTCGCCCGATTACAACGGTATGCGTACTTTTCCCCTAGGCCGTACTGGTTATTCGTTTCGAGCATCAGAACTGTGAAAATTTTGAGTTCCTCAACCGTTTCTTACCTCCAAACTGCCATATCTCGCGAACGGATTGACCAATCCGCAAAATTTCTGTTGCATCTGAAAGTAGAAACTCGCCCGATTACAACGGTATGCGTACTTTTCCCCTAGGCCGTTCTAGTTATTCGTTTCGAGCATCAGAACTGCGAAAATTTTGAGTTTCTCAAGCGTTTCTTACTTCCAAACTGCCATATCTCGCGAACGGATTGACCAATCCGCAAAATTTCTGTTGCATCTGAAAGTAGAAACTCGCCCGATTACAACGGTATGCGTACTTTTCCCGTAGGCCGTTGTAGTTATTCGTTTCGAGCATGAGAACTGCGAAAATTTTGGGTTTCTCAAGCGTTGCTTACCTCCAAACTGCCATATCTCGTGAACGGATTGACCAATCCGCAAAATTTCTGTTGCATCTGAAAGTAGAAACTCGCCCGATTACAACGGTATGCGTACTTTTCCCCTGGGCCGTTCTGGTTATTCGTTTCGAGTATCAGAACTGCGATAATTTTGAGTTTCTCGACCGTTTCTTACCTCCAAACTGCCATATCTGGCGAACGGATTGACCAATCCGCAAAATTTCTGTTGCATCTGAAAGTAGAAAGTCGCCCGATTACAACGGTATGCGTACTTTTCCCCTAGACCGTTCTAGTTATGCTTGTCCAGCATCAGAACTGCGAAAATTTTGAGTTTCTCAAGCGTTTCTTACTTCCAAACTGCCATACCTCGCGAACGGATTGAGCAATCCGCAAAATTTCTGTTGCATCTGAAGGTAGAAACTCGCCCGTTTACAACGGTATGCGTACTTTTCCCGTAGGCCGTTCTAGTTATTCGTTTCGAGCATCAGAACTGCGAAAATTTTGAGTTTCTCAAGCGTTTCTTACTTCCAAACCGCCATATCTCGCGAACGGATTGACCAATCCGCAAAATTTCTGTTGCATCTGAAAGTAGAAACTCGCCCGATTACAACGGTATGCGTACTTTTCCCCTAGTCCGTTCTAGTTATTCGTTTCGAGCATCAGAACTGCGAAAATTTTGAGTTTTTCAAGCGTTTCTTACTTCCAAATTGCCATACCTCGCGAACGGATTGAGCAATCCGCAAAATTTCTGTTGCATCTGAAGGTAGAAACTCGCCCGTTTACAACGGTATGCGTACTTTTCCCGTAGGCCGTTCTAGTTATTCGTTTCGAGCATCAGAACTGCGAAAATTTTGAGTTTCTCAAGCGTTTCTTACTTCCAAACCGCCATATCTCGCGAACGGATTGACCAATCCGCAAAATTTCTGTTGCATCTGAAAGTAGAAACTCGCCCGATTACAACGGTGTGCGTACTTTTCCCCTAGGCCGTTCTGGTTAATCGTTTCGAGCATCAGAACTGCGAAAATTTTGAGTTTTTCAAGCGTTTCTTACTTCCAAATTGCCATACCTCGCGAACGGATTGAGCAATCCGCAAAATTTCTGTTGCATCTGAAGGTAGAAACTCGCCCGTTTACAACGGTATGCGTACTTTTCCCCTAGGCCGTTCTAGTTATTCGTTTCGAGCATCAGAACTGCGAAAATTTTGAGTTTCTCCAGCGTTTCTTACTTCCAAACCGCCATATCTCGCGAACGGATTGACCAATCCGCAAAATTTCTGTTGCATCTGAAAGTAGAAACTCGCCCGATTACAACGGTATGCGTACTTTTCCACTAGGCCGTTCTAGTTAATCGTTTCGAGCATCAGAACTGCGAAAATTTTGAGTTTCTCAAGCGTTTCTTACTTCCAAACTGCCATATCTCGCGAACGGACTGACCAATCCGCAAAATTTCTGATGCATCTGAAAGTAGAAACTCGCCCGATTACAACGGTATGCGTACTTTTCCCCTAGGCCGTTCTGGTTAATCGTTTCGAGCATCAGAACTGCGAAAATTTTGAGTTTCTCAAGCGTTTCTTACATCCAAACTGCCATATCTCGCGAACGGATTGACCAATCCGCAAAATTTCTGATGCATCTGAAAGTATAATAGAAACTCGCCCGATTACAACGGTATGCGTACTTTTCCCCTAGGCCGCTCTAGTTATTCGTTTCGAGCATCAGAACTGCGAAAATTTTGTGTTTCTCAAGTGTTTCTTACCTCCAAACTGCCATATCTCGCGAACGGATTGACCAATCCGCAAAATTTCTGTTGCATCTGAAAGTACAAACTCGCCCGATTACAACGGTATGCTTACTTTTCCCCTAGGCCGTTCTAGTTATTCGTTTCGAGCATCAGAACTGCGAAAATGTTGAGTTTCTCAAGCGTTTCTTACCTCCAAACTGCCATATCTCGCGAACGGATTGACCAATCCGCAAAATTTCTGTTGCATCTGAAAGTACAAACTCGCCCGATTACAACGGTATGCCTACTTTTCCCCTAGGCCGTTCTAGTTATTCGTTTCGAGCATCAGAACTGCGAAAATGTTGAGTTTCTCAAGCGTTTCTTACCTACAAACTGCCATATCTCGCGAACGGATTGACCAATCCGCAAAATTTCTATTGCATCTGAAAGTAGAAACTCGCCCGATTACAACGGTATGCGTACTTTTCCCCTAGGCCGTTCTAGTTATTCGTTTCGAGCATCAGAACTGCGAAAATTTTGAGTTTCTCAAGCGTTTCTTACTTCCAAACCGCCATATCTCGCGAACGGATTGACCAATCCGCAAAATTTCTGTTGCATCTGAAAGTAGAAACTCGCCCGATTACAACGGTATGCGTACTTTTCCCCTAGGCCGTTCTAGTTAATCGTTTCGAGCATCAGAACTGCGGAAATTTTGAGTTTCTCAAGCGTTTCTTACTTCCAAACTGCCATATCTCGCGAGCGGATTGAACCCAATCCGCAAAATTTCTGATGCATCTGAAAGTAGAAAGTCGCCCGATTACAACGGTATGCGTACATTTCCCCTAGAACGTTCTAGTTATGCTTGTCGAGCATCAGAACTGCGAAAATTTTGAGTTTCTCAAGCGTTTCTTACTTCCAAACCGCCATATCTCGCGAACCTATTGACCAATCCGCAAAATTTCTGTTGCATCTGAAAGTAGAAACTCGCCCGATTACAACGGTATGCGTACTTTTCCCCTAGGCCGTTCTAGTTAATCGTTTCGAGCATCAGAACTGCGAAAATTTTGTGTTTCTCAAGCGTTTCTTACCTCCAAATTGCCATACCTCGCGAACGGATTGAGCAATCCGCAAAATTTCTGTTGCATCTGAAGGCAGAAACTCGCCCGTTTACAACGGTATGCGTACTTTTCCCCTAGGCCGTTCTAGTTATTCGTTTCGAGCATCAGAACTGCGAAAATTTTGAGTTTCTCAAGCGTTTCTTACTTCCAAACCGCCATATCTCGCGAACGAATTGACCAATCCGCAAAATTTCTGTTGCATCTGAAAGTAGAAACTCGCCCGATTACAACGGTATGCGTACTTTTCCCCTAGGCCGTTCTGGTTATTCGTTTCGAGCATCAGAACTGTGAAAATTTTGAGTTTCTCAACCGTTTCTTACCTCCAAACTGCCATATCTCGCGAACGGATTGACCAATCCGCAAAATTTCTGTTGCATCTGAAAGTAGAAAGTCGCCCGATTACAACGGTATGCGTGCTTTTCCCCTAGAACGGTCTAGTTATGCTTGTCGAGCATCAGAACTGCGAAAATTTTGAGTTTCTCAAGCGTTTCTTACCTCCAAACTGCCATATCTCGCGAACGGATTGACTAATCCGCAAAATTTCTGTTGCATCTGAAAGTAGAAACTCGCCCGATTACAACGGTATGCGTACTTTTCCCCTAGTCCGTTCTAGTTATTCGTTTCGAGCATCAGAACTGCGAAAATTTTGAGTTTCTCAAGCGTTTCTTACTTCCAAACCGCCATATCTCGCGAACGGATTGACCAATCCGCAAAATTTCTGTTGCATCTGAAAGTAGAAACTCGCCCGATTACAACGGTATGCGTACTTTTCCCCTAGGCCGTTCTAGTTAATCGTTTCGAGCATCAGAACTGCGAAAATTTTGAGTTTCTCAAGCGTTTCTTACTTCCAAACTGCCATATCTCGCGAACGGATTGACCAATCCGCAAAATTTCTGTTGCATCTGAAAGTAGAAACTCGCCCGATTACAACGGTATGCGTACTTTTCCCCTAGGCCGTTCTGGTTATTCGTTTCGAGCATCAGAACTGTGAAAATTTTGAGTTTCTCAACCGTTTCTTACATCCAAACTGCCATATCTCGCGAACGGATTGACCAATCCGCAAAATTTCTGTTGCATCTGAAAGTAGAAACTCGCCCGATTACAACGGTATGCGTACTTTTCCCCTAGAGCGGTGTAGTTATGCTTGTCGAGCATCAGAACTGCGAAAATTTTGAGTTTCTCAAGCGTTTCTTACCTCCAAACTGCCATATCTCGCGAACGGATTGACTAATCCGCAAAATTTCTGTTGCATCTGAAAGTAGAAACTCGCCCGATTACAACGGTATGCGTACTTTTCCCCTAGACCGTTCTTGTTATTCGTTTCGAGCATCAGAACTGCGAATATTTTGAGTTTCTCCAGCGTTTCTTACCTCCAAACTGCCATATCTCGCGAACGGATTGACCAATGCGCAAAATTTCTGTTGCATCTGAAAGTAGAAACTCGCCCGATTACAACGGTATGCGTACTTTTCCCCTAGGCCGTTCTAGTTAATCGTTTCGAGCATCAGAACTGCGAAAATTTTGTGTTTCTCAAGCGTTTCTTACCTCCAAATTGCCATACCTCGCGAACGGATTGAGCAATCCGCAAAATTTCCGTTGCATCTGAAGGCAGAAACTCGCCCGTTTACAACGGTATGCGTACTTTTCCCCTAGGCCGTTCTAGTTATTCGTTTCGAGCATCAGAACTGCGAAAATTTTGAGTCTCTCAAGCGTTTCTTACTTCCAAACCGCCATATCTCGCGAACGGATTGACCAATCCGCAAAATTTCTGTTGCATCTGAAAGTAGAAACTCGCCCGATTACAACGGTATGCGTACTTTTCCCCTAGGCCGTTCTGGTTATTCGTTTCGAGCATCAGAACTGTGAAAATTTTGAGTTTCTCAACCGTTTCTTACCTCCAAACTGCCATATCTCGCGAACGGATTGACCAATCCGCAAAATTTCTGTTGCATCTGAAAGTAGAAAGTCGCCCGATTACAACGGTATGCGTGCTTTTTCCCCTAGAACGGTCTAGTTATGCTTGTCGAGCATCAGAACTGCGAAAATTTTGAGTTTCTCAAGCGTTTCTTACCTCCAAACTGCCATATCTCGCGAACGGATTGACTAATCCGCAAAATTTCTGTTGCATCTGAAAGTAGAAACTCGCCCGATTACAACGGTATGCGTACTTTTCCCCTAGGCCGTTCTTGTTATTCGTTTCGAGCATCAGAACTGCGAAAATTTTGAGTTTCTCAAGCGTTTCTTACATCCAAACTGCCATATCTCGCGAACGGATTGACCAATGCGCAAAATTTCTGTTGCATCTGAAAGTAGAAACTCGCCCGATTACAACGGTATGCGTACTTTTCCCTAGTCCGTTCTAGTTATTCGTTTCGAGCATCAGAACTGCGAAAATTTTGAGTTTCTCAAGCGTTTCTTACTTCCAAACTGCCATATCTCGCGAACGGATTGACCAATCCGCAAAATTTCTGTTGCATCTGAAAGTAGAAACTCGCCCGATTACAACGGTATGCGTACTTTTCCCCTAGGCCGTTCTGGTTATTCGTTTCGAGCATCAGAACTGTGAAAATTTTGAGTTTCTCAACCGTTTCTTACATCCAAACTGCCATATCTCGCGAACGGATTGACCAATCCGCAAAATTTCTGTTGCATCTGAAAGTAGAAACTCGCCCGGTTACAACGGTATGCGTACTTTTCCCCTAGAGCGGTGTAGTTATGCTTGTCGAGCATCAGAACTGCGAAAATTTTGAGTTTCTCAAGCGTTTCTTACCTCCAAACTGCCATATCTCGCGAACGGATTGACTAATCCGCAAAATTTCTGTTGCATCTGAAAGTAGAAACTCGCCCGATTACAACGGTATGCGTACTTTTCCCCTAGACCGTTCTTGTTATTCGTTTCGAGCATCAGAACTGCGAATATTTTGAGTTTCTCCAGCGTTTCTTACATCCAAACTGCCATATCTCGCGAACGGATTGACCAATGCGCAAAATTTCTGTTGCATCTGAAAGAAGAAACTCGCCCGATTACAACGGTATGCGTACTTTTCCCCTAGTCCGTTCTAGTTATTCGTTTCGAGCATCAGAACTGCGAAAATTTTGAGTTTCTAAAGCGTTTCTTACTTCCAAACCGCCATATCTCGCGAACGGATTGACCAATCCGCAAAATTTCTGTTGCATCTGAAAGTAGAATCTCGCCCGATTACAACGGTATGCGTACTTTTCCCCTAGGCCGTTCTAGTTAATCGTTTCGAGCATCAGAACTGCGAAAATTTTGAGTTTCTCAAGCGTTTCTTACTTCCAAACTGCCATATCTCGCGAACGGATTGACCAATCCGCAAAATTTCTGATGCATCTGAAAGTAGAAACTCGCCCGATTACAACGGTATGCGTACTTTTCCCCTAGGCCGTTCTAGTTATTCGTTTCGAGCATCAGAACTGCGAAAATTTTGAGTTTCTAAAGCGTTTCTTACTTCCAAACCGCCATATCTCGCGAACGGATTGACCAATCCGCAAAGTTTCTGTTGCATCTGAAAGTAGAATCTCGCCCGATTACAACGGTATGCGTACTTTTACCCTAGGCCGTTCTAGTTAATCGTTTCGAGCATCAGAACTGCGAAAATTTTGAGTTTCTCAAGCGTTTCTTACCTCCAAACTGCCATATCTCGCGAACGGATTGACCAATCCGCAAAATTTCGGTTGCATCTGAAAGTAGAAACTCGCCCGATTACAACGGTATGCGTACTTTTCCCCTAGGCCGTTCTGGTTATTCGTTTCGAGCATCAGAACTGTGAAAATTTTGAGTTTCTCAACCGTTTCTTACCTCCAAACTGCCATATCTCGCGAACGGATTGACCAATCCGCAAAATTTCTGTTGCATCTGAAAGTAGAAAGTCGCCCGATTACAACGGTATGCGTGCTTTTCCCCTAGAACGGTCTAGTTATGCTTGTCGAGCATCAGAACTGCGAAAATTTTGAGTTTCTCAAGCGTTTCTTACCTCCAAACTGCCATATCTCGCGAACGGATTGACTAATCCGCAAAATTTCTGTTGCATCTGAAAGTAGAAACTCGCCCGATTACAACGGTATGCGTACTTTTCCCCTAGGCCGTTCTTGTTATTCGTTTCGAGCATCAGAACTGCGAAAATTTTGAGTTTCTCAAGCGTTTCTTACATCCAAACTGCCATATCTCGCGAACGGATTGACCAATGCGCAAAATTTCTGTTGCATCTGAAAGTAGAAACTCGCCCGATTACAACGGTATGCGTACTTTTCCCCTAGTCCGTTCTAGTTATTCGTTTCGAGCATCAGAACTGCGAAAATTTTGAGTTTCTCAAGCGTTTCTTACTTCCAAACTGCCATATCTCGCGAACGGATTGACCAATCCGCAAAATTTCTGTTGCATCTGAAAGTAGAAACTCGCCCGATTACAACGGTATGCGTACTTTTCCCCTAGGCCGTTCTGGTTATTCGTTTCGAGCATCAGAACTGTGAAAATTTTGAGTTTCTCAACCGTTTCTTACATCCAAACTGCCATATCTCGCGAACGGATTGACCAATCCGCAAAATTTCTGTTGCATCTGAAAGTAGAAACTCGCCCGGTTACAACGGTATGCGTACTTTTCCCCTAGAGCGGTGTAGTTATGCTTGTCGAGCATCAGAACTGCGAAAATTTTGAGTTTCTCAAGCGTTTCTTACCTCCAAACTGCCATATCTCGCGAACGGATTGACTAATCCGCAAAATTTCTGTTGCATCTGAAAGTAGAAACTCGCCCGATTACAACGGTATGCGTACTTTTCCCCTAGACCGTTCTTGTTATTCGTTTCGAGCATCAGAACTGCGAATATTTTGAGTTTCTCCAGCGTTTCTTACATCCAAACTGCCATATCTCGCGAACGGATTGACCAATGCGCAAAATTTCTGTTGCATCTGAAAGAAGAAACTCGCCCGATTACAACGGTATGCGTACTTTTCCCCTAGTCCGTTCTAGTTATTCGTTTCGAGCATCAGAACTGCGAAAATTTTGAGTTTCTAAAGCGTTTCTTACTTCCAAACCGCCATATCTCGCGAACGGATTGACCAATCCGCAAAATTTCTGTTGCATCTGAAAGTAGAATCTCGCCCGATTACAACGGTATGCGTACTTTTCCCCTAGGCCGTTCTAGTTAATCGTTTCGAGCATCAGAACTGCGAAAATTTTGAGTTTCTCAAGCGTTTCTTACTTCCAAACTGCCATATCTCGCGAACGGATTGACCAATCCGCAAAATTTCTGATGCATCTGAAAGTAGAAACTCGCCCGATTACAACGGTATGCGTACTTTTCCCCTAGGCCGTTCTAGTTATTCGTTTCGAGCATCAGAACTGCGAAAATTTTGAGTTTCTAAAGCGTTTCTTACTTCCAAACCGCCATATCTCGCGAACGGATTGACCAATCCGCAAAGTTTCTGTTGCATCTGAAAGTAGAATCTCGCCCGATTACAACGGTATGCGTACTTTTACCCTAGGCCGTTCTAGTTAATCGTTTCGAGCATCAGAACTGCGAAAATTTTGAGTTTCTCAAGCGTTTCTTACCTCCAAACTGCCATATCTCGCGAACGGATTGACCAATCCGCAAAATTTCGGTTGCATCTGAAAGTAGAAACTCGCCCGATTACAACGGTATGCGTACTTTTCCCCTAGGCCGTTCTAGTTATTCGTTTCGAGCATCAGAACTGCGAAAATTTTGAGTTTCTCAAGCGTTTCTTACTTCCAAACCGCCATATCTCGCGAACGGATTGACCAATCCGCAAAATTTCTGTTGCATCTGAAAGTAGAAACTCGCCCGATTACAACGGTATGCGTACTTTTCCCCTAGGCCGTTCTAGTTAATCGTTTCGAGCATCAGAACTGCGAAAATTTTGAGTTTCTCAAGCGTTTCTTACTTCCAAACTGCCATATCTCGCGAACGGATTGACCAATCCGCAAAATTTCTGATGCATCTGAAAGTAGAAACTCGCCCGATTACAACGGTATGCGTACTTTTCCCCTGGGCCGTTCTGGTTATTCGTTTCGAGTATCAGAACTGCGATAATTTTGAGTTTCTCGACCGTTTCTTACCTCCAAACTGCCATATCTGGCGAACGGATTGACCAATCCGCAAAATTTCTGTTGCATCTGAAAGTAGAAAGTCGCCCGATTACAACGGTATGCGTACTTTTCCCCTAGACCGTTCTAGTTATGCTTGTCCAGCATCAGAACTGCGAAAATTTTGAGTTTCTCAAGCGTTTCTTACTTCCAAACTGCCATACCTCGCGAACGGATTGAGCAATCCGCAAAATTTCTGTTGCATCTGAAGGTAGAAACTCGCCCGTTTACAACGGTATGCGTACTTTTCCCGTAGGCCGTTCTAGTTATTCGTTTCGAGCATCAGAACTGCGAAAATTTTGAGTTTCTCAAGCGTTTCTTACTTCGAAACCGCCATATCTCGCGAACGGATTGACCAATCCGCAAAATTTCTGTTGCATCTGAAAGTAGAAACTCGCCTGATTACAACGGTATGCGTACTTTTCCCCTAGTCCGTTCTAGTTATTCGTTTCGAGCATCAGAACTGCGAAAATTTTGAGTTTTTCAAGCGTTTCTTACTTCCAAATTGCCATACCTCGCGAACGGATTGAGCAATCCGCAAAATTTCTGTTGCATCTGAAGGTAGAAACTCGCCCGTTTACAACGGTATGCGTACTTTTCCCGTAGGCCGTTCTAGTTATTCGTTTCGAGCATCAGAACTGCGAAAATTTTGAGTTTCTCAAGCGTTTCTTACTTCCAAACCGCCATATCTCGCGAACGGATTGACCAATCCGCAAAATTTCTGATGCATCTGAAAGTAGAAACTCGCCCGATTACAACGGTGTGCGTACTTTTCCCCTAGGCCGTTCTGGTTAATCGTTTCGAGCATCAGAACTGCGAAAATTTTGAGTTTTTCAAGCGTTTCTTACTTCCAAATTGCCATACCTCGCGAACGGATTGAGCAATCCGCAAAATTTCTGTTGCATCTGAAGGTAGAAACTCGCCCGTTTACAACGGTATGCGTACTTTTCCCCTAGGCCGTTCTAGTTATTCGTTTCGAGCATCAGAACTGCGAAAATTTTGAGTTTCTCCAGCGTTTCTTACTTCCAAACCGCCATATCTCGCGAACGGATTGACCAATCCGCAAAATTTCTGTTGCATCTGAAAGTAGAAACTCGCCCGATTACAACGGTATGCGTACTTTTCCACTAGGCCGTTCTAGTTAATCGTTTCGAGCATCAGAACTGCGAAAATTTTGAGTTTCTCAAGCGTTTCTTACTTCCAAACTGCCATATCTCGCGAACGGACTGACCAATCCGCAAAATTTCTGATGCATCTGAAAGTAGAAACTCGCCCGATTACAACGGTATGCGTACTTTTCCCCTAGGCCGTTCTGGTTAATCGTTTCGAGCATCAGACCTGCGAAAATTTTGAGTTTCTCAAGCGTTTCTTACATCCAAACTGCCATATCTCGCGAACGGATTGACCAATCCGCAAAATTTCTGATGCATCTGAAAGTATAATAGAAACTCGCCCGATTACAACGGTATGCGTACTTTTCCCCTAGGCCGCTCTAGTTATTCGTTTCGAGCATCAGAACTGCGAAAATTTTGTGTTTCTCAAGTGTTTCTTACCTCCAAACTGCCATATCTCGCGAACGGATTGACCAATCCGCAAAATTTCTGTTGCATCTGAAAGTACAAACTCGCCCGATTACAACGGTATGCCTACTTTTCCCCTAGGCCGTTCTAGTTATTCGTTTCGAGCATCAGAACTGCGAAAATGTTGAGTTCCTCAAGCGTTTCTTACCTCCAAACTGCCATATCTCGCGAACGGATTGACCAATCCGCAAAATTTCTGTTGCATCTGAAAGTACAAACTCGCCCGATTACAACGGTATGCCTACTTTTCCCCTAGGCCGTTCTAGTTATTCGTTTCGAGCATCAGAACTGCGAAAATGTTGAGTTTCTCAAGCGTTTCTTACCTACAAACTGCCATATCTCGCGAACGGATTGACCAATCCGCAAAATTTCTGTTGCATCTGAAAGTAGAAACTCGCCCGATTACAACGGTATGCGTACTTTTCCCCTAGGCCGTTCTAGTTATTCGTTTCGAGCATCAGAACTGCGAAAATTTTGAGTTTCTCAAGCGTTTCTTACTTCCAAACCGCCATATCTCGCGAACGGATTGACCAATCCGCAAAATTTCTGTTGCATCTGAAAGTAGAAACTCGCCCGATTACAACGGTATGCGTACTTTTCCCCTAGGCCGTTCTAGTTAATCGTTTCGAGCATCAGAACTGCGAAAATTTTGAGTTTCTCAAGCGTTTCTTACTTCCAAACTGCCATATCTCGCGAACGGATTGACCAATCCGCAAAATTTCTGATGCATCTGAAAGTAGAAAGTCGCCCGATTACAACGGTATGCGTACATTTCCCCTAGAACGTTCTAGTTATGCTTGTCGAGCATCAGAACTGCGAAAATTTTGAGTTTCTCAAGCGTTTCTTACTTCCAAACTGCCATATCTCGCGAACGGACTGACCAATCCGCAAAATTTCTGATGCATCTGAAAGTAGAAACTCGCCCGATTACAACGGTATGCGTACTTTTCCCCTAGGCCGTTCTGGTTAATCGTTTCGAGCATCAGACCTGCGAAAATTTTGAGTTTCTCAAGCGTTTCTTACATCCAAACTGCCATATCTCGCGAACGGATTGACCAATCCGCAAAATTTCTGATGCATCTGAAAGTATAATAGAAACTCGCCCGATTACAACGGTATGCGTACTTTTCCCCTAGGCCGCTCTAGTTATTCGTTTCGAGCATCAGAACTGCGAAAATTTTGTGTTTCTCAAGTGTTTCTTACCTCCAAACTGCCATATCTCGCGAACGGATTGACCAATCCGCAAAATTTCTGTTGCATCTGAAAGTACAAACTCGCCCGATTACAACGGTATGCCTACTTTTCCCCTAGGCCGTTCTAGTTATTCGTTTCGAGCATCAGAACTGCGAAAATGTTGAGTTCCTCAAGCGTTTCTTACCTCCAAACTGCCATATCTCGCGAACGGATTGACCAATCCGCAAAATTTCTGTTGCATCTGAAAGTACAAACTCGCCCGATTACAACGGTATGCCTACTTTTCCCCTAGGCCGTTCTAGTTATTCGTTTCGAGCATCAGAACTGCGAAAATGTTGAGTTTCTCAAGCGTTTCTTACCTACAAACTGCCATATCTCGCGAACGGATTGACCAATCCGCAAAATTTCTGTTGCATCTGAAAGTAGAAACTCGCCCGATTACAACGGTATGCGTACTTTTCCCCTAGGCCGTTCTAGTTATTCGTTTCGAGCATCAGAACTGCGAAAATTTTGAGTTTCTCAAGCGTTTCTTACTTCCAAACCGCCATATCTCGCGAACGGATTGACCAATCCGCAAAATTTCTGTTGCATCTGAAAGTAGAAACTCGCCCGATTACAACGGTATGCGTACTTTTCCCCTAGGCCGTTCTAGTTAATCGTTTCGAGCATCAGAACTGCGAAAATTTTGAGTTTCTCAAGCGTTTCTTACTTCCAAACTGCCATATCTCGCGAACGGATTGACCAATCCGCAAAATTTCTGATGCATCTGAAAGTAGAAAGTCGCCCGATTACAACGGTATGCGTACATTTCCCCTAGAACGTTCTAGTTATGCTTGTCGAGCATCAGAACTGCGAAAATTTTGAGTTTCTCAAGCGTTTCTTACTTCCAAACCGCCATATCTCGCGAACGTATTGACCAATCCGCAAAATTTCTGTTGCATCTGAAAGTAGAAACTCGCCCGATTACAACGGTATGCGTACTTTTCCACTAGGCCGTTCTAGTTAATCGTTTCGAGCATCAGAACTGCGAAAATTTTGTGTTTCTCAAGCGTTTCTTACCTCCAAATTGCCATACCTCGCGAACGGATTGAGCAATCCGCAAAATTTCTGTTGCATCTGAAGGCAGAAACTCGCCCGTTTACAACGGTATGCGTACTTTTCCCCTAGGCCGTTCTAGTTATTCGTTTCGAGCATCAGAACTGCGAAAATTTTGAGTTTCTCAAGCGTTTCTTACTTCCAAACCGCCATATCTCGCGAACGGATTGACCAATCCGCAAAATTTCTGTTGCATCTGAAAGTAGAAACTCGCCCGATTACAACGGTATGCGTACTTTTCCCCTAGGCCGTTCTGGTTATTCGTTTCGAGCATCAGAACTGTGAAAATTTTGAGTTTCTCAACCGTTTCTTACCTCCAAACTGCCATATCTCGCGAACGGATTGACCAATCCGCAAAATTTCTGTTGCATCTGAAAGTAGAAAGTCGCCCGATTACAACGGTATGCGTGCTTTTCCCCTAGAACGGTCTAGTTATGCTTGTCGAGCATCAGAACTGCGAAAATTTTGAGTTTCTCAAGCGTTTCTTACCTCCAAACTGCCATATCTCGCGAACGGATTGACTAATCCGCAAAATTTCTGTTGCATCTGAAAGTAGAAACTCGCCCGATTACAACGGTATGCGTACTTTTCCCCTAGGCCGTTCTTGTTATTCGTTTCGAGCATCAGAACTGCGAAAATTTTGAGTTTCTCAAGCGTTTCTTACATCCAAACTGCCATATCTCGCGAACGGATTGACCAATGCGCAAAATTTCTGTTGCATCTGAAAGTAGAAACTCGCCCGATTACAACGGTATGCGTACTTTTCCCCTAGTCCGTTCTAGTTATTCGTTTCGAGCATCAGAACTGCGAAAATTTTGAGTTTCTCAAGCGTTTCTTACTTCCAAACCGCCATATCTCGCGAACGGATTGACCAATCCGCAAAATTTCTGTTGCATCTGAAAGTAGAAACTCGCCCGATTACAACGGTATGCGTACTTTTCCCCTAGGCCGTTCTAGTTAATCGTTTCGAGCATCAGAACTGCGAAAATTTTGAGTTTCTCAAGCGTTTCTTACTTCCAAACTGCCATATCTCGCGAACGGATTGACCAATCCGCAAAATTTCTGTTGCATCTGAAAGTAGAAACTCGCCCGATTACAACGATATGCGTACTTTTCCCCTAGGCCGTTCTGGTTATTCGTTTCGAGCATCAGAACTGTGAAAATTTTGAGTTTCTCAACCGTTTCTTACATCCAAACTGCCATATCTCGCGAACGGATTGACCAATCCGCAAAATTTCTGTTGCATCTGAAAGTAGAAACTCGCCCGATTACAACGGTATGCGTACTTTTCCCCTAGAGCGGTGTAGTTATGCTTGTCGAGCATCAGAACTGCGAAAATTTTGAGTTTCTCAAGCGTTTCTTACCTCCAAACTGCCATATCTCGCGAACGGATTGACTAATCCGCAAAATTTCTGTTGCATCTGAAAGTAGAAACTCGCCCGATTACAACGGTATGCGTACTTTTCCCCTAGACCGTTCTTGTTATTCGTTTCGAGCATCAGAACTGCGAATATTTTGAGTTTCTCCAGCGTTTCTTACCTCCAAACTGCCATATCTCGCGAACGGATTGACCAATGCGTAAAATTTCTGTTGCATCTGAAAGTAGAAACTCGACCGATTACAACGGTATGCGTACTTTTCCCCTAGTCCGTTCTAGTTATTCGTTTCGAGCATCAGAACTGCGAAAATTTTGAGTTTCTAAAGCGTTTCTTACTTCCAAACCGCCATATCTCGCGAACGGATTGACCAATCCGCAAAATTTCTGTTGCGTCTGAAAGTAGAATCTCGCCCGATTACAACGGTATGCGTACTTTTCCCCTAGGCCGTTCTAGTTAATCGTTTCGAGCATCAGAACTGCGAAAATTTTGAGTTTCTCAAGCGTTTCTTACTTCCAAACTGCCATATCTCGCGAACGGATTGACCAATCCGCAAAATTTCTGATGCATCTGAAAGTAGAAACTCGCCCGATTACAACGGTATGCGTACTTTTCCCCTAGAACGTTCTAGTTATGCTTGTCGAGCATCAGAACTGCGAAAATTTTGAGTTTCTCAAGCGTTTCTTACCTCCAAACTGCCATATCTCGCGTACGGATTGACCAATCCGCAAAATTTCTGTTGCATCTGAAAGTAGAAACTCGCCCGATTACAACGGTATGCGTACTTTTCCCCTAGTCCGTTCTAGTTATTCGTTTCGAGCATCAGAACTGCGAAAATTTTGAGTTTTTCAAGCGTTTCTTACTTCCAAATTGCCATACCTCGCGAACGGATTGAGCAATCCGCAAAATTTCTGTTGCATCTGAAAGTAGAAACTCGCCCGATTACAACGGTATGCGTACTTTTCCCCTAGGCCGTACTGGTTATTCGTTTCGAGCATCAGAACTGTGAAAATTTTGAGTTCCTCAACCGTTTCTTACCTCCAAACTGCCATATCTCGCGAACGGATTGACCAATCCGCAAAATTTCTGTTGCATCTGAAAGTAGAAACTCGCCCGATTACAACGGTATGCGTACTTTTCCCCTAGGCCGTTCTAGTTATTCGTTTCGAGCATCAGAACTGCGAAAATTTTGAGTTTCTCAAGCGTTTCTTACTTCCAAACTGCCATATCTCGCGAACGGATTGACCAATCCGCAAAATTTCTGTTGCATCTGAAAGTAGAAACTCGCCCGATTACAACGGTATGCGTACTTTTCCCGTAGGTCGTTGTAGTTATTCGTTTCGAGCATGAGAACTGCGAAAATTTTGGGTTTCTCAAGCGTTGCTTACCTCCAAACTGCCATATCTCGTGAACGGATTGACCAATCCGCAAAATTTCTGTTGCATCTGAAAGTAGAAACTCGCCCGATTACAACGGTATGCGTACTTTTCCCCTGGGCCGTTCTGGTTATTCGTTTCGAGTATCAGAACTGCGATAATTTTGAGTTTCTCGACCGTTTCTTACCTCCAAACTGCCATATCTGGCGAACGGATTGACCAATCAGCAAAATTTCTGTTGCATCTGAAAGTAGAAAGTCGCCCGATTACAACGGTATGCGTACTTTTCCCCTAGACCGTTCTAGTTATGCTTGTCCAGCATCAGAACTGCGAAAATTTTGAGTTTCTCAAGCGTTTCTTACTTCCAAACTGCCATATCTCGCGAACGGATTGACCAATCCGCAAAATTTCTGATGCATCTGAAAGTAGAAACTCGCCCGATTACAACGGTATGCGTACTTTTCCCCTAGGCCGTTCTAGTTATTCGTTTCGAGCATCAGAACTGCGAAAATTTTGAGTTTCTCAAGCGTTTCTTACTTCCAAACTGCCATATCTCGCGAACGGATTGACCAATGCGCAAAATTTCTGTTGCATCTGAAAGTAGAAACTCGCCCGATTACAACGGTATGCGTACTTTTCCCGTAGGCCGTTGTTGTTATTCGTTTCGAGCATGAGAACTGGGAAAATTTTGAGTTTCTCAAGCGTTTCTTACATCCAAACTGCCATATCTCGCGAACGGATTGACCAATCCGCAAAATTTCTGTTGCATCTGAAAGTAGAAACTCGCCCGATTACAACGGTATGCGTACTTTTCCCCTAGTCCGTTCTAGTTATTCGTTTCGAGCATCAGAACTGTGAAAATTTTGAGTTTCTCAACCGTTTCTTACCACCAAACTGCCATATCTCGCGAACGGATTGACCAATCCGCAAAATTTCTGTTGCATCTGAAAGTAGAAACTCGCCCGATTACAACGGTATGCGTACTTTTCCCCTAGGCCGTTCTAGTTATTCGTTTCGAGCATCAGAACTGCGAAAATTTTGAGTTTCTCAAGCGTTTCTTACTTCCAAACTGCCATATCTCGCGAACGGATTGACCAATCCGCAAAATTTCTGTTGCATCTGAAAGTAGAAACTCGCCCGATTACAACGGTATGCGTACTTTTCCCGTAGGCCGTTGTAGTTATTCGTTTCGAGCATGAGAACTGCGAAAATTTTGAGTTTCTCAAGCGTTTCTTACTTCCAAACTGCCATATCTCGCGAACGGATTGGCCAATGCGCAAAATTTCTGTTGCATCTGAAAGTAGAAACTCGCCCGATTACAACGGTATGCGTACTTTTCCCGTAGGCCGTTGTAGTTATTCGTTTCGAGCATGAGAACTGCGAAAATTTTGTGTTTCTCAAGCGTTGCTTACCTCCAAACTGCCATATCTCGCGAACGGATTGACCAATCCGCAAAATTTCTGTTGCATCTGAAAGTAGAAAGTCGCCCGATTACAACGGTATGCGTACTTTTCCCCTAGACCGTTCTAGTTATGCTTGTCGAGCATCAGAACTGCGAAAATTTTGAGTTTCTCAAGCGTTTCTTACCTCCAACTGCCATGTCTCGCGAACGGATTGACTAATCCGCAAAATTTCTGTTGCATCTGAAAGTAGAAACTCGCCCGATTACAACGGTATGCGTACTTTTCCCCTAGGCCGTTCTAGTTATTCGTTTCGAGCATCAGAACTGCGAAAATGTTGAGTTTCTCAAGCGTTTCTTACCTCCAAACTGCCATATCTCGCGAACGGATTGACCAATCCTCAAAATTTCTGTTGCATCTGAAAGTAGAAAGTCGCCCGATTACAACGGTATGCGTACTCTTCCCCTAGACCGTTCTAGTTATGCGTGTCGAGCATCAGAACTGCGAAAATTTTGAGTTTCTCAAGCGTTTCTTACTTCCAAACTGCCATATCTCGCGAACGGATTGACCAATCCACAAAATTTCTGATGCATCTGAAAGTAGAAACTCGCCCGATTACAACGGTATGCGTACTTTTCCCCTAGGCCGTTCTGGTTATTCGTTTCGAGCATCAGAACTGTGAAAATTTTGAGTTTCTCAACCGTTTCTTACCTCCAAACTGCCATATCTCGCGAACGGATTGACCAATCCGCAAAATTTTAGTTGCATCTGAAAGTAGAAAGTCGCCCGATTACAACGGTTTGCGTACTTTTACCCTAGGCCGTTCTAGTTAATCGTTTCGAGCATCAGAACTGCGAAAATTTTGAGTTTCTCAAGCGTTTCTTACCTCCAAACTGCCATATCTCGCGAACGGATTGAACAATCCGCAAAATTTCTGTTGCATCTGAAAGTAGAAACTCGCCCGATTACAACGGTATGCGTACTTTTACCCTAGGCCGTTCTAGTTAATCGTTTCGAGCATCAGAACTGCGAAAATTTTGAGTTTCTCAAGCGTTTCTTACCTCCAAACTGCCATATCTCGCGAACGGATTGACCAATCCGCAAAATTTCTGTTGCATCTGAAAGTAGAAACTCGCCCGATTACAACGGTATGCGTACTTTTCCCCTAGGCCGTTCTAGTTATTCGTTTCGAGCATCAGAACTGCGAAAATTTTGAGTTTCTCAAGCGTTTCTTACTTCCAAACCGCCATATCTCGCGAACGGATTGACCAATCCGCAAAATTTCTGTTGCATCTGAAAGTAGAAACTCGCCCGATTACAACGGTATGCGTACTTTTCCCCTAGGCCGTTCTAGTTAATCGTTTCGAGCATCAGAACTGCGAAAATTTTGAGTTTCTCAAGCGTTTCTTACCTCCAAACTGCCATATCTCGCGAACGGATTGACCAGTCCGCAAAATTTCTGTTGCATCTGAAAGTACAAACTCGCCCGATTACAACGGTATGCGTACTTTTCCCCTAGGCCGTTCTGGTTATTCGTTTCGAGCATCAGAACTGTGAAAATTTTGAGTTTCTCAACCGTTTCTTACCTCCAAACTGCCATATCTCGCGAACGGATTGACCAATCCGCAAAATTTTAGTTGCATCTGAAAGTAGAAAGTCGCCCGATTACAACGGTTTGCGTACTTTTACCCTAGGCCGTTCTAGTTAATCGTTTCGAGCATCAGAACTGCGAAAATTTTGAGTTTCTCAAGCGTTTCTTACCTCCAAACTGCCATATCTCGCGAACGGATTGAACAATCCGCAAAATTTCTGTTGCATCTGAAAGTAGAAACTCGCCCGATTACAACGGTATGCGTACTTTTACCCTAGGCCGTTCTAGTTAATCGTTTCGAGCATCAGAACTGCGAAAATTTTGAGTTTCTCAAGCGTTTCTTACCTCCAAACTGCCATATCTCGCGAACGGATTGACCAATCCGCAAAATTTCTGTTGCATCTGAAAGTAGAAACTCGCCCGATTACAACGGTATGCGTACTTTTCCCCTAGGCCGTTCTAGTTATTCGTTTCGAGCATCAGAACTGCGAAAATTTTGAGTTTCTCAAGCGTTTCTTACCTCCAAACTGCCATATCTCGCGAACGGATTGACCAATCCGCAAAATTTCTGTTGCATCTGAAAGTAGAAACTCGCCCGATTACAACGGTATGCGTACTTTTCCCCTAGTCCGTTCTAGTTATTCGTTTCGAGCATCAGAACTGCGAAAATTTTGAGTTTCTCAAGCGTTTCTTACCTCCAAACTGCCATATCTCGCGAACGGATTGACCAGTCCGCAAAATTTCTGTTGCATCTGAAAGTACAAACTCGCCCGATTACAACGGTATGCGTACTTTTCCCCTAGGCCGTTCTGGTTATTCGTTTCGAGCATCAGAACTGTGAAAATTTTGAGTTTCTCAACCGTTTCTTACCTCCAAACTGCCATATCTCGCGAACGGATTGACCAATCCGCAAAATTTTAGTTGCATCTGAAAGTAGAAAGTCGCCCGATTACAACGGTTTGCGTACTTTTACCCTAGGCCGTTCTAGTTAATCGTTTCGAGCATCAGAACTGCGAAAATTTTGAGTTTCTCAAGCGTTTCTTACCTCCAAACTGCCATATCTCGCGAACGGATTGAACAATCCGCAAAATTTCTGTTGCATCTGAAAGTAGAAACTCGCCCGATTACAACGGTATGCGTACTTTTACCCTAGGCCGTTCTAGTTAATCGTTTCGAGCATCAGAACTGCGAAAATTTTGAGTTTCTCAAGCGTTTCTTACCTCCAAACTGCCATATCTCGCGAACGGATTGACCAATCCGCAAAATTTCTGTTGCATCTGAAAGTAGAAACTCGCCCGATTACAACGGTATGCGTACTTTTCCCCTAGGCCGTTCTAGTTATTCGTTTCGAGCATCAGAACTGCGAAAATTTTGAGTTTCTCAAGCGTTTCTTACTTCCAAACCGCCATATATCGCGAACGGATTGACCAATCCGCAAAATTTCTGTTGCATCTGAAAGTAGAAACTCGCCCGATTACAACGGTATGCGTACTTTTCCCCTAGGCCGTTCTAGTTAATCGTTTCGAGCATCAGAACTGCGAAAATTTTGAGTTTCTCAAGCGTTTCTTACTTCCAAACTGCCATATCTCGCGAACGGATTGACCAATCCGCAAAATTTCTGATGCATCTGAAAGTAGAAACTCGCCCGATTACAACGGTGTGCGTACTTTTCCCTTCGGCCGTTCTGGTTATTCGTTTCGAGCATCAGAACTGCGAAAATGTTGAGTTTCTCAAGCGTTTCTTACATACAAACTGCCATATCTCGCGAACGGATTGACCAATCCGCAAAATTTCTGTTGCATCTAAAAGTAGATACTCACCCGATTACAACGGTATGCGTACTTTTCCCCTAGGCCGTTCTAGTTATTCGTTTCGAGCATCAGAACTGCGAAAATTATGAGTTTCTCAAGCGTTTCTTACCTCCAAACTGCCATATCTCGCGAACGGATTGACCAATCCGCAAAATTTCTGTTGCATCTGAAAGTAGAAACTCGCCCGATTACAACGGTATGCGTACTTTTCCCCTAGTCCGTTCTAGTTATTCGTTTCGAGCATCAGAACTGCGAAAATTTTGAGTTTCTCAAGCGTTTCTTACCTCCAAACTGCCATATCTCGCGAACGGATTGACCAGTCCGCAAAATTTCTGTTGCATCTGAAAGTACAAACTCGCCCGATTACAACGGTATGCCTACTTTTCCCCTAGGCCGTTCTAGTTATTCGTTTCGAGGATCAGAACTGCGAAAATGTTGAGTTTCTCAAGCGTTTCTTACCTCCAAACTGCCATATCTCGCGAACGGATTGACCAATCCGCAAAATTTCTGTTGCATCTGAAAGTAGAAACTCGCCCGATTACAACGGTACGCGTACTTTTCCCCTAGACCGTTCTAGTTATTCGTTTCGAGCATCAGAACTGCGAAAAATTTGAGTTTCTCAAGCGTTTCTTACTTCCAAACTGCCATATCTCGCGAACGGATTGACCAATCCTCAAAATTTCTGTTGCATCTGAAAGTAGAAAGTCGCCCGATTACAACGGTATGCGTACTTTTCCCCTAGACCGTTCTAGTTATGCTTGTCGAGCATCAGAACTGCGAAAATTTTGAGTTTCTCAAGCGTTTCTTACTTCCAAACTGCCATATCTCGCGAACGGATTGACCAATCCACAAAATTTCTGATGCATCTGAAAGTAGAAACTCGCCCGATTACAACGGTATGCGTACTTTTCCCCTAGGCCGTTCAGGTTATTCGTTTCGAGCATCAGAACTGTGAAAATTTTGAGTTTCTCAACCGTTTCTTACCTCCAAACTGCCATATCTCGCGAACGGATTGACCAATCCGCAAAATTTCTGTTGCATCTGAAAGTAGAAACTCGCCCGATTACAACGCTATGCGTACTTTTCCCGTAGGCCGTTCTAGTTAATCGTTTCGAGCATCAGAACTGCGAAAATTTTGAGTTTCTCAAGCGTTTCTTACTTCCAAACTGCCATATCTCGCGAACGGATTGACCAATCCGCAAAATTTCTGATGCATCTGAAAGTAGAAACTCGCCCGATTACAACGGTATGCGTACTTTTCCCCTCGGCCGTTCTGGTTATTCGTTTCGAGCATCAGAACTGCGAAAATGTTGAGTTTCTCAAGCGTTTCTTACCTACAAACTGCCATATCTCGCGAACGGATTGACCAATCCGCAAAATTTCTGTTGCATCTGAAAGTAGAAATTCGCCCGATTACAACGGTATGCGTACTTCTCACCTAGACCGTTCTAGTTATGCTTGTCGAGCATCAGAACTGCGAAAATTTGAGTTTCTCAAGCGTTTCTTACCTCCAAACTGCCATATCTCGCGAACGGATTGACCAATCCGCAAAATTTCTATTGCATCTGAAAGTAGAAACTCGCCCGATTACAACGGTATGCGTACTTTTCCCGTAGGTCGTTGTAGTTATTCGTTTCGAGCATGAGAACTGCGAAAATTTTGGGTTTCTCAAGCGTTGCTTACCTCCAAACTGCCATATCTCGTGAACGGATTGACCAATCCGCAAAATTTCTGTTGCATCTGAAAGTAGAAACTCGCCCGATTACAACGGTATGCGTACTTTTCCCCTGGGCCGTTCTGGTTATTCGTTTCGAGTATCAGAACTGCGATAATTTGAGTTTCTCGACCGTTTCTTACCTCCAAACTGCCATATCTGGCGAACGGATTGACCAATCAGCAAAATTTCTGTTGCATCTGAAAGTAGAAAGTCGCCCGATTACAACGGTATGCGTACTTTTCCCCTAGACCGTTCTAGTTATGCTTGTCCAGCATCAGAACTGCGAAAATTTTGAGTTTCTCAAGCGTTTCTTACTTCCAAACTGCCATATCTCGCGAACGGATTGACCAATCCGCAAAATTTCTGATGCATCTGAAAGTAGAAACTCGCCCGATTACAACGGTATGCGTACTTTTCCCCTAGGCCGTTCTAGTTATTCGTTTCGAGCATCAGAACTGCGAAAATTTTGAGTTTCTCAAGCGTTTCTTACTTCCAAACTGCCATATCTCGCGAACGGATTGACCAATGCGCAAAATTTCTGTTGCATCTGAAAGTAGAAACTCGCCCGATTACAACGGTATGCGTACTTTTCCCGTAGGCCGTTGTTGTTATTCGTTTCGAGCATGAGAACTGGGAAAATTTTGAGTTTCTCAAGCGTTTCTTACATCCAAACTGCCATATCTCGCGAACGGATTGACCAATCCGCAAAATTTCTGTTGCATCTGAAAGTAGAAACTCGCCCGATTACAACGGTATGCGTACTTTTCCCCTAGTCCGTTCTAGTTATTCGTTTCGAGCATCAGAACTGTGAAAATTTTGAGTTTCTCAACCGTTTCTTACCACCAAACTGCCATATCTCGCGAACGGATTGACCAATCCGCAAAATTTCTGTTGCATCTGAAAGTAGAAACTCGCCCGATTACAACGGTATGCGTACTTTTCCCCTAGGCCGTTCTAGTTATTCGTTTCGAGCATCAGAACTGCGAAAATTTTGAGTTTCTCAAGCGTTTCTTACTTCCAAACTGCCATATCTCGCGAACGGATTGACCAATCCGCAAAATTTCTGTTGCATCTGAAAGTAGAAACTCGCCCGATTACAACGGTATGCGTACTTTTCCCGTAGGCCGTTGTAGTTATTCGTTTCGAGCATGAGAACTGCGAAAATTTTGAGTTTCTCAAGCGTTTCTTACTTCCAAACTGCCATATCTCGCGAACGGATTGACCAATGCGCAAAATTTCTGTTGCATCTGAAAGTAGAAACTCGCCCGATTACAACGGTATGCGTACTTTTCCCGTAGGCCGTTGTAGTTATTCGTTTCGAGCATGAGAACTGCGAAAATTTTGTGTTTCTCAAGCGTTGCTTACCTCCAAACTGCCATATCTCGCGAACGGATTGACCAATCCGCAAAATTTCTGTTGCATCTGAAAGTAGAAAGTCGCCCGATTACAACGGTATGCGTACTTTTCCCCTAGACCGTTCTAGTTATGCTTGTCGAGCATCAGAACTGCGAAAATTTTGAGTTTCTCAAGCGTTTCTTACCTCCAACTGCCATGTCTCGCGAACGGATTGACTAATCCGCAAAATTTCTGTTGCATCTGAAAGTAGAAACTCGCCCGATTACAACGGTATGCGTACTTTTCCCCTAGGCCGTTCTAGTTATTCGTTTCGAGCATCAGAACTGCGAAAATGTTGAGTTTCTCAAGCGTTTCTTACCTCCAAACTGCCATATCTCGCGAACGGATTGACCAATCCTCAAAATTTCTGTTGCATCTGAAAGTAGAAAGTCGCCCGATTACAACGGTATGCGTACTCTTCCCCTAGACCGTTCTAGTTATGCGTGTCGAGCATCAGAACTGCGAAAATTTTGAGTTTCTCAAGCGTTTCTTACTTCCAAACTGCCATATCTCGCGAACGGATTGACCAATCCACAAAATTTCTGATGCATCTGAAAGTAGAAACTCGCCCGATTACAACGGTATGCGTACTTTTCCCCTAGGCCGTTCTGGTTATTCGTTTCGAGCATCAGAACTGTGAAAATTTTGAGTTTCTCAACCGTTTCTTACCTCCAAACTGCCATATCTCGCGAACGGATTGACCAATCCGCAAAATTTTAGTTGCATCTGAAAGTAGAAAGTCGCCCGATTACAACGGTTTGCGTACTTTTACCCTAGGCCGTTCTAGTTAATCGTTTCGAGCATCAGAACTGCGAAAATTTTGAGTTTCTCAAGCGTTTCTTACCTCCAAACTGCCATATCTCGCGAACGGATTGAACAATCCGCAAAATTTCTGTTGCATCTGAAAGTAGAAACTCGCCCGATTACAACGGTATGCGTACTTTTACCCTAGGCCGTTCTAGTTAATCGTTTCGAGCATCAGAACTGCGAAAATTTTGAGTTTCTCAAGCGTTTCTTACCTCCAAACTGCCATATCTCGCGAACGGATTGACCAATCCGCAAAATTTCTGTTGCATCTGAAAGTAGAAACTCGCCCGATTACAACGGTATGCGTACTTTTCCCCTAGGCCGTTCTAGTTATTCGTTTCGAGCATCAGAACTGCGAAAATTTTGAGTTTCTCAAGCGTTTCTTACTTCCAAACCGCCATATCTCGCGAACGGATTGACCAATCCGCAAAATTTCTGTTGCATCTGAAAGTAGAAACTCGCCCGATTACAACGGTATGCGTACTTTTCCCCTAGGCCGTTCTAGTTAATCGTTTCGAGCATCAGAACTGCGAAAATTTTGAGTTTCTCAAGCGTTTCTTACTTCCAAACTGCCATATCTCGCGAACGGATTGACCAATCCGCAAAATTTCTGATGCATCTGAAAGTAGAAACTCGCCCGATTACAACGGTATGCGTACTTTTCCCTTCGGCCGTTCTGGTTATTCGTTTCGAGCATCAGAACTGCGAAAATGTTGAGTTTCTCAAGCGTTTCTTACATACAAACTGCCATATCTCGCGAACGGATTGACCAATCCGCAAAATTTCTGTTGCATCTAAAAGTAGATTCTCACCCGATTACAACGGTATGCGTACTTTTCCCCTAGGCCGTTCTAGTTATTCGTTTCGAGCATCAGAACTGCGAAAATTTTGAGTTTCTCAAGCGTTTCTTACCTCCAAACTGCCATATCTCGCGAACGGATTGACCAATCCGCAAAATTTCTGTTGCATCTGAAAGTAGAAACTCGCCCGATTACAACGGTATGCGTACTTTTCCCCTAGTCCGTTCTAGTTATTCGTTTCGAGCATCAGAACTGCGAAAATTTTGAGTTTCTCAAGCGTTTCTTACCTCCAAACTGCCATATCTCGCGAACGGATTGACCAGTCCGCAAAATTTCTGTTGCATCTGAAAGTACAAACTCGCCCGATTACAACGGTATGCGTACTTTTCCCCTAGGCCGTTCTGGTTATTCGTTTCGAGCATCAGAACTGTGAAAATTTTGAGTTTCTCAACCGTTTCTTACCTCCAAACTGCCATATCTCGCGAACGGATTGACCAATCCGCAAAATTTTAGTTGCATCTGAAAGTAGAAAGTCGCCCGATTACAACGGTTTGCGTACTTTTACCCTAGGCCGTTCTAGTTAATCGTTTCGAGCATCAGAACTGCGAAAATTTTGAGTTTCTCAAGCGTTTCTTACCTCCAAACTGCCATATCTCGCGAACGGATTGAACAATCCGCAAAATTTCTGTTGCATCTGAAAGTAGAAACTCGCCCGATTACAACGGTATGCGTACTTTTACCCTAGGCCGTTCTAGTTAATCGTTTCGAGCATCAGAACTGCGAAAATTTTGAGTTTCTCAAGCGTTTCTTACCTCCAAACTGCCATATCTCGCGAACGGATTGACCAATCCGCAAAATTTCTGTTGCATCTGAAAGTAGAAACTCGCCCGATTACAACGGTATGCGTACTTTTCCCCTAGGCCGTTCTAGTTATTCGTTTCGAGCATCAGAACTGCGAAAATTTTGAGTTTCTCAAGCGTTTCTTACCTCCAAACTGCCATATCTCGCGAACGGATTGACCAATCCGCAAAATTTCTGTTGCATCTGAAAGTAGAAACTCGCCCGATTACAACGGTATGCGTACTTTTCCCCTAGTCCGTTCTAGTTATTCGTTTCGAGCATCAGAACTGCGAAAATTTTGAGTTTCTCAAGCGTTTCTTACCTCCAAACTGCCATATCTCGCGAACGGATTGACCAGTCCGCAAAATTTCTGTTGCATCTGAAAGTACAAACTCGCCCGATTACAACGGTATGCGTACTTTTCCCCTAGGCCGTTCTGGTTATTCGTTTCGAGCATCAGAACTGTGAAAATTTTGAGTTTCTCAACCGTTTCTTACCTCCAAACTGCCATATCTCGCGAACGGATTGACCAATCCGCAAAATTTTAGTTGCATCTGAAAGTAGAAAGTCGCCCGATTACAACGGTTTGCGTACTTTTACCCTAGGCCGTTCTAGTTAATCGTTTCGAGCATCAGAACTGCGAAAATTTTGAGTTTCTCAAGCGTTTCTTACCTCCAAACTGCCATATCTCGCGAACGGATTGAACAATCCGCAAAATTTCTGTTGCATCTGAAAGTAGAAACTCGCCCGATTACAACGGTATGCGTACTTTTACCCTAGGCCGTTCTAGTTAATCGTTTCGAGCATCAGAACTGCGAAAATTTTGAGTTTCTCAAGCGTTTCTTACCTCCAAACTGCCATATCTCGCGAACGGATTGACCAATCCGCAAAATTTCTGTTGCATCTGAAAGTAGAAACTCGCCCGATTACAACGGTATGCGTACTTTTCCCCTAGGCCGTTCTAGTTATTCGTTTCGAGCATCAGAACTGCGAAAATTTTGAGTTTCTCAAGCGTTTCTTACTTCCAAACCGCCATATATCGCGAACGGATTGACCAATCCGCAAAATTTCTGTTGCATCTGAAAGTAGAAACTCGCCCGATTACAACGGTATGCGTACTTTTCCCCTAGGCCGTTCTAGTTAATCGTTTCGAGCATCAGAACTGCGAAAATTTTGAGTTTCTCAAGCGTTTCTTACTTCCAAACTGCCATATCTCGCGAACGGATTGACCAATCCGCAAAATTTCTGATGCATCTGAAAGTAGAAACTCGCCCGATTACAACGGTGTGCGTACTTTTCCCTTCGGCCGTTCTGGTTATTCGTTTCGAGCATCAGAACTGCGAAAATGTTGAGTTTCTCAAGCGTTTCTTACATACAAACTGCCATATCTCGCGAACGGATTGACCAATCCGCAAAATTTCTGTTGCATCTAAAAGTAGATACTCACCCGATTACAACGGTATGCGTACTTTTCCCCTAGGCCGTTCTAGTTATTCGTTTCGAGCATCAGAACTGCGAAAATTATGAGTTTCTCAAGCGTTTCTTACCTCCAAACTGCCATATCTCGCGAACGGATTGACCAATCCGCAAAATTTCTGTTGCATCTGAAAGTAGAAACTCGCCGATTACAACGGTATGCGTACTTTTCCCCTAGTCCGTTCTAGTTATTCGTTTCGAGCATCAGAACTGCGAAAATTTTGAGTTTCTCAAGCGTTTCTTACCTCCAAACTGCCATATCTCGCGAACGGATTGACCAGTCCGCAAAATTTCTGTTGCATCTGAAAGTACAAACTCGCCCGATTACAACGGTATGCCTACTTTTCCCCTAGGCCGTTCTAGTTATTCGTTTCGAGGATCAGAACTGCGAAAATGTTGAGTTTCTCAAGCGTTTCTTACCTCCAAACTGCCATATCTCGCGAACGGATTGACCAATCCGCAAAATTTCTGTTGCATCTGAAAGTAGAAACTCGCCCGATTACAACGGTACGCGTACTTTTCCCCTAGACCGTTCTAGTTAATCGTTTCGAGCATCAGAACTGCGAAAATTTTGAGTTTCTCAAGCGTTTCTTACTTCCAAACTGCCATATCTCGCGAACGGATTGACCAATCCGCAAAATTTCTGATGCATCTGAAAGTAGAAACTCGCCCGATTACAACGGTGTGCGTACTTTTCCCTTCGGCCGTTCTGGTTATTCGTTTCGAGCATCAGAACTGCGAAAATGTTGAGTTTCTCAAGCGTTTCTTACATACAAACTGCCATATCTCGCGAACGGATTGACCAATCCGCAAAATTTCTGTTGCATCTAAAAGTAGATACTCACCCGATTACAACGGTATGCGTACTTTTCCCCTAGGCCGTTCTAGTTATTCGTTTCGAGCATCAGAACTGCGAAAATTATGAGTTTCTCAAGCGTTTCTTACCTCCAAACTGCCATATCTCGCGAACGGATTGACCAATCCGCAAAATTTCTGTTGCATCTGAAAGTAGAAACTCGCCCGATTACAACGGTATGCGTACTTTTCCCCTAGTCCGTTCTAGTTATTCGTTTCGAGCATCAGAACTGCGAAAATTTTGAGTTTCTCAAGCGTTTCTTACCTCCAAACTGCCATATCTCGCGAACGGATTGACCAGTCCGCAAAATTTCTGTTGCATCTGAAAGTACAAACTCGCCCGATTACAACGGTATGCCTACTTTTCCCCTAGGCCGTTCTAGTTATTCGTTTCGAGGATCAGAACTGCGAAAATGTTGAGTTTCTCAAGCGTTTCTTACCTCCAAACTGCCATATCTCGCGAACGGATTGACCAATCCGCAAAATTTCTGTTGCATCTGAAAGTAGAAACTCGCCCGATTACAACGGTACGCGTACTTTTCCCCTAGACCGTTCTAGTTATTCGTTTCGAGCATCAGAACTGCGAAAAATTTGAGTTTCTCAAGCGTTTCTTACTTCCAAACTGCCATATCTCGCGAACGGATTGACCAATCCTCAAAATTTCTGTTGCATCTGAAAGTAGAAAGTCGCCCGATTACAACGGTATGCGTACTTTTCCCCTAGACCGTTCTAGTTATGCTTGTCGAGCATCAGAACTGCGAAAATTTTGAGTTTCTCAAGCGTTTCTTACTTCCAAACTGCCATATCTCGCGAACGGATTGACCAATCCACAAAATTTCTGATGCATCTGAAAGTAGAAACTCGCCCGATTACAACGGTATGCGTACTTTTCCCCTAGGCCGTTCAGGTTATTCGTTTCGAGCATCAGAACTGTGAAAATTTTGAGTTTCTCAACCGTTTCTTACCTCCAAACTGCCATATCTCGCGAACGGATTGACCAATCCGCAAAATTTCTGTTGCATCTGAAAGTAGAAACTCGCCCGATTACAACGCTATGCGTACTTTTCCCGTAGGCCGTTCTAGTTAATCGTTTCGAGCATCAGAACTGCGAAAATTTTGAGTTTCTCAAGCGTTTCTTACTTCCAAACTGCCATATCTCGCGAACGGATTGACCAATCCGCAAAATTTCTGATGCATCTGAAAGTAGAAACTCGCCCGATTACAACGGTATGCGTACTTTTCCCCTCGGCCGTTCTGGTTATTCGTTTCGAGCATCAGAACTGCGAAAATGTTGAGTTTCTCAAGCGTTTCTTACCTACAAACTGCCATATCTCGCGAACGGATTGACCAATCCGCAAAATTTCTGTTGCATCTGAAAGTAGAAATTCGCCCGATTACAACGGTATGCGTACTTCTCACCTAGACCGTTCTAGTTATGCTTGTCGAGCATCAGAACTGCGAAAATTTTGAGTTTCTCAAGCGTTTCTTACCTCCAAACTGCCATATCTCGCGAACGGATTGACCAATCCGCAAAATTTCTATTGCATCTGAAAGTAGAAACTCGCCCGATTACAACGGTATGCGTACTTTTCCCGTCGGCCGTTGTAGTTATTCGTTTCGAGCATGAGAACTGCGAAAATTTTGTGTTTCTCAAGTGTTTCATACTTCCAAACTGCCATATCTCGCGAACGGATTGACCAATCCGCAAAATTTCTGTTGCATCTGAAAGTAGAAACTCGCCCGATTACAAAGTTATGCGTACTTTTCCCCTAGGCCGTACTGGTTATTCGTTTCGAGCATCAGAACTGCGAAAATTTTGAGTTTCTCAAGCGTTTCTTACCTCCAAACTGCCATATCTCGCGAACGGATTGACCAGTCCGCAAAATTTCTGTTGCATCTGAAAGTACAAACTCGCCCGATTACAACGGTATGCCTACTTTTCCCCTAGGCCGTTCTAGTTATTCGTTTCGAGGATCAGAACTGCGAAAATGTTGAGTTTCTCAAGCGTTTCTTACCTCCAAACTGCCATATCTCGCGAACGGATTGACCAATCCGCAAAATTTCTGTTGCATCTGAAAGTAGAAACTCGCCCGATTACAACGGTACGCGTACTTTTCCCCTAGACCGTTCTAGTTATTCGTTTCGAGCATCAGAACTGCGAAAAATTTGAGTTTCTCAAGCGTTTCTTACTTCCAAACTGCCATATCTCGCGAACGGATTGACCAATCCTCAAAATTTCTGTTGCATCTGAAAGTAGAAAGTCGCCCGATTACAACGGTATGCGTACTTTTCCCCTAGACCGTTCTAGTTATGCTTGTCGAGCATCAGAACTGCGAAAATTTTGAGTTTCTCAAGCGTTTCTTACTTCCAAACTGCCATATCTCGCGAACGGATTGACCAATCCACAAAATTTCTGATGCATCTGAAAGTAGAAACTCGCCCGATTACAACGGTATGCGTACTTTTCCCCTAGGCCGTTCAGGTTATTCGTTTCGAGCATCAGAACTGTGAAAATTTTGAGTTTCTCAACCGTTTCTTACCTCCAAACTGCCATATCTCGCGAACGGATTGACCAATCCGCAAAATTTCTGTTGCATCTGAAAGTAGAAACTCGCCCGATTACAACGCTATGCGTACTTTTCCCGTAGGCCGTTCTAGTTAATCGTTTCGAGCATCAGAACTGCGAAAATTTTGAGTTTCTCAAGCGTTTCTTACTTCCAAACTGCCATATCTCGCGAACGGATTGACCAATCCGCAAAATTTCTGATGCATCTGAAAGTAGAAACTCGCCCGATTACAACGGTATGCGTACTTTTCCCCTCGGCCGTTCTGGTTATTCGTTTCGAGCATCAGAACTGCGAAAATGTTGAGTTTCTCAAGCGTTTCTTACCTACAAACTGCCATATCTCGCGAACGGATTGACCAATCCGCAAAATTTCTGTTGCATCTGAAAGTAGAAATTCGCCCGATTACAACGGTATGCGTACTTCTCACCTAGACCGTTCTAGTTATGCTTGTCGAGCATCAGAACTGCGAAAATTTTGAGTTTCTCAAGCGTTTCTTACCTCCAAACTGCCATATCTCGCGAACGGATTGACCAATCCGCAAAATTTCTATTGCATCTGAAAGTAGAAACTCGCCCGATTACAACGGTATGCGTACTTTTCCCGTCGGCCGTTGTAGTTATTCGTTTCGAGCATGAGAACTGCGAAAATTTTGTGTTTCTCAAGTGTTTCATACTTCCAAACTGCCATATCTCGCGAACGGATTGACCAATCCGCAAAATTTCTGTTGCATCTGAAAGTAGAAACTCGCCCGATTACAAAGTTATGCGTACTTTTCCCCTAGGCCGTACTGGTTATTCGTTTCGAGCATCAGAACTGCGAAAATTTTGAGTTTCTCAAGCGTTTCTTACCTCCAAACTGCCATATCTCGCGAACGGATTGACCAGTCCGCAAAATTTCTGTTGCATCTGAAAGTACAAACTCGCCCGATTACAACGGTATGCCTACTTTTCCCCTAGACCGCTCTAGTAATGCTTGTCGAGCATCAGAACTGCGAAAATTTTGAGTTTCTCAAGCGTTTCTTACCTCCAAACTGCCATATCTCGCGAACGGATTGACTAATCCGCAAAATTTCTGTTGCATCTGAAAGTAGAAACTCGCCCGATTACAACAGTATGCGTACTTTTCCCCTAGGCCGTTCTAGTTATTCGTTTCGAGCATCAGAACTGCGAAAATTTTGAGTTTCTCAAGCGTTTCTTACCTCCAAACTGCCATATCTCGCGAACGGATTGAACAATCCGCAAAATTTCTGTTGCATCTGAAAGTAGAAACTCGCCCGATTACAACGGTATGCGTACTTTTACCCTAGGCCGTTCTAGTTAATCGTTTCGAGCATCAGAACTGCGAAAATTTTGAGTTTCTCAAGCGTTTCTTACCTCCAAACTGCCATATCTCGCGAACGGATTGACCAATCCGCAAAATTTCTGTTGCATCTGAAAGTAGAAACTCGCCCGATTACAACGGTATGCGTTCTTTTCCCCTAGGCCGTACTGGTTATTCGTTTCGAGCATCAGAACTGTGAAAATTTTGAGTTTCTCAACCGTTTCATACCTCCAAACTGCCATATCTCGCGAACGGATTGACCAATCCGCAAAATTTCTGTTGCATCTGAAAGTAGAAAGTCGCCCGATTACAACGGTATGCGTACTTTTCCCCTAGACCGCTCTAGTTATGCTTGTCGAGCATCAGAACTGCGAAAATTTTGAGTTTCTCAAGCGTTTCTTACCTCCAAACTGCCATATCTCGCGAACGGATTGAACAATCCGCAAAATTTCTGTTGCATCTGAAAGTAGAAACTCGCCCGATTACAACGGTATGCGTACTTTTACCCTAGGCCGTTCTAGTTAATCGTTTCGAGCATCAGAACTGCGAAAATTTTGAGTTTCTCAAGCGTTTCTTACCTCCAAACTGCCATATCTCGCGAACGGATTGACCAATCCGCAAAATTTCTGTTGCATCTGAAAGTAGAAAGTCGCCCGATTACAACGGTATGCGTACTTTTCCCCTAGACCGTTCTAGTTATGCTTGTCGAGCATCAGAACTGCGAAAATTTTGAGTTTCTCAAGCGTTTCTTACTTCCAAACTGCCATATCTCGCGAACGGATTGACCAATCCACAAAATTTCTGATGCATCTGAAAGTAGAAACTCGCCCGATTACAACGGTATGCGTACTTTTCCCCTAGGCCGTTCAGGTTATTCGTTTCGAGCATCAGAACTGTGAAAATTTTGAGTTTCTCAACCGTTTCTTACCTCCAAACTGCCATATCTCGCGAACGGATTGACCAATCCGCAAAATTTCTGTTGCATCTGAAAGTAGAAACTCGCCCGATTACAACGCTATGCGTACTTTTCCCGTAGGCCGTTCTAGTTAATCGTTTCGAGCATCAGAACTGCGAAAATTTTGAGTTTCTCAAGCGTTTCTTACTTCCAAACTGCCATATCTCGCGAACGGATTGACCAATCCGCAAAATTTCTGATGCATCTGAAAGTAGAAACTCGCCCGATTACAACGGTATGCGTACTTTTCCCCTCGGCCGTTCTGGTTATTCGTTTCGAGCATCAGAACTGCGAAAATGTTGAGTTTCTCAAGCGTTTCTTACCTACAAACTGCCATATCTCGCGAACGGATTGACCAATCCGCAAAATTTCTGTTGCATCTGAAAGTAGAAATTCGCCCGATTACAACGGTATGCGTACTTCTCACCTAGACCGTTCTAGTTATGCTTGTCGAGCATCAGAACTGCGAAAATTTTGAGTTTCTCAAGCGTTTCTTACCTCCAAACTGCCATATCTCGCGAACGGATTGACCAATCCGCAAAATTTCTATTGCATCTGAAAGTAGAAACTCGCCCGATTACAACGGTATGCGTACTTTTCCCGTCGGCCGTTGTAGTTATTCGTTTCGAGCATGAGAACTGCGAAAATTTTGTGTTTCTCAAGTGTTTCATACTTCCAAACTGCCATATCTCGCGAACGGATTGACCAATCCGCAAAATTTCTGTTGCATCTGAAAGTAGAAACTCGCCCGATTACAAAGTTATGCGTACTTTTCCCCTAGGCCGTACTGGTTATTCGTTTCGAGCATCAGAACTGTGAAAATTTTGAGTTTCTCAACCGTTTCATACCTCCAAACTGCCATATCTCGCGAACGGATTGACCAATCCGCAAAATTTCTGTTGCATCTGAAAGTAGAAAGTCGCCCGATTACAACGGTATGCGTACTTTTCCCCTAGACCGCTCTAGTAATGCTTGTCGAGCATCAGAACTGCGAAAATTTTGAGTTTCTCAAGCGTTTCTTACCTCCAAACTGCCATATCTCGCGAACGGATTGACTAATCCGCAAAATTTCTGTTGCATCTGAAAGTAGAAACTCGCCCGATTACAACAGTATGCGTACTTTTCCCCTAGGCCGTTCTAGTTATTCGTTTCGAGCATCAGAACTGCGAAAATTTTGAGTTTCTCAAGCGTTTCTTACCTCCAAACTGCCATATCTCGCGAACGGATTGAACAATCCGCAAAATTTCTGTTGCATCTGAAAGTAGAAACTCGCCCGATTACAACGGTATGCGTACTTTTACCCTAGGCCGTTCTAGTTAATCGTTTCGAGCATCAGAACTGCGAAAATTTTGAGTTTCTCAAGCGTTTCTTACCTCCAAACTGCCATATCTCGCGAACGGATTGACCAATCCGCAAAATTTCTGTTGCATCTGAAAGTAGAAACTCGCCCGATTACAACGGTATGCGTTCTTTTCCCCTAGGCCGTACTGGTTATTCGTTTCGAGCATCAGAACTGTGAAAATTTTGAGTTTCTCAACCGTTTCATACCTCCAAACTGCCATATCTCGCGAACGGATTGACCAATCCGCAAAATTTCTGTTGCATCTGAAAGTAGAAAGTCGCCCGATTACAACGGTATGCGTACTTTTCCCCTAGACCGCTCTAGTTATGCTTGTCGAGCATCAGAACTGCGAAAATTTTGAGTTTCTCAAGCGTTTCTTACCTCCAAACTGCCATATCTCGCGAACGGATTGAACAATCCGCAAAATTTCTGTTGCATCTGAAAGTAGAAACTCGCCCGATTACAACGGTATGCGTACTTTTACCCTAGGCCGTTCTAGTTAATCGTTTCGAGCATCAGAACTGCGAAAATTTTGAGTTTCTCAAGCGTTTCTTACCTCCAAACTGCCATATCTCGCGAACGGATTGACCAATCCGCAAAATTTCTGTTGCATCTGAAAGTAGAAACTCGCCCGATTACAACGGTATGCGTACTTTTCCCCTAGGCCGTTCTAGTTATTCGTTTCGAGCATCAGAACTGCGAAAATTTTGAGTTTCTCAAGCGTTTCTTACTTCCAAACCGCCATATATCGCGAACGGATTGACCAATCCGCAAAATTTCTGTTGCATCTGAAAGTAGAAACTCGCCCGATTACAACGGTATGCGTACTTTTCCCCTAGGCCGTTCTAGTTAATCGTTTCGAGCATCAGAACTGCGAAAATTTTGAGTTTCTCAAGCGTTTCTTACTTCCAAACTGCCATATCTCGCGAACGGATTGACCAATCCGCAAAATTTCTGATGCATCTGAAAGTAGAAACTCGCCCGATTACAACGGTGTGCGTACTTTTCCCTTCGGCCGTTCTGGTTATTCGTTTCGAGCATCAGAACTGCGAAAATGTTGAGTTTCTCAAGCGTTTCTTACATACAAACTGCCATATCTCGCGAACGGATTGACCAATCCGCAAAATTTCTGTTGCATCTAAAAGTAGATACTCACCCGATTACAACGGTATGCGTACTTTTCCCCTAGGCCGTTCTAGTTATTCGTTTCGAGCATCAGAACTGCGAAAATTATGAGTTTCTCAAGCGTTTCTTACCTCCAAACTGCCATATCTCGCGAACGGATTGACCAATCCGCAAAATTTCTGTTGCATCTGAAAGTAGAAACTCGCCCGATTACAACGGTATGCGTACTTTTCCCCTAGTCCGTTCTAGTTATTCGTTTCGAGCATCAGAACTGCGAAAATTTTGAGTTTCTCAAGCGTTTCTTACCTCCAAACTGCCATATCTCGCGAACGGATTGACCAGTCCGCAAAATTTCTGTTGCATCTGAAAGTACAAGCTCGCCCGATTACAACGGTATGCCTACTTTTCCCCTAGGCCGTTCTAGTTATTCGTTTCGAGGATCAGAACTGCGAAAATGTTGAGTTTCTCAAGCGTTTCTTACCTCCAAACTGCCATATCTCGCGAACGGATTGACCAATCCGCAAAATTTCTGTTGCATCTGAAAGTAGAAACTCGCCCGATTACAACGGTACGCGTACTTTTCCCCTAGACCGTTCTAGTTATTCGTTTCGAGCATCAGAACTGCGAAAAATTTGAGTTTCTCAAGCGTTTCTTACTTCCAAACTGCCATATCTCGCGAACGGATTGACCAATCCTCAAAATTTCTGTTGCATCTGAAAGTAGAAAGTCGCCCGATTACAACGGTATGCGTACTTTTCCCCTAGACCGTTCTAGTTATGCTTGTCGAGCATCAGAACTGCGAAAATTTTGAGTTTCTCAAGCGTTTCTTACTTCCAAACTGCCATATCTCGCGAACGGATTGACCAATCCACAAAATTTCTGATGCATCTGAAAGTAGAAACTCGCCCGATTACAACGGTATGCGTACTTTTCCCCTAGGCCGTTCAGGTTATTCGTTTCGAGCATCAGAACTGTGAAAATTTTGAGTTTCTCAACCGTTTCTTACCTCCAAACTGCCATATCTCGCGAACGGATTGACCAATCCGCAAAATTTCTGTTGCATCTGAAAGTAGAAACTCGCCCGATTACAACGCTATGCGTACTTTTCCCGTAGGCCGTTCTAGTTAATCGTTTCGAGCATCAGAACTGCGAAAATTTTGAGTTTCTCAAGCGTTTCTTACTTCCAAACTGCCATATCTCGCGAACGGATTGACCAATCCGCAAAATTTCTGATGCATCTGAAAGTAGAAACTCGCCCGATTACAACGGTATGCGTACTTTTCCCCTCGGCCGTTCTGGTTATTCGTTTCGAGCATCAGAACTGCGAAAATGTTGAGTTTCTCAAGCGTTTCTTACCTACAAACTGCCATATCTCGCGAACGGATTGACCAATCCGCAAAATTTCTGTTGCATCTGAAAGTAGAAATTCGCCCGATTACAACGGTATGCGTACTTCTCACCTAGACCGTTCTAGTTATGCTTGTCGAGCATCAGAACTGCGAAAATTTTGAGTTTCTCAAGCGTTTCTTACCTCCAAACTGCCATATCTCGCGAACGGATTGACCAATCCGCAAAATTTCTATTGCATCTGAAAGTAGAAACTCGCCCGATTACAACGGTATGCGTACTTTTCCCGTCGGCCGTTGTAGTTATTCGTTTCGAGCATGAGAACTGCGAAAATTTTGTGTTTCTCAAGTGTTTCATACTTCCAAACTGCCATATCTCGCGAACGGATTGACCAATCCGCAAAATTTCTGTTGCATCTGAAAGTAGAAACTCGCCCGATTACAAAGTTATGCGTACTTTTCCCCTAGGCCGTACTGGTTATTCGTTTCGAGCATCAGAACTGTGAAAATTTTGAGTTTCTCAACCGTTTCATACCTCCAAACTGCCATATCTCGCGAACGGATTGACCAATCCGCAAAATTTCTGTTGCATCTGAAAGTAGAAAGTCGCCCGATTACAACGGTATGCGTACTTTTCCCCTAGACCGCTCTAGTAATGCTTGTCGAGCATCAGAACTGCGAAAATTTTGAGTTTCTCAAGCGTTTCTTACCTCCAAACTGCCATATCTCGCGAACGGATTGACTAATCCGCAAAATTTCTGTTGCATCTGAAAGTAGAAACTCGCCCGATTACAACAGTATGCGTACTTTTCCCCTAGGCCGTTCTAGTTATTCGTTTCGAGCATCAGAACTGCGAAAATTTTGAGTTTCTCAAGCGTTTCTTACCTCCAAACTGCCATATCTCGCGAACGGATTGAACAATCCGCAAAATTTCTGTTGCATCTGAAAGTAGAAACTCGCCCGATTACAACGGTATGCGTACTTTTACCCTAGGCCGTTCTAGTTAATCGTTTCGAGCATCAGAACTGCGAAAATTTTGAGTTTCTCAAGCGTTTCTTACCTCCAAACTGCCATATCTCGCGAACGGATTGACCAATCCGCAAAATTTCTGTTGCATCTGAAAGTAGAAACTCGCCCGATTACAACGGTATGCGTTCTTTTCCCCTAGGCCGTACTGGTTATTCGTTTCGAGCATCAGAACTGTGAAAATTTTGAGTTTCTCAACCGTTTCATACCTCCAAACTGCCATATCTCGCGAACGGATTGACCAATCCGCAAAATTTCTGTTGCATCTGAAAGTAGAAAGTCGCCCGATTACAACGGTATGCGTACTTTTCCCCTAGACCGCTCTAGTTATGCTTGTCGAGCATCAGAACTGCGAAAATTTTGAGTTTCTCAAGCGTTTCTTACCTCCAAACTGCCATATCTCGCGAACGGATTGACCAATCCGCAAAATTTCTGTTGCATCTGAAAGTAGAAACTCGCCCGATTACACCGGTATGCGTACTTTTCCCCTAGGCCGTTCTAGTTAATCGTTTCGAGCATCAGAACTGCGAAAATTTTGAGTTTCTCAAGCGTTTCTTACTTCCAAACTGCCATATCTCGCGAACGGATTGACCAATCCGCAAAATTTCTGATGCATCTGAAAGTAGAAACCCGCCCGATTACAACGGTATGCGTACTTTTCCCTTCGGCCGTTCTGGTTATTCGTTTCGAGCATCAGAACTGCGAAAATGTTGAGTTTCTCAAGCGTTTCTTACCTCCAAACTGCCATATCTCGCGAACGGATTGACCAATCCGCAAAATTTCTGTTGCATCTGAAAGTAGAAACGCGCCCGATTACAACGGTGTGCGTACTTTTCCCCTAGGCCGTTCTTGTTATTCGTTTCGAGCATCAGAACTGCGAAAATTTTGAGTTTCTCAAGCGTTTCTTTGCTCCATACTGCCATATCTCGCGAACGGATTGAACAATTCGCAAAATTTCTGTTGCATCTCAAAGTAGAAACTCGCCCGATTACAACGGTGGGCGTACTTTTCCCCTAGGCCGTTCTAGTTATTCGTTTCGAGCATCAGAACTGCGAAAATTTTGAGTTTCTCAAGCGTTTCTTACCTCCAAACTGCCATATCTCGCGAACGGATTGAACAATCCGCAAAATTTCTGTTGCATCTGAAAGTAGAAACTCGCCCGATTACAACGGTATGCGTACTTTTACCCTAGGCCGTTCTAGTTAATCGTTTCGAGCATCAGAACTGCGAAAATTTTGAGTTTCTCAAGCGTTTCTTACCTCCAAACTGCCATATCTCGCGAACGGATTGACCAATCCGCAAAATTTCTGTTGCATCTGAAAGTAGAAACTCGCCCGATTACAACGGTATGCGTTCTTTTCCCCTAGGCCGTACTGGTTATTCGTTTCGAGCATCAGAACTGTGAAAATTTTGAGTTTCTCAACCGTTTCATACCTCCAAACTGCCATATCTCGCGAACGGATTGACCAATCCGCAAAATTTCTGTTGCATCTGAAAGTAGAAAGTCGCCCGATTACAACGGTATGCGTACTTTTCCCCTAGATCGCTCCAGTTATGCTTGTCGAGCATCAGAACTGCGAAAATTTTGAGTTTCTCAAGCGTTTCTTACCTCCAAACTGCCATATCTCGCGAACGGATTGACCAATCCGCAAAATTTCTGTTGCATCTGAAAGTAGAAACTCGCCCGATTACACCGGTATGCGTACTTTTCCCCTAGGCCGTTCTAGTTAATCGTTTCGAGCATCAGAACTGCGAAAATTTTGAGTTTCTCAAGCGTTTCTTACTTCCAAACTGCCATATCTCGCGAACGGATTGACCAATCCGCAAAATTTCTGATGCATCTGAAAGTAGAAACCCGCCCGATTACAACGGTATGCGTACTTTTCCCTTCGGCCGTTCTGGTTATTCGTTTCGAGCATCAGAACTGCGAAAATGTTGAGTTTCTCAAGCGTTTCTTACCTCCAAACTGCCATATCTCGCGAACGGATTGACCAATCCGCAAAATTTCTGTTGCATCTGAAAGTAGAAACGCGCCCGATTACAACGGTGTGCGTACTTTTCCCCTAGGCCGTTCTTGTTATTCGTTTCGAGCATCAGAACTGCGAAAATTTTGAGTTTCTCAAGCGTTTCTTTCCTCCATACTGCCATATCTCGCGAACGGATTGAACAATTCGCAAAATTTCTGTTGCATCTCAAAGTAGAAACTCGCCCGATTACAACGGTGGGCGTACTTTTCCCATAGGCCGTTCTAGTTATTCGTTTCGAGCATCAGAACTGCGAAAATTTTGAGTTTCTCGAGCGTTTCTTACTTCCAAACTGCCATATCTCGCGAACGGATTGACCAATCCGCAAAATTTCTGTTGCATCTCAAAGTAGAAACTCGCCCGATTACAACACTATGCGTACTTTTCCCCTAGGCCGTTCTAGTTATTCGTTTCGAGCATCAGAACTGCGAAAATTTTGAGTTTCTCAAGCGTTTCTTACCTCCAAACTGCCATATCTCGCGAACGGATTGACCAATCCGCAAAATTTCTGTTGCATCTGAAAGTAGAGACTCGCCCGATTACAACGGTATGCGTACTTTTCCCCTAGCCCGTTCTAGTTATTCGTTTCGAGCAACAGAACTGCGAAAATTTTGAGTTTTTCAAGCGTTGCTTACCTCCAAACTGCCATATCTCGCGAACGGATTGACCAATCCGCAAAATTTCTGTTGCATCTGAAAGTAGAAACTCGCCCGATTACAACCGTATGCGTACTTTTCCCCTAGCCCGTTCTAGTTATTCGTTTCGAGCATCAGAACTGCGAAAATTTTGAGTTTCTCAAGCGTTGCTTACCTCCAAACTGCCATATCTCGCGAACGGATTGACCAATCCGCAAAATTTCTGTTGCATCTGAAAGTAGAAACTCGCCCGATTACAACGGTGTGCGTACTTTTCCCCTAGGCCGTTCTAGTTATTCGTTTCGAGCATCAGAACTGCGAAGAATTTGAGTTTCTCGAGCGTTTCTTACATCCAAACTGCCATATCTCGCGAACGGATTGACCAATCCGCAAAATTTCTATTGCATCTGAAAGTAGAAATTCGCCCGATTACAACTGTATGCGTACTTTTCCCCTAGCCCGTTCTAGTTATTCGTTTCGAGCAACAGAACTGCGAAAATTTTGAGTTTCTCAAGCGTTGCTTACCTCCAAACTGCCATATCTCGCGAACGGATTGACCAATCCGCAAAATTTCTGTTGCATCTGAAAGTAGAAACGCGCCCGATTACAACGGTGTGCGTACTTTTCCCCTAGGCCGTTCTTGTTATTCGTTTCGAGCATCAGAACTGCGAAAATTTTGAGTTTCTCAAGCGTTTCTTTCCTCCATACTGCCATATCTCGCGAACGGATTGACCAATCCGCAAAATTTCTGTTGCATCGGAAAGTAGAAACTCGCCCGATTACAACGGTATGCGTACTTTTCCCCTAGCCCGTTCTAGTTATTCGTTTCGAGCATCAGAACTGCGAAAATTTTGAGTCTCTCAAGCGTTGCTTACCTCCAAACTGCCATATCTCGCGAACGGATTGAACAATTCTCAAAATTTCTGTTGCATCTGAAAGTAGAAACTCGCCCGATTACAACGGTATGCGTACTTTTCCCCTCGGCCGTTCTGGTTATTCGTTTCGAGCATCAGAACTGCGAAAATGTTGAGTTTCTCAAGCGTTTCTTACCTACAAACTGCCATATCTCGCGAACGGATTGACCAATCCGCAAAATTTCTGTTGCATCTGAAAGTAGAAATTCGCCCGATTACAACGGTATGCGTACTTCTCACCTAGACCGTTCTAGTTATGCTTGTCGAGCATCAGAACTGCGAAAATTTTGAGTTTCTCAAGCGTTTCTTACCTCCAAACTGCCATATCTCGCGAACGGATTGACCAATCCGCAAAATTTCTATTGCATCTGAAAGTAGAAACTCGCCCGATTACAACGGTATGCGTACTTTTCCCGTCGGCCGTTGTAGTTATTCGTTTCGAGCATGAGAACTGCGAAAATTTTGTGTTTCTCAAGTGTTTCATACTTCCAAACTGCCATATCTCGCGAACGGATTGACCAATCCGCAAAATTTCTGTTGCATCTGAAAGTAGAAACTCGCCCGATTACAAAGTTATGCGTACTTTTCCCCTAGGCCGTACTGGTTATTCGTTTCGAGCATCAGAACTGTGAAAATTTTGAGTTTCTCAACCGTTTCATACCTCCAAACTGCCATATCTCGCGAACGGATTGACCAATCCGCAAAATTTCTGTTGCATCTGAAAGTAGAAAGTCGCCCGATTACAACGGTATGCGTACTTTTCCCCTAGACCGCTCTAGTAATGCTTGTCGAGCATCAGAACTGCGAAAATTTTGAGTTTCTCAAGCGTTTCTTACCTCCAAACTGCCATATCTCGCGAACGGATTGACTAATCCGCAAAATTTCTGTTGCATCTGAAAGTAGAAACTCGCCCGATTACAACAGTATGCGTACTTTTCCCCTAGGCCGTTCTAGTTATTCGTTTCGAGCATCAGAACTGCGAAAATTTTGAGTTTCTCAAGCGTTTCTTACCTCCAAACTGCCATATCTCGCGAACGGATTGAACAATCCGCAAAATTTCTGTTGCATCTGAAAGTAGAAACTCGCCCGATTACAACGGTATGCGTACTTTTACCCTAGGCCGTTCTAGTTAATCGTTTCGAGCATCAGAACTGCGAAAATTTTGAGTTTCTCAAGCGTTTCTTACCTCCAAACTGCCATATCTCGCGAACGGATTGACCAATCCGCAAAATTTCTGTTGCATCTGAAAGTAGAAACTCGCCCGATTACAACGGTATGCGTTCTTTTCCCCTAGGCCGTACTGGTTATTCGTTTCGAGCATCAGAACTGTGAAAATTTTGAGTTTCTCAACCGTTTCATACCTCCAAACTGCCATATCTCGCGAACGGATTGACCAATCCGCAAAATTTCTGTTGCATCTGAAAGTAGAAAGTCGCCCGATTACAACGGTATGCGTACTTTTCCCCTAGACCGCTCTAGTTATGCTTGTCGAGCATCAGAACTGCGAAAATTTTGAGTTTCTCAAGCGTTTCTTACCTCCAAACTGCCATATCTCGCGAACGGATTGAACAATCCGCAAAATTTCTGTTGCATCTGAAAGTAGAAACTCGCCCGATTACAACGGTATGCGTACTTTTACCCTAGGCCGTTCTAGTTAATCGTTTCGAGCATCAGAACTGCGAAAATTTTGAGTTTCTCAAGCGTTTCTTACCTCCAAACTGCCATATCTCGCGAACGGATTGACCAATCCGCAAAATTTCTGTTGCATCTGAAAGTAGAAACTCGCCCGATTACAACGGTATGCGTACTTTTCCCCTAGGCCGTTCTAGTTATTCGTTTCGAGCATCAGAACTGCGAAAATTTTGAGTTTCTCAAGCGTTTCTTACTTCCAAACCGCCATATATCGCGAACGGATTGACCAATCCGCAAAATTTCTGTTGCATCTGAAAGTAGAAACTCGCCCGATTACAACGGTATGCGTACTTTTCCCCTAGGCCGTTCTAGTTAATCGTTTCGAGCATCAGAACTGCGAAAATTTTGAGTTTCTCAAGCGTTTCTTACATCCAAACTGCCATATCTCGCGAACGGATTGACCAATCCGCAAAATTTCTGATGCATCTGAAAGTAGAAACTCGCCCGATTACAACGGTGTGCGTACTTTTCCCTTCGGCCGTTCTGGTTATTCGTTTCGAGCATCAGAACTGCGAAAATGTTGAGTTTCTCAAGCGTTTCTTACATACAAACTGCCATATCTCGCGAACGGATTGACCAATCCGCAAAATTTCTGTTGCATCTAAAAGTAGATACTCACCCGATTACAACGGTATGCGTACTTTTCCCCTAGGCCGTTCTAGTTATTCGTTTCGAGCATCAGAACTGCGAAAATTATGAGTTTCTCAAGCGTTTCTTACCTCCAAACTGCCATATCTCGCGAACGGATTGACCAATCCGCAAAATTTCTGTTGCATCTGAAAGTAGAAACTCGCCCGATTACAACGGTATGCGTACTTTTCCCCTAGTCCGTTCTAGTTATTCGTTTCGAGCATCAGAACTGCGAAAATTTTGAGTTTCTCAAGCGTTTCTTACCTCCAAACTGCCATATCTCGCGAACGGATTGACCAGTCCGCAAAATTTCTGTTGCATCTGAAAGTACAAGCTCGCCCGATTACAACGGTATGCCTACTTTTCTCCTAGGCCGTTCTAGTTATTCGTTTCGAGGATCAGAACTGCGAAAATGTTGAGTTTCTCAAGCGTTTCTTACCTCCAAACTGCCATATCTCGCGAACGGATTGACCAATCCGCAAAATTTCTGTTGCATCTGAAAGTAGAAACTCGCCCGATTACAACGGTACGCGTACTTTTCCCCTAGACCGTTCTAGTTATTCGTTTCGAGCATCAGAACTGCGAAAAATTTGAGTTTCTCAAGCGTTTCTTACTTCCAAACTGCCATATCTCGCGAACGGATTGACCAATCCTCAAAATTTCTGTTGCATCTGAAAGTAGAAAGTCGCCCGATTACAACGGTATGCGTACTTTTCCCCTAGACCGTTCTAGTTATGCTTGTCGAGCATCAGAACTGCGAAAATTTTGAGTTTCTCAAGCGTTTCTTACTTCCAAACTGCCATATCTCGCGAACGGATTGACCAATCCACAAAATTTCTGATGCATCTGAAAGTAGAAACTCGCCCGATTACAACGGTATGCGTACTTTTCCCCTAGGCCGTTCAGGTTATTCGTTTCGAGCATCAGAACTGTGAAAATTTTGAGTTTCTCAACCGTTTCTTACCTCCAAACTGCCATATCTCGCGAACGGATTGACCAATCCGCAAAATTTCTGTTGCATCTGAAAGTAGAAACTCGCCCGATTACAACGGTATGCGTACTTTTCCCCTCGGCCGTTCTGGTTATTCGTTTCGAGCATCAGAACTGCGAAAATGTTGAGTTTCTCAAGCGTTTCTTACCTACAAACTGCCATATCTCGCGAACGGATTGACCAATCCGCAAAATTTCTGTTGCATCTGAAAGTAGAAATTCGCCCGATTACAACGGTATGCGTACTTCTCACCTAGACCGTTCTAGTTATGCTTGTCGAGCATCAGAACTGCGAAAATTTTGAGTTTCTCAAGCGTTTCTTACCTCCAAACTGCCATATCTCGCGAACGGATTGACCAATCCGCAAAATTTCTATTGCATCTGAAAGTAGAAACTCGCCCGATTACAACGGTATGCGTACTTTTCCCGTCGGCCGTTGTAGTTATTCGTTTCGAGCATGAGAACTGCGAAAATTTTGTGTTTCTCAAGTGTTTCATACTTCCAAACTGCCATATCTCGCGAACGGATTGACCAATCCGCAAAATTTCTGTTGCATCTGAAAGTAGAAACTCGCCCGATTACAAAGTTATGCGTACTTTTCCCCTAGGCCGTACTGGTTATTCGTTTCGAGCATCAGAACTGTGAAAATTTTGAGTTTCTCAACCGTTTCATACCTCCAAACTGCCATATCTCGCGAACGGATTGACCAATCCGCAAAATTTCTGTTGCATCTGAAAGTAGAAAGTCGCCCGATTACAACGGTATGCGTACTTTTCCCCTAGACCGCTCTAGTAATGCTTGTCGAGCATCAGAACTGCGAAAATTTTGAGTTTCTCAAGCGTTTCTTACCTCCAAACTGCCATATCTCGCGAACGGATTGACTAATCCGCAAAATTTCTGTTGCATCTGAAAGTAGAAACTCGCCCGATTACAACAGTATGCGTACTTTTCCCCTAGGCCGTTCTAGTTATTCGTTTCGAGCATCAGAACTGCGAAAATTTTGAGTTTCTCAAGCGTTTCTTACCTCCAAACTGCCATATCTCGCGAACGGATTGAACAATCCGCAAAATTTCTGTTGCATCTGAAAGTAGAAACTCGCCCGATTACAACGGTATGCGTACTTTTACCCTAGGCCGTTCTAGTTAATCGTTTCGAGCATCAGAACTGCGAAAATTTTGAGTTTCTCAAGCGTTTCTTACCTCCAAACTGCCATATCTCGCGAACGGATTGACCAATCCGCAAAATTTCTGTTGCATCTGAAAGTAGAAACTCGCCCGATTACAACGGTATGCGTTCTTTTCCCCTAGGCCGTACTGGTTATTCGTTTCGAGCATCAGAACTGTGAAAATTTTGAGTTTCTCAACCGTTTCATACCTCCAAACTGCCATATCTCGCGAACGGATTGACCAATCCGCAAAATTTCTGTTGCATCTGAAAGTAGAAAGTCGCCCGATTACAACGGTATGCGTACTTTTCCCCTAGACCGCTCTAGTTATGCTTGTCGAGCATCAGAACTGCGAAAATTTTGAGTTTCTCAAGCGTTTCTTACCTCCAAACTGCCATATCTCGCGAACGGATTGACCAATCCGCAAAATTTCTGTTGCATCTGAAAGTAGAAACTCGCCCGATTACACCGGTATGCGTACTTTTCCCCTAGGCCGTTCTAGTTAATCGTTTCGAGCATCAGAACTGCGAAAATTTTGAGTTTCTCAAGCGTTTCTTACTTCCAAACTGCCATATCTCGCGAACGGATTGACCAATCCGCAAAATTTCTGATGCATCTGAAAGTAGAAACCCGCCCGATTACAACGGTATGCGTACTTTTCCCTTCGGCCGTTCTGGTTATTCGTTTCGAGCATCAGAACTGCGAAAATGTTGAGTTTCTCAAGCGTTTCTTACCTCCAAACTGCCATATCTCGCGAACGGATTGACCAATCCGCAAAATTTCTGTTGCATCTGAAAGTAGAAACGCGCCCGATTACAACGGTGTGCGTACTTTTCCCCTAGGCCGTTCTTGTTATTCGTTTCGAGCATCAGAACTGCGAAAATTTTGAGTTTCTCAAGCGTTTCTTTGCTCCATACTGCCATATCTCGCGAACGGATTGAACAATTCGCAAAATTTCTGTTGCATCTCAAAGTAGAAACTCGCCCGATTACAACGGTGGGCGTACTTTTCCCCTAGGCCGTTCTAGTTATTCGTTTCGAGCATCAGAACTGCGAAAATTTTGAGTTTCTCAAGCGTTTCTTACCTCCAAACTGCCATATCTCGCGAACGGATTGAACAATCCGCAAAATTTCTGTTGCATCTGAAAGTAGAAACTCGCCCGATTACAACGGTATGCGTACTTTTACCCTAGGCCGTTCTAGTTAATCGTTTCGAGCATCAGAACTGCGAAAATTTTGAGTTTCTCAAGCGTTTCTTACCTCCAAACTGCCATATCTCGCGAACGGATTGACCAATCCGCAAAATTTCTGTTGCATCTGAAAGTAGAAACTCGCCCGATTACAACGGTATGCGTTCTTTTCCCCTAGGCCGTACTGGTTATTCGTTTCGAGCATCAGAACTGTGAAAATTTTGAGTTTCTCAACCGTTTCATACCTCCAAACTGCCATATCTCGCGAACGGATTGACCAATCCGCAAAATTTCTGTTGCATCTGAAAGTAGAAAGTCGCCCGATTACAACGGTATGCGTACTTTTCCCCTAGATCGCTCCAGTTATGCTTGTCGAGCATCAGAACTGCGAAAATTTTGAGTTTCTCAAGCGTTTCTTACCTCCAAACTGCCATATCTCGCGAACGGATTGACCAATCCGCAAAATTTCTGTTGCATCTGAAAGTAGAAACTCGCCCGATTACACCGGTATGCGTACTTTTCCCCTAGGCCGTTCTAGTTAATCGTTTCGAGCATCAGAACTGCGAAAATTTTGAGTTTCTCAAGCGTTTCTTACTTCCAAACTGCCATATCTCGCGAACGGATTGACCAATCCGCAAAATTTCTGATGCATCTGAAAGTAGAAACCCGCCCGATTACAACGGTATGCGTACTTTTCCCTTCGGCCGTTCTGGTTATTCGTTTCGAGCATCAGAACTGCGAAAATGTTGAGTTTCTCAAGCGTTTCTTACCTCCAAACTGCCATATCTCGCGAACGGATTGACCAATCCGCAAAATTTCTGTTGCATCTGAAAGTAGAAACGCGCCCGATTACAACGGTGTGCGTACTTTTCCCCTAGGCCGTTCTTGTTATTCGTTTCGAGCATCAGAACTGCGAAAATTTTGAGTTTCTCAAGCGTTTCTTTCCTCCATACTGCCATATCTCGCGAACGGATTGAACAATTCGCAAAATTTCTGTTGCATCTCAAAGTAGAAACTCGCCCGATTACAACGGTGGGCGTACTTTTCCCATAGGCCGTTCTAGTTATTCGTTTCGAGCATCAGAACTGCGAAAATTTTGAGTTTCTCGAGCGTTTCTTACTTCCAAACTGCCATATCTCGCGAACGGATTGACCAATCCGCAAAATTTCTGTTGCATCTCAAAGTAGAAACTCGCCCGATTACAACACTATGCGTACTTTTCCCCTAGGCCGTTCTAGTTATTCGTTTCGAGCATCAGAACTGCGAAAATTTTGAGTTTCTCAAGCGTTTCTTACCTCCAAACTGCCATATCTCGCGAACGGATTGACCAATCCGCAAAATTTCTGTTGCATCTGAAAGTAGAGACTCGCCCGATTACAACGGTATGCGTACTTTTCCCCTAGCCCGTTCTAGTTATTCGTTTCGAGCAACAGAACTGCGAAAATTTTGAGTTTTTCAAGCGTTGCTTACCTCCAAACTGCCATATCTCGCGAACGGATTGACCAATCCGCAAAATTTCTGTTGCATCTGAAAGTAGAAACTCGCCCGATTACAACCGTATGCGTACTTTTCCCCTAGCCCGTTCTAGTTATTCGTTTCGAGCATCAGAACTGCGAAAATTTTGAGTTTCTCAAGCGTTGCTTACCTCCAAACTGCCATATCTCGCGAACGGATTGACCAATCCGCAAAATTTCTGTTGCATCTGAAAGTAGAAACTCGCCCGATTACAACGGTGTGCGTACTTTTCCCCTAGGCCGTTCTAGTTATTCGTTTCGAGCATCAGAACTGCGAAGAATTTGAGTTTCTCGAGCGTTTCTTACATCCAAACTGCCATATCTCGCGAACGGATTGACCAATCCGCAAAATTTCTATTGCATCTGAAAGTAGAAATTCGCCCGATTACAACTGTATGCGTACTTTTCCCCTAGCCCGTTCTAGTTATTCGTTTCGAGCAACAGAACTGCGAAAATTTTGAGTTTCTCAAGCGTTGCTTACCTCCAAACTGCCATATCTCGCGAACGGATTGACCAATCCGCAAAATTTCTGTTGCATCTGAAAGTAGAAACGCGCCCGATTACAACGGTGTGCGTACTTTTCCCCTAGGCCGTTCTTGTTATTCGTTTCGAGCATCAGAACTGCGAAAATTTTGAGTTTCTCAAGCGTTTCTTTCCTCCATACTGCCATATCTCGCGAACGGATTGACCAATCCGCAAAATTTCTGTTGCATCGGAAAGTAGAAACTCGCCCGATTACAACGGTATGCGTACTTTTCCCCTAGCCCGTTCTAGTTATTCGTTTCGAGCATCAGAACTGCGAAAATTTTGAGTCTCTCAAGCGTTGCTTACCTCCAAACTGCCATATCTCGCGAACGGATTGAACAATTCTCAAAATTTCTGTTGCATCTGAAAGTAGAAACTCGCCCGATTACAACGGTGTGCGTACTTTTCCCCTAGGCCGTTCTAGTTATTCGTTTCGAGCAACAGAACTGCGAAAATTTTGAGTTTCTCGAGCGTTTCTTACATCCAAACTGCCATATCTCGCGAACGGATTGCCCAATCCGCAAAATTTCTGTTGCATCTGAAAGTAGAAATTCGCCCGATTACAAATGTATGCGTACTTTTCCCCTAGCCCGTTCTAGTTATTCGTTTCGAGCAACAGAACTGCGAAAATTTTGAGTTTCTCAAGCGTTGCTTACCTCCAAACTGCCATATCTCGCGAACGGATTGACCAATCCGCAAAATTTCTGTTGCATCTGAAAGTAGAAACTCGCCCGATTACAACGGTGTGCGTACTTTTCCCCTAGGCCGTTCTAGTTATGCTTGTCGAGCATCAGAACTGCGAAAATTTTGAGTTTCTCCAGCGTTTCTTACCTCCAAACTGCCATATCTCGCGCACGGATTGACCAATCCGCAAAATTTCTGTTGCATCTGAAAGTAGAAACTCGCCCGATTACAACACTATGCGTACTTTTCCCTAGGCCGTTCTAGTTATGCTTGTCGAGCATCAGAACTGCGAAAATTTTGAGTTTCTCAAGCGTTTCTTACCTCCAAACTGCCATATCTCGCGAACGGAATGACCAATCCGCAAAATTTCTGTTGCATCTGAAAGTAGAAACTCGCCCGATTACAAGGGTGTGCGTACTTTTCCCCTAGGCCGATCTAGTTATGCTTGTCGAGCATCAGAACTGCGAAAATTTTGAGTTTCTCGAGCGTTTCTTACCTCCAAACTGCCATATCTCGCGAACGGATTGACCAATCCGCAAAATTTCTGTTGCATCTGAAAGTAGAAACTCGCCCGATTACAACACTATGCGTACTTTTGCCCTAGGCCGTTCTAGTTATTCGTTTCGAGCATCAGAATTGCGAAATTACGAGTTTCTCAAGCGTTTCTTACCTCCAAACTGCCTTAACTCGCGAACGGATTGACCAATCCCCAAAATTTCTGTTGCATCTGAAAGTAGAAACTCGCCCGATTACAACGGTATGCGTACTTTTCCCCTAGCCCGTTCTAGTTATTCGTTTCGAGCATCAGAACTGCGAAAATTTTGAGTTTCTCAAGCGTTTCTTACTTCCAAACTGCCATATCTCGCGAACGGATTGACCAATCCGCAAAATTTCTGTTGCATCTGAAGGTAGAAACTCGCCCGATTACAACGGTATGCGTACTTTTCCCCTAGGCCGTTCTAGTTATGCTTGTCGAGCATCAGAACTGCGAAAATTTTGAGTTTCTCCAGCGTTTCTTACCTCCAAACTGCCATATCTCGCGCACGGATTGACCAATCCGCAAAATTTCTGTTGCATCTGAAAGTAGAAACTCGCCCGATTACAACGGTGTGCGTACTTTTTCCCTAGGCCGTTCTAGTTATGCTTGTCGAGCATCAGAACTGCGAAAATTTTGAGTTTCTCAAGCGTTTCTTACCTCCAAACTGCCATATCTCGCGAACGGAATGACCATTCCGCAAAATTTCTGTTGCATCTGAAAGTAGAAACTCGCCCGATTACAATGGTGTGCGTACTTTTCCCCTAGGCCGTTCTAGTTATGCTTGTCGAGCATCAGAACTGCGAAAATTTTGAGTTTCTCGAGCGTTTCTTACCTCCAAACTGCCATATCTCGCGAACGGATAGACCAATCCGCAAAATTTCTGTTGCATCTGAAAGTAGAAACTCGCCCGAATACAACACTATGCGTACTTTTTCCCTAGGCCGTTCTAGTTATTCGTTTCGAGCATCAGAACTGCGAAAATTTTGAGTTTCTCAAGCGTTTCTTACTTCCAAACTGCCATATCTCGCGAACGGATTGACCAACCCGCAAAATTTCTGTTGCATCTGAAGGTAGAAACTCGCCCGATTACAACGGTATGCGTACTTTTCCCCTAGGCCGTTGTAGTTATTCGTTTCGAGCATCAGAACTGCGAAAATTTTGAGTTTCTCAAGCGTTTCGTACCTCCAACCTGCCATATCTCGCGAACGGATTGACCAATCCGCAAAATTTCTGTTGCATCTGAAAGTAGAAACTCGCCCGATTACAACACTATGCGTACTTTTCCCCTAGGCCGTTCTAGTTATTCGTTTCAAGCATCAGAACTGCGAAAATTTTGAGTTTCTCAAGCGTTTCTTACTTCCAAACGGCCATATCTCGCGAACGGATTGACCAATCCGCAAAATTTCTGTTGCATCTGAAGGTAGAAACTCGCCCGATTACAACGGTGTGCGTACTTTTCCCCTAGGCCGTTCTAGTTATTCGTTTCGAGCATCAGAACTGCGAAAATTTTGAGTTTCTCAAGCGTTTCATACCTCCAAACTGCCATATCTCGCGAACGGATTGACCAATCCGCAAAATTTCTGTTGCATCTGAAAGTAGAAACTCGCCCGATTACAACACTATGCGTACTTTTCCCCTAGGCCGTTCTTGTTATTCGTTTCGAGCATCAGAATTGCGAAAATTACGAGTTTCTCAAGCGTTTCTTACGTCCAAACTGCCATAACTCGCGAACGGATTGACCAATCCGCAAAATTTCTGTTGCATCTGAAAGTAGAAACTCGCCCGATTACAACGGTATGCGTACTTTTCCCCTAGCCCGTTCTAGTTATTCGTTTCGAGCATCAGAACTGCGAAAATTTTGAGTTTCTCAAGCGTTTCTTACTTCCAAACTGCCATATCTCGCGAACGGATTGACCAATCCGCAAAATTTCTGTTGCATCTGAAGGTAGAAACTCGCCCGATTACAACGGTATGCGTACTTTTCCCCTAGGCCGTTCTAGTTATGCTTGTCGAGCATCAGAACTGCGAAAATTTTGAGTTTCTCCAGCGTTTCTTACCTCCAAACTGCCATATCTCGCGCACGGATTGACCAATCCGCAAAATTTCTGTTGCATCTGAAAGTAGAAACTCGCCCGATTACAACGGTGTGCGTACTTTTCCCCTAGGCCGTTCTAGTTATGCTTGTCGAGCATCAGAACTGCGAAAATTTTGAGTTTCTCAAGCGTTTCTTACCTCCAAACTGCCATATCTCGCGAACGGAATGACCAATCCGCAAAATTTCTGTTGCATCTGAAAGTAGAAACTCGCCCGATTACAACGGTGTGCGTACTTTTCCCCTAGGCCGTTCTAGTTATGCTTGTCGAGCATCAGAACTGCGAAAATTTTGAGTTTCTCGAGCGTTTCTTACCTCCAAACTGCCATATCTCGCGAACGGATTGACCAATCCGCAAAATTTCTGTTGCATTTGAAAGTAGAAACTCGCCCGATTACAACACTATGCGTACTTTTTCCCTAGGCCGTTCTAGTTATTCGTTTCGAGCATCAGAACTGCGAAAATTTTGAGTTTCTCAAGCGTTTCTTACTTCCAAACTGCCATATCTCGCGAACGGATTGACCAACCCGCAAAATTTCTGTTGCATCTGAAGGTAGAAACTCGCCCGATTACAACGGTATGCGTACTTTTCCCCTAGGCCGTTCTAGTTATTCGTTTCGAGCATCAGAACTGCGAAAATTTTGAGTTTCTCAAGCGTTTCGTACCTCCAAACTGCCATATCTCGCGAACGGATTGACCAATCCGCAAAATTTCTGTTGCATCTGAAAGTAGAAACTCGCCCGATTACAACACTATGCGTACTTTTCCCCTAGGCCGTTCTAGTTATTCGTTTCGAGCATCAGAACTGCGAAAATTTTGAGTTTCTCAAGCGTTTCTTACTTCGAAACTGCCATATCTCGCGAACGGATTGACCAATCCGCAAAATTTCTGTTGCATCTGAAGGTAGAAACTCGCCCGATTACAACGGTGTGCGTACTTTTCCCCTAGGCCGTTCTAGTTATTCGTTTCGAGCATCAGAACTGCGAAAATTTTGAGTTTCTCAAGCGTTTCATACCTCCAAACTGCCATATCTCGCGAACGGATTGACCAATCCGCAAAATTTCTGTTGCATCTGAAAGTAGAAACTCGCCCGATTACAACACTATGCGTACTTTTCCCCTAGGCCGTTCTAGTTATTCGTTTCGAGCATCAGAATTGCGAAAATTACGAGTTTCTCAAGCGTTTCTTACCTCCAAACTGCCATAACTCGCGAACGGATTGACCAATCCGCAAAATTCTGTTGCATCTGAAAGTAGAAATTCGCCCGATTACAACGGTATGCGTACTTTTCCCCTAGCCCGTTCTAGTTATTCGTTTCGAGCATCAGAACTGCGAAAATTTTGAGTTTCTCAAACGTTTCTTACCTCCAAACTGCCATATCTCGCGAACGGATTGACCAATCCGCAAAATTTCTGTTGCATCTGAAGGTAGAAACTCGCCCGATTACAACGGTATGCGTACTTTTCCCCTAGGCCGTTCTGTTTATGCTTGTCGAGCATCAGAACTGCGAAAATTTTGAGTTTTTCAAGCGTTGCTTACCTCCAAACTGCCATATCTCGCGAACGGATTGACCAATCCGCAAAATTTCTGTTGCATCTGAAAGTAGAAATTCGCCCGATTACAACGGTATGCGTACTTTTCCCCTAGCCCGTTCTAGTTATTCGTTTCGAGCATCAGAACTGCGAAAATTTTGAGTTTCTCAAGCGTTTCGTACCTCCAAACTGCCATATCTCGCGAACGGATTGACCAATCCGCAAAATTTCTGTTGCATCTGAAAGTAGAAACTCGCCCGATTACAACACTATGCGTACTTTTCCCCTAGGCCGTTCTAGTTATTCGTTTCGAGCATCAGAACTGCGAAAATTTTGAGTTTCTCAAGCGTTGCTTACCTCCAAACTGCCATATCTCGCGAACGGATTGACCAATCCGCAAAATTTCTGTTGCATCTGAAAGTAGAAATTCGCCCGATTACAAATGTATGCGTACTTTTCCCTAGCCCGTTCTAGTTATTCGTTTCGAGCAACAGAACTGCGAAAATTTTGAGTTTCTCAAGCGTTGCTTACCTCCAAACTGCCATATCTCGCGAACGGATTGACCAATCCGCAAAATTTCTGTTGCATCTGAAAGTAGAAACTCGCCCGATTACAACGGTGTGCGTACTTTTCCCCTAGGCCGTTCTAGTTATGCTTGTCGAGCATCAGAACTGCGAAAATTTTGAGTTTCTCAAGCGTTTCTTACCTCCAAAGTGCCATATCTCGCGAACGGAATGACCATTCCGCAAAATTTCTGTTGCATCTGAAAGTAGAAACTCGCCCGATTACAACGGTGTCCGTACTTTTCCCCTAGGCCGTTCTTGTTATTCGTTTCGAGCATCAGAACCGCGAAAATTTTGTGTTTCTCAAGCGTTTCTTACATCCAAACTGCCACATCTCGCGAACGGATTGACCAATCCGCAAAATTTCTGTTGCATCTGAAAGTAGAAACTCGCCCGATTACAAATGTATGCGTACTTTTCCCCTAGCCCGTTCTAGTTATTCGTTTCGAGCATCAGAACTGCGAAAATTTTGAGTTTCTCAAGCGTTTCTTACTTCCAAACTGCCATATCTCGCGAACGGATTGACCAATTCGCAAAATTTCTGTTGCATCTGAAAGTAGAAACTCGCCCGATTACAACACTATGCGTACTTTTCCCTAGGCCGTTCTTGTTATTCGTTTCGAGCATCAGAATTGCGAAAATTACGAGTTTCTCAAGCGTTTCTTACGTCCAAACTGCCATAACTCGCGAACGGATTGACCAATCCGCAAAATTTCTGTTGCATCTGAAAGTAGAAACTCGCCCGATTACAACGGTATGCGTACTTTTCCCCTAGCCCGTTCTAGTTATTCGTTTCGAGCATCAGAACTGCGAAAATTTTGAGTTTCTCAAGCGTTTCTTACTTCCAAACTGCCATATCTCGCGAACGGATTGACCAATCCGCAAAATTTCTGTTGCATCTGAAGGTAGAAACTCGCCCGATTACAACGGTATGCGTACTTTTCCCCTAGGCCGTTCTAGTTATGCTTGTCGAGCATCAGAACTGCGAAAATTTTGAGTTTCTCCAGCGTTTCTTACCTCCAAACTGCCATATCTCGCGCACGGATTGACCAATCCGCAAAATTTCTGTTGCATCTGAAAGTAGAAACTCGCCCGATTACAACGGTGTGCGTACTTTTCCCCTAGGCCGTTCTAGTTATGCTTGTCGAGCATCAGAACTGCGAAAATTTTGAGTTTCTCAAGCGTTTCTTACCTCCAAACTGCCATATCTCGCGAACGGAATGACCAATCCGCAAAATTTCTGTTGCATCTGAAAGTAGAAACTCGCCCGATTACAACGGTGTGCGTACTTTTCCCCTAGGCCGTTCTAGTTATGCTTGTCGAGCATCAGAACTGCGAAAATTTTGAGTTTCTCGAGCGTTTCTTACCTCCAAACTGCCATATCTCGCGAACGGATTGACCAATCCGCAAAATTTCTGTTGCATTTGAAAGTAGAAACTCGCCCGATTACAACACTATGCGTACTTTTTCCCTAGGCCGTTCTAGTTATTCGTTTCGAGCATCAGAACTGCGAAAATTTTGAGTTTCTCAAGCGTTTCTTACTTCCAAACTGCCATATCTCGCGAACGGATTGACCAACCCGCAAAATTTCTGTTGCATCTGAAGGTAGAAACTCGCCCGATTACAACGGTATGCGTACTTTTCCCCTAGGCCGTTCTAGTTATTCGTTTCGAGCATCAGAACTGCGAAAATTTTGAGTTTCTCAAGCGTTTCGTACCTCCAAACTGCCATATCTCGCGAACGGATTGACCAATCCGCAAAATTTCTGTTGCATCTGAAAGTAGAAACTCGCCCGATTACAACACTATGCGTACTTTTCCCCTAGGCCGTTCTAGTTATTCGTTTCGAGCATCAGAACTGCGAAAATTTTGAGTTTCTCAAGCGTTTCTTACTTCGAAACTGCCATATCTCGCGAACGGATTGACCAATCCGCAAAATTTCTGTTGCATCTGAAGGTAGAAACTCGCCCGATTACAACGGTGTGCGTACTTTTCCCCTAGGCCGTTCTAGTTATTCGTTTCGAGCATCAGAACTGCGAAAATTTTGAGTTTCTCAAGCGTTTCATACCTCCAAACTGCCATATCTCGCGAACGGATTGACCAATCCGCAAAATTTCTGTTGCATCTGAAAGTAGAAACTCGCCCGATTACAACACTATGCGTACTTTTCCCCTAGGCCGTTCTAGTTATTCGTTTCGAGCATCAGAATTGCGAAAATTACGAGTTTCTCAAGCGTTTCTTACCTCCAAACTGCCATAACTCGCGAACGGATTGACCAATCCGCAAAATTTCTGTTGCATCTGAAAGTAGAAATTCGCCCGATTACAACGGTATGCGTACTTTTCCCCTAGCCCGTTCTAGTTATTCGTTTCGAGCATCAGAACTGCGAAAATTTTGAGTTTCTCAAACGTTTCTTACCTCCAAACTGCCATATCTCGCGAACGGATTGACCAATCCGCAAAATTTCTGTTGCATCTGAAGGTAGAAACTCGCCCGATTACAACGGTATGCGTACTTTTCCCCTAGGCCGTTCTGTTTATGCTTGTCGAGCATCAGAACTGCGAAAATTTTGAGTTTTTCAAGCGTTGCTTACCTCCAAACTGCCATATCTCGCGAACGGATTGACCAATCCGCAAAATTTCTGTTGCATCTGAAAGTAGAAATTCGCCCGATTACAACGGTATGCGTACTTTTCCCCTAGCCCGTTCTAGTTATTCGTTTCGAGCATCAGAACTGCGAAAATTTTGAGTTTCTCAAGCGTTTCGTACCTCCAAACTGCCATATCTCGCGAACGGATTGACCAATCCGCAAAATTTCTGTTGCATCTGAAAGTAGAAACTCGCCCGATTACAACACTATGCGTACTTTTCCCCTAGGCCGTTCTAGTTATTCGTTTCGAGCATCAGAACTGCGAAAATTTTGAGTTTCTCAAGCGTTGCTTACCTCCAAACTGCCATATCTCGCGAACGGATTGACCAATCCGCAAAATTTCTGTTGCATCTGAAAGTAGAAATTCGCCCGATTACAAATGTATGCGTACTTTTCCCCTAGCCCGTTCTAGTTATTCGTTTCGAGCAACAGAACTGCGAAAATTTTGAGTTTCTCAAGCGTTGCTTACCTCCAAACTGCCATATCTCGCGAACGGATTGACCAATCCGCAAAATTTCTGTTGCATCTGAAAGTAGAAACTCGCCCGATTACAACGGTGTGCGTACTTTTCCCCTAGGCCGTTCTAGTTATGCTTGTCGAGCATCAGAACTGCGAAAATTTTGAGTTTCTCAAGCGTTTCTTACCTCCAAAGTGCCATATCTCGCGAACGGAATGACCATTCCGCAAAATTTCTGTTGCATCTGAAAGTAGAAACTCGCCCGATTACAACGGTGTCCGTACTTTTCCCCTAGGCCGTTCTTGTTATTCGTTTCGAGCATCAGAACCGCGAAAATTTTGTGTTTCTCAAGCGTTTCTTACATCCAAACTGCCACATCTCGCGAACGGATTGACCAATCCGCAAAATTTCTGTTGCATCTGAAAGTAGAAACTCGCCCGATTACAAATGTATGCGTACTTTTCCCCTAGCCCGTTCTAGTTATTCGTTTCGAGCATCAGAACTGCGAAAATTTTGAGTTTCTCAAGCGTTTCTTACTTCCAAACTGCCATATCTCGCGAACGGATTGACCAATTCGCAAAATTTCTGTTGCATCTGAAAGTAGAAACTCGCCCGATTACAACACTATGCGTACTTTTCCCCTAGGCCGTTCTAGTTATTCGTTTCGAGCATCAGAACTGCGAAAATTTTGAGTTTCTCAAGCGTTTCTTACGTCCAAACTGCCATATCTCGCGAACGGATTGACCAATTCGCAAAATTTCTGTTGCATCTGAAAGTAGAAACTCCCCCGATTACAACACTATGCGTACTTTTCCCCTAGGCCGTTCTAGTTATTCGTTTCGAGCATCAGAACTGCGAAAATTTTGAGTTTCTCAAGCGTTTCTTACTTCCAAACTGCCATATCTCGCGAACGGATTGACCAATCCGCAAAATTTCTGTTGCATCTGAAAGTAGAAACTCGCCCGATTACAACGGTGTGCGTACTTTTCCCCTAGGCCGTTCTAGTTATGCTTGTCGAGCATCAGAACTGCGAAAATTTTGAGTTTCTCAAGCGTTTCTTACCTCCAAACTGCCATATCTCGCGAACGGAATGACCAATCCGCAAAATTTCTGTTGCATCTGAAAGTAGAAACTCGCCCGATTACAACGGTGTCCGTACTTTTCCCCTAGGCCGTTCTTGTTATTCGTTTCGAGCATCAGAACCGCGAAAATTTTGTGTTTCTCAAGCGTTTCTTACATCCAAACTGCCACATCTCGCGAACGGATTGACCAATCCGCAAAATTTCTGTTGCATCTGAAAGTAGAAACTCGCCCGATTACAACGGTATGCGTACTTTTCCCCTAGGCCGTTCTAGTTATTCATTTCGAGCATCAGAACTGCGAAAATTTTGAGTTTCTCAAGCGTTTCTTACATCCAAACTGCCATATCTCGCGAACGGATTGACCAATCCGCAAAATTTGTGTTGCATCTGAAAGTAGAAACTCGCCCAATTACAACGGTATGCGTACTTTTCCCCTAGCCCGTTCTAGTTATTCGTTTCGAGCAACAGAACTGCGAAAATTTTGAGTTTTTCAAGCGTTGCTTACCTCCAAACTGCCATATCTCGCGAACGGATTGACCAACCCGCAAAATTTCTGTTGCATCTGAAAGTAGAAACTCGCCCGATTACAACGGTGTGCGTACTTTTCCCCTAGGCCGTTCTAGTTATGCTTGTCGAGCATCAGAACTGCGAAAATTTTGAGTTTCTCGAGCGTTTCTTACCTCCAAACTGCCATATCTCGCGAACGGATTGACCAATCCGCAAAATTTCTGTTGCATCTGAAAGTAGAAACTCGCCCGATTACAACACTATGCGTACTTTTCCCCTAGGCCGTTCTAGTTATACGTTTCGAGCATCAGAACTGCGAAAATTTTGAGTTTCTCAAGCGTTTCTTACTTCCAAACTGCCATATCTCGCGAACGGATTGACCAATCCGCAAAATTTCTGTTGCATCTCAAAGTAGAAACTCGCCCGATTACAACGGTGTGCGTACTTTTCCCCTAGGCCGTTCTAGTTATGCTTGTCGAGCATCAGAACTGCGAAAATTTTGAGTTTCTCAAGCGTTTCTTACCTCCAAACTGCCATATCTCGCGAACGGAATGACCAATCCGAAAAATTTCTGTTGCATCTGAAGGTAGAAACTCGCCCAATTACAACGGTATGCGTAGTTTTCCCCTAGCCCGTTCTAGTTATTCGGTTCGAGCATCAGAACTGCGAAAATTTTGAGTTTCTCAAGCGTTTCTTACCTCCAAACTGCCATATCTCGCGAACGGATTGACCAATCCGCAAAATTTCTGTTGCATCTGAAAGTAGAAACTCGCCCGATTACAACACTATGCGTACTTTTCCCCTAGGCCGTTCTAGTTATTCGTTTCGAGCATCAGAACTGCGAAAATTTTGAGTTTCTCAAGCGTTGCTTACCTCCAAACTGCCATATCTCGCGAACGGATTGAACAATTCACAAAATATCTGTTGCATCTGAAAGTAGAAACTCGCCCGATTACAACGGTGGGCGTACTTTTCCCCTAGGCCGTTCTAGTTATTCGTTTCGAGCATCAGAACTGCGAAAATTTTGAGTTTCTCGAGCGTTTCTTACATCCAAACTGCCATATCTCGCGAACGGATTGATCAATCCGCAAAATTTCTGTTGCATCTGAAAGTAGAAATTCGCCCGATTACAAATGTATGCGTACTTTTCCCCTAGCCCGTTCTAGTTATTCGTTTCGAGCAACAGAACTGCGAAAATTTTGAGTTTCTCAAGCGTTGCTAACCTCCAAACTGCCATATCTCGCGAACGGATTGACCAATCCGCAAAATTTCTGTTGCATCTGAAAGTAGAAACTCGCCCGATTACAACGGTTGGCGTACTTTTCCCCTAGGCCGTTCTAGTTATTCGTTTCGAGCATCAGAACTGCGAAAATTTTGAGTTTCTCGAGCGTTTCTTACATCCAAACTGCCATATCTCGCGAACGGATTGATCAATCCGCAAAATTTCTGTTGCATCTGAAAGTAGAAATTCGCCCGATTACAAATGTATGCGTACTTTTCCCCTAGCCCGTTCTAGTTATTCGTTTCGAGCAACAGAACTGCGAAAATTTTGAGTTTCTCAAGCGTTGCTTACCTCCAAACTGCCATATCTCGCGAACGGATTGAACAATCCGCAAAATTTCTGTTGCATCTGAAAGTAGAAACTCGCCCGATTACAACGGTGTGCGTACTTTTCCCCTAGGCCGTTCTAGTTATGCTTGTCGAGCATCAGAACTGCGAAAATTTTGAGTTTCTCAAGCGTTTCTTACCTCCAAACTGCCATATCTCGCGAACGGAATGACCAATCCGCAAAATTTCTGTTGCATCTGATAGTAGAAATTCGCCCGATTACAAATGTATGCGTACTTTTCCCCTAGCCCGTTCTAGTTATTCGTTTCGAGCAACAGAACTGCGAAAATTTTGAGTTTCTCAAGCGTTGCTTACCTCCAAACTGCCATATCTCGCGAACGGATTGACCAATCCGCAAAATTTCTGTTGCATCTGAAAGTAGAAACTCGCCCGATTACAACGGTGTGCGTACTTTTCCCCTAGGCCGTTCTAGTTATGCTTGTCGAGCATCAGAACTGCGAAAATTTTGAGTTTCTCAAGCGTTTCTTACCTCCAAACTGCCATATCTCGCGAACGGAATGACCAATCCGCAAAATTTCTGTTGCATCTGAAAGTAGAAACACGCCCGATTACAACGGTGTGCGTACTTTTCCCCTAGCCCGTTCTAGTTATTCGTTTCGAGCAACAGAACTGCGAAAATTTTGAGTTTTTCAAGCGTTGCTTACCTCCAAACTGCCATATCTCGCGAACGGATTGACCAATCCGCAAAATTTCTGTTGCATCTGAAAGTAGAAACTCGCCCGATTACAACGGTATGCGTACTTTTCCCCTAGCCCGTTCCAGTTATTCGTTTCGAGCAACAGAACTGCGAAAATTTTGAGTTTTTCAAGCGTTGCTTACCTCCAAACTGCCATATCTCGCGAACGGATTGACCAATCCGCAAAATTTCTGTTGCATCTGAAAGTCGAAACTCGCCAGATTAAAACACTATGCGTACTTTTCCCCTAGGCCGTTCTAGTTATTCGTTTCGAGCATCAGAACTGCGAAAATTTTAAGTTTCTCAAGCGTTTCTTACTTCCAAACTGCCATATCTCGCGAACAGATTGACCAATCCGCAAAATTTCTGTTGCATCTGAAAGTAGAAACTCGCCCGATTACAACACTATTCGTACTTTTCCCCTAGGCCGTTCTAGTTATTCGTTTCGAGAATCAGAACTGCGAAAATTTTGAGTTTCTCAAGCGTTGCTTACCTCCAAACTGCCATATCTCGCGAACGGATTGAACAACTCGCAAAATTTCTGTTGCATCTGAAAGTAGAAACTCGCCCGATTACATCGGTGTGCGTACTTTTCCCCTAGGCCGTTCTAGTTATGCTTGTCGAGCATCAGAACTGCGAAAATTTTGAGTTTCTCAAGCGTTTCTTACCTCCAAACTGCCATATCTCGCGAACGGAATGACCAATCCGCAAAATTTCTGTTGCATCTGAAAGTAGAAACTCGCCCGACTACAACGGTGTGCGTACTTTTCCCCTAGGCCGTTCTTGTTATTCGTTTCGAGCATCAGAACCGCGAAAATTTTGTGTTTCTCAAGCGTTTCTTACATCCAAACTGCCACATCTCGCGAACGGATTGACCAATCCGCAAAATTTCTGTTGCATCTGAAAGTAGAAACTCGCCCGATTACAACGGTATGCGTACTTTTCCCCTAGGCCGTTCTAGTTATTCGTTTCGAGTATCACAACTGCGAAAATTTTGAGTTTCTCAAGCGTTTCTTACTTCCGAACTGCCATATCTCGCGAACGGATTGAACAATTCGCAAAATTTCTGTTGCATCTGAAAGTAGAAACTCGCCCGATTACAACGGTGTGCGTACTTTTCCCCTAGGCCGTTCTAGTTATTCGTTTCGAGCAACAGAACTGCGAAAATTTTGAGTTTCTCGAGCGTTTCTTACATCCAAACTGCCATATCTCGCGAACGGATTGCCCAATCCGCAAAATTTCTGTTGCATCTGAAAGTAGAAATTCGCCCGATTACAAATGTATGCTTACTTTTCCCCTAGCCCGTTCTAGTTATTCGTTTCGAGCAACAGAACTGCGAAAATTTTGAGTTTCTCAAGCGTTGCTTACCTCCAAACTGCCATATCTCGCGAACGGATTGACCAATCCGCAAAATTTCTGTTGCATCTGAAAGTAGAAACTCGCCCGATTACAACGGTGTGCGTACTTTTCCCCTAGGCCGTTCTAGTTATGCTTGTCGAGCATCAGAACTGCGAAAATTTTGAGTTTCTCGAGCGTTTCTTACCTCCAAACTGCCATATCTCGCGAACGGATTGACCAATCCGCAAAATTTCTGTTGCATCTGAAAGTAGAAACTCGCCCGATTACAACACTATGCGTACTTTTCCCCTAGGCCGTTCTAGTTATTCGTTTCGAGTATCACAACTGCGAAAATTTTGAGTTTCTCAAGCGTTTCTTACTTCCGAACTGCCATATCCTGCGAACGGATTGACCAATCCGCAAAATTTCTGTTGCATCTCAAAGTAGAAACTCGCCCGATTACAACGGTATGCGTACTTTTCCCCTAGGCCGTTCTTGTTATTCGTTTCGAGCATCAGAACTGCGAAAATTTTGAGTTTCTCAAGCGTTTCTTTCCTCCATACTGCCATATCTCGCGAACGGATTGACCAATCCGCAAAATTTCTGTTGCATCGGAAAGTAGAAACTCGCCCGATTACAACGGTATGCGTACTTTTCCCCTAGCCCGTTCTAGTTATTCGTTTCGAGCATCAGAACTGCGAAAATTTTGAGTTTCTCAAGCGTTGCTTACCTCCAAACTGCCATATCTCGCGAACGGATTGAACAATTCGCAAAATTTCTGTTGCATCTGAAAGTAGAAACTCGCCCGATTACAACGGTGTGCGTACTTTTCCCCTAGGCCGTTCTAGTTATTCGTTTCGAGCAACAGAACTGCGAAAATTTTGAGTTTCTCGAGCGTTTCTTACATCCAAACTGCCATATCTCGCGAACGGATTGCCCAATCCGCAAAATTTCTGTTGCATCTGAAAGTAGAAATTCGCCCGATTACAAATGTATGCTTACTCTTCCCCTAGCCCGTTCTAGTTATTCGTTTCGAGCAACAGAACTGCGAAAATTTTGAGTTTCTCAAGCGTTGCTTACCTCCAAACTACCATATCTCGCGAACGGATTGACCAATCCGCAAAATTTCTGTTGCATCTGAAAGTAGAAACTCGCCCGATTACAACGGTGTGCGTACTTTTCCCCTAGGCCGTTCTAGTTATGCTTTTCGAGCATCAGAACTGCGAAAATTTTGAGCTTCTCGAGCGTTTCTTACCTCCAAACTGCCATATCTCGCGAACGGATTGACCAATCCGCAAAATTTCTGTTGCATCTGAAAGTAGAAACTCGCCCGATTACAACACTATGCGTACTTTTCCCCTAGGCCGTTCTAGTTATTCGTTTCGAGTATCACAACTGCGAAAATTTTGAGTTTCTCAAGCGTTTCTTACTTCCGAACTGCCATATCCTGCGAACGGATTGACCAATCCGCAAAATTTCTGTTGCATCTCAAAGTAGAAACTCGCCCGATTACAACACTATGCGTACTTTTCCCCTAGGCCGTTCTAGTTATTCGTTTCGAGCATCAGAACTGCGAAAATTTTGAGTTTCTCAAGCGTTTCTTACCTCCAAACTGCCATATCTCGCGAACGGATTGACCAATCCGCAAAATTTCTGTTGCATCTGAAAGTAGAAACTCGCCCGATTACAACGGTATGCGTACTTTTCCCCTAGCCCGTTCTAGTTATTCGTTTCGAGCAACAGAACTGCGAAAATTTTGAGTTTTTCAAGCGTTGCTTACCTCCAAACTGCTATATCTCGCGAACGGATTAACCAATCCGCAAAATTTCTGTTGCATCTGAAAGTAGAAACTCGCCCGATTACAACGGTGTGCGTACTATTCCCCTAGGCCGTTCTAGTTATTCGTTTCGAGCATCAGAACTGCGAAAATTTTGAGTTTCTCGAGCGTTTCTTACATCCAAACTGCCATATCTCGCGAACGGATTGACCAATCCGCAAAATTTCTGTTGCATCTGAAAGTAGAAACTCGCCCGATTACAACGGTATGCGTACTTTTCCCCTAGCTCGTTCTAGTTATTCGTTTCGAGCAACAGAACTGCGAAAATTTTGAGTTTCTCAAGCGTTGCTTACATCCAAACTGCCATATCTCGCGAACGGATTGACCAATCCGCAAAATTTCTGTTGCATCTGAAAGTAGAAACTCGCCCGATTACAACGGTATGCGTACTTTTCCCCTAGCCCGTTCTAGTTATTCGTTTCGAGCATCAGAACTGCGAAAATTTTGAGTTTCTCAAGCGTTGCTTACCTCCAAACTGCCATATCTCGCGAACGGATTGACCAATCCGCAAAGTTTCTGTTGCATCTGAAAGCAGAAACTCGCCCGATTACAACGGTGTGCGTACTTTTCCCCTAGGCCGTTCTTGTTATTCGTTTCGAGCATCAGAACTGCGAAAATTTTGTGTTTCTCAAGCGTTTCTTACATCCAAACTGCCATATCTCGCGAACGGATTGACCAATCCGCAAAATTTCTGTTGCATCTGAAAGTAGAAACTCGCCCAATTACAACGGTATGCGTCCCTTCCCCTAGCCCGTTCTAGTTATTCATTTCGAGCAACAGAACTGCGAAAATTTTGAGTTTTTCAAGCGTTGCTTACCTCCAAACTGCCATATCTCGCGAACGGATTGACCAATCCGCAAAATTTCTGTTGCATGTGAAAGTAGAAACTCGCCCGAAAACAACGGTGTGCGTACTTTTCCCCTAGGCCGTTCTAGTCATGCTTGTCGAGCATCAGAACTGCGAAAATTTTGAGTTTCTCGAGCGTTTCTTACATCCAAACTGCCATATCTCGCGAACGGATTGACCAATCCGCAAAATTTCTGTTGCATCTGAAAGTAGAAACTCGCCCGATTACAACACTATGCGTACTTTTCCCCTAGGCCGTTCTAGTTATTCGTTTCGAGTATCACAACTGCGAAAATTTTGAGTTTCTCAAGCGTTTCTTACTTCCGAACTGCCATATCCTGCGAACGGATTGACCAATCCGCAAAATTTCTGTTGCATCTCAAAGTAGAAGCTCGCCCGATTACAACACTATGCGTACTTTTCCCCTAGGCCGTTCTAGTTATTCGTTTCGAGCATCAGAACTGCGAAAATTTTGAGTTTCTCAAGCGTTTCTTACCTCCAAACTGCCATATCTCGCGAACGGATTGACCAATCCGCAAAATTTCTGTTGCATCTGAAAGTAGAAACTCGCCCGATTACAACGGTATGCGTACTTTTCCCCTAGCCCGTTCTAGTTATTCGTTTCGAGCAACAGAACTGCGAAAATTTTGAATTTTTCAAGCGTTGCTTACCTCCAAACTGCCATATCTCGCGAACGGATTGACCAATCCGCAAAATTTCTGTTGCATCTGAAAGTAGAAACTCGCCCGATTACAAATGTATGCGTACTTTTCCCCTAGCCCGTTCTAGTTATTCGTTTCGAGCAACAGAACTGCGAAAATTTTGAGTTTCTCAAGCGTTGCTTACATCCAAACTGCCATATCTCGCGAACGGATTGACCAATCCGCAAAATTTCTGTTACATCTGAAAGTAGAAATTCGTCCGATTACAACTGTATGCGTACTTTTCCCCTAGCCCGTTCTAGTTATTCGTTTCGAGCAACAGAACTGCGAAAATTTTGAGTTTCTCAATCGTTGCTTACCTCCAAACTGCCATATCTCGCGAACGGATTGACCAATCCGCAAAATTTCTGTTGCATCTGGAAGTAGAAACGCGCCCGATTACAACGGTGTGCGTACTTTTCCCCTAGGCCGTTCTTGTTATTCGTTTCGAGCATCAGGACTGCGAAAATTTTGAGTTTCTCAAGCGTTTCTTACCTCCAAACTGCCATATCTCGCGAACGGATTGACCAATCCGCAAAATTTCTGTTGCATCTCAAGGTAGAAACACGCCCGATTACAACACTATGCGTACTTTTCCCCTAGGCCGTTCTAGTTATTCGTTTCGAGCATCAGAACTGCGAAAATTTTGAGTTTCTCAACCGTTTCTTACTTCCAAACTGCCATATCTCGCGAACGGATTGACCAATCCGCTAAATTTCTGTTGCATCTCAAAGTAGAAACTCGCCCGATTACAACACTATGCGTACTTTTCCCCTAGGCCGTTCTAGTTATTCGTTTCGAGCATCAGAACTGCGAAAATTTTGAGTTTCTCGAGCGTTTCTTACATCCAAACTGCCATATCTCGCGAACGGATTGACCAATCCGCAAAATTTCTGTTGCATCTGAAAGTAGAAATTCGCCCGATTACAACTGTATGCGTACTTTTCCCCTAGGCCGTTCTAGTTATGCTTGTCGAGCATCAGAACTGCGAAAATTTTGAGTTTCTCAAGCGTTTCTTACCTCCAAACTGCCATATCTCGCGAACGGAATGACAAATCCGCAAAATTTCTGTTGCATCTGAAAGTAGAAACTCGCCCGATTACAACGGTGTGCGTACTTTTCCCCTAGGCTGTGCTAGTTATGCTTGTCGAGCATCAGAACTGCGAAAATTTTGAGTGTCTCAAGCGTTGCTTACCTCCAAACTGCCATATCTCGCGAACGGATTGACCAATCCGCAAAATTTCTGTTGCATCTGAAAGTAGAAACTCGCCCGATTACAACGGTGTGCGTACTTTTCCCCTAGGCCGTTCTAGTTATGCTTGTCGAGCATCAGAACTGCGAAAATTTTGAGTTTCTCAAGCGTTTCTTACCTCCAAACTGCCATATCTCGCGAACGGAATGACCGATCCGCAAAATTTCTGTTGCATCTGAAAGTAGAAACTCGCCCGATTACAACACTATGCGTACTTTTCCCCTAGGCCGTTCTAGTTATTCGTTTCGAGCATCAGAACTGCGAAAATTTTGAGTTTCTCAAGCGTTTCTTACCTCCAAACTGCCATATTTCGCGAACGGATTGACCAATCCGCAAAATTTCTGTTGCATCTGAAAGTAGAAACTCGCCCGATTACAACGGTATGCGTACTTTTCCCCTAGCCCGTTCTAGTTATTCGTTTCGAGCAACAGAACTGCGAAAATTTTGAGTTTTTCAAGCGTTGCTTACCTCCAAACTGCCATATCTCGCGAACGGATTGACCAATCCGCAAAATTTCTGTTGCATCTGAAAGTAGAAACTCGCCCGATTACAACGGTATGCGTACTTTTCCCCTAGGCCGTTCTAGTTATTCGTTTCGAGCATCAGAACTGCGAAAATTTTGAGTTTCTCAAGCGTTTCTTACATCCAAACTGCCATATCTCGCGAACGGATTGGCCAATCCGCAAAATTTCTGTTGCATCTGAAAGTAGAAACTCGCCCAATTACAACGGTATGCGTACTTTTCCCCTAGCCCGTTCTAGTTATTCGTTTCGAGCAACAGAACTGCGAAAATTTTGAGTTTTTCAAGCGTTGCTTACCTCCAAACTGCCATATCTCGCGAACGGATTGACCAATCCGCAAAATTTCTGTTGCATCTGAAAGTAGAAACTCGCCCGATTACAACGGTGTGCGTACTTTTCCCCTAGGCCGTTCTAGTTATGCTTGTCGAGCATCAGAACTGCGAAAATTTTGAGTTTCTCGAGCGTTTCTTACCTCCAAACTGCCATATCTCGCGAACGGATTGACCAATCCGCAAAATTTCTGTTGCATCTGAAAGTAGAAACTCGCCCGATTACAACACTATGCGAACTTTTCCCCTAGGCCGTTCTAGTTATTCGTTTCGAGCATCAGAACTGCGAAAATTTTGAGTTTCTCAAGCGTTTCTTACTTCCAAACTGCCATATTTTGCGAACGGATTGACCAATCCGCAAAATTTCTGTTGCATCTGAAAGTAGAAACTCGCCCGATTACAACGGTATGCGTACTTTTCCCCTAGCCCGTTCTAGTTATTCGTTTCGAGCAACAGAACTGCGAAAATTTTGAGTTTTTCAAGCGTTGCTTACCTCCAAACTGCCATATCTCGCGAACGGATTGACCAATCCGCAAAATTTCTGTTGCATCTGAAAGTAGAAACTCGCCCGATTACAACGGTATGCGTACTTTTCCCCTAGGCCGTTCTAGTTATTCGTTTCGAGCATCAGAACTGCGAAAATTTTGAGTTTCTCAAGCGTTTCTTACATCCAAACTGCCATATCTCGCGAACGGATTGACCAATCCGTAAAATTTCTGTTGCATCTCAAAGTAGAAACTCGCCCGATTACAACACTATGCGTACTTTTCCCCTAGGCCGTTCTAGTTATTCGTTTCGAGCATCAGAACTGCGAAAATTTTGAGTTTCTCAAGCGTTTCTTACCTCCAAACTGCCATATCTCGCGAACGGATTGAACAATCCGCAAAATTTCTGTTGCATCTGAAAGTAGAAACTCGCCCGATTACAACTGTATGCGTACTTTTCCCCTAGCCCGTTCTAGTTATTCGTTTCGAGCATCAGAACTGCGAAAATTTTGAGTTTCTCAAGCGTTGCTTACCTCCAAACTGCCATATCTCGCGAACGGATTGACCAATCCGCAAAATTTCTGTTGCATCTGAAAGTAGAAACTCGCCCGATTACAACGGTGTTCGTACTTTTCCCCTAGGCCGTTCTAGTTATTCGTTTCGAGCATCAGAACTGCGAAAATTTTGAGTTTCTCGAGCGTTTCTTACATCCAAACTGCCATATCTCGCGAACGGATTGACCAATCCGCAAAATTTCTGTTGCATCTGAAAGTAGAAATTCGCCCGATTACAACTGTATGCGTACTTTTCCCCTAGCCCGTTCTAGTTATTCGTTTCGAGCAACAGAACTGCGAAAATTTTGAGTTTCTCAAGCGTTGCTTACCTCCAAACTGCCATATCTCGCGAACGGATTGACCAATCCGCAAAATTTCTGTTGCATCTCAAAGTAGAAACTCGCCCGATTACAACACTATGCGTACTTTTCCCCTAGGCCGTTCTAGTTATGCTTGTCGAGCATCAGAACTGCGAAAATTTTGAGTGTCTCAAGCGTTGCTTACCTCCAAACTGCCATATCTCGCGAACGGATTGACCAATCCGCAAAATTTCTGTTGCATCTGAAAGTAGAAACTCGCCCGATTACAACGGTGTGCGTACTTTTCCCCTAGGCCGTTCTAGTTATGCTTGTCGAGCATCAGAACTGCGAAAATTTTGAGTTTCTCAAGCGTTTCTTACCTCCAAACTGCCATATCTCGCGAACGGAATGACCGATCCGCAAAATTTCTGTTGCATCTGAAAGTAGAAACTCGCCCGATTACAACACTATGCGTACTTTTCCCCTAGGCCGTTCTAGTTATTCGTTTCGAGCATCAGAACTGCGAAAATTTTGAGTTTCTCAAGCGTTTCTTACCTCCAAACTGCCATATTTCGCGAACGGATTGACCAATCCGCAAAATTTCTGTTGCATCTGAAAGTAGAAACTCGCCCGATTACAACGGTATGCGTACTTTTCCCCTAGCCCGTTCTAGTTATTCGTTTCGAGCAACAGAACTGCGAAAATTTTGAGTTTTTCAAGCGTTGCTTACCTCCAAACTGCCATATCTCGCGAACGGATTGACCAATCCGCAAAATTTCTGTTGCATCTGAAAGTAGAAACTCGCCCGATTACAACGGTATGCGTACTTTTCCCCTAGGCCGTTCTAGTTATTCGTTTCGAGCATCAGAACTGCGAAAATTTTGAGTTTCTCAAGCGTTTCTTACATCCAAACTGCCATATCTCGCGAACGGATTGACCAATCCGCAAAATTTCTATTGCATCTGAAAGTAGAAACTCGCCCAATTACAACGGTATGCGTACTTTTCCCCTAGCCCGTTCTAGTTATTCGTTTCGAGCAACAGAACTGCGAAAATTTTGAGTTTTTCAAGCGTTGCTTACCTCCAAACTGCCATATCTCGCGAACGGATTGACCAATCCGCAAAATTTCTGTTGCATCTGAAAGTAGAAACTCGCCCGATTACAACGGTGTGCGTACTTTTCCCCTAGGCCGTTCTAGTTATGCTTGTCGAGCATCAGAACTGCGAAAATTTTGAGTTTCTCAAGCGTTTCTTACCTCCAAACTGCCATATCTCGCGAACGGAATGACCGATCCGCAAAATTTCTGTTGCATCTGAAAGTAGAAACTCGCCCGATTACAACACTATGCGTACTTTTCCCCTAGGCCGTTCTAGTTATTCGTTTCGAGCATCAGAACTGCGAAAATTTTGAGTTTCTCAAGCGTTTCTTACCTCCAAACTGCCATATTTCGCGAACGGATTGACCAATCCGCAAAATTTCTGTTGCATCTGAAAGTAGAAACTCGCCCGATTACAACGGTATGCGTACTTTTCCCCTAGCCCGTTCTAGTTATTCGTTTCGAGCAACAGAACTGCGAAAATTTTGAGTTTTTCAAGCGTTGCTTACCTCCAAACTGCCATATCTCGCGAACGGATTGACCAATCCGCAAAATTTCTGTTGCATCTGAAAGTAGAAACTCGCCCGTTTACAACGGTATGCGTACTTTTCCCCTAGGCCGTTCTAGTTATTCGTTTCGAGCATCAGAACTGCGAAAATTTTGAGTTTCTCAAGCGTTTCTTACATCCAAACTGCCATATCTCGCGAACGGATTGACCAATCCGCAAAATTTCTATTGCATCTGAAAGTAGAAACTCGCCCAATTACAACGGTATGCGTACTTTTCCCCTAGCCCGTTCTAGTTATTCGTTTCGAGCAACAGAACTGCGAAAATTTTGAGTTTTTCAAGCGTTGCTTACCTCCAAACTGCCATATCTCGCGAACGGATTGACCAATCCGCAAAATTTCTGTTGCATCTGAAAGTAGAAACTCGCCCGATTACAACGGTGTGCGTACTTTTCCCCTAGGCCGTTCTAGTTATGCTTGTCGAGCATCAGAACTGCGAAAATTTTGAGTTTCTCGAGCGTTTCTTACCTCCAAACTGCCATATCTCGCGAACGGATTGACCAATCCGCAAAATTTCTGTTGCATCTGAAAGTAGAAACTCGCCCGATTACAACACTATGCGAACTTTTCCCCTAGGCCGTTCTAGTTATTCGTTTCGAGCATCAGAACTGCGAAAATTTTGAGTTTCTCAAGCGTTTCTTACTTCCAAACTGCCATATCTCGCGAACGGATTGACCAATCCGTAAAATTTCTGTTGCATCTCAAAGTAGAAACTCGCCCGATTACAACACTATGCGTACTTTTCCCCTAGGCCGTTCTAGTTATTCGTTTCGAGCATCAGAACTGCGAAAATTTTGAGTTTCTCAAGCGTTTCTTACCTCCAAACTGCCATATCTCGCGAACGGATTGAACAATCCGCAAAATTTCTGTTGCATCTGAAAGTAGAAACTCGCCCGATTACAACGGTATGCGTACTTTTCCCCTAGCCCGTTCTAGTTATTCGTTTCGAGCATCAGAACTGCGAAAATTTTGAGTTTCTCAAGCGTTGCTTACCTCCAAACTGCCATATCTCGCGAACGGATTGACCAATCCGCAAAATTTCTGTTGCATCTGAAAGCAGAAACTCGCCCGATTACAACGGTGTTCGTACTTTTCCCCTAGGCCGTTCTAGTTATTCGTTTCGAGCATCAGAACTGCGAAAATTTTGAGTTTCTCGAGCGTTTCTTACATCCAAACTGCCATATCTCGCGAACGGATTGACCAATCCGCAAAATTTCTGTTACATCTGAAAGTAGAAATTCGTCCGATTACAACTGTATGCGTACTTTTCCCCTAGCCCGTTCTAGTTATTCGTTTCGAGCAACAGAACTGCGAAAATTTTGAGTTTCTCAATCGTTGCTTACCTCCAAACTGCCATATCTCGCGAACGGATTGACCAATCCGCAAAATTTCTGTTGCATCTGAAAGTAGAAACGCGCCCGATTACAACGGTGTGCGTACTTTTCCCCTAGGCCGTTCTTGTTATTCGTTTCGAGCATCAGGACTGCGAAAATTTTGAGTTTCTCAAGCGTTTCTTACCTCCAAACTGCCATATCTCGCGAACGGATTGACCAATCCGCAAAATTTCTGTTGCATCTCAAGGTAGAAACACGCCCGATTACAACACTATGCGTACTTTTCCCCTAGGCCGTTCTAGTTATTCGTTTCGAGCATCAGAACTGCGAAAATTTTGAGTTTCTCAAGCGTTTCTTACTTCCAAACTGCCATATCTCGCGAACGGATTGACCAATCCGCAAAATTTCTGTTGCATCTCAAAGTAGAAACTCGCCCGATTACAACACTATGCGTACTTTTCCCCTAGGCCGTTCTAGTTATTCGTTTCGAGCATCAGAACTGCGAAAATTTTGAGTTTCTCGAGCGTTTCTTACATCCAAACTGCCATATCTCGCGAACGGATTGACCAATCCGCAAAATTTCTGTTGCATCTGAAAGTAGAAATTCGCCCGATTACAACTGTATGCGTACTTTTCCCCTAGGCCGTTCTAGTTATGCTTGTCGAGCATCAGAACTGCGAAAATTTTGAGTTTCTCAAGCGTTTCTTACCTCCAAACTGCCATATCTCGCGAACGGAATGACAAATCCGCAAAATTTCTGTTGCATCTGAAAGTAGAAACTCGCCCGATTACAACGGTGTGCGTACTTTTCCCCTAGGCCGTGCTAGTTATGCTTGTCGAGCATCAGAACTGCGAAAATTTTGAGTGTCTCAAGCGTTGCTTACCTCCAAACTGCCATATCTCGCGAACGGATTGACCAATCCGCAAAATTTCTGTTGCATCTGAAAGTAGAAACTCGCCCGATTACAACGGTGTGCGTACTTTTCCCCTAGGCCGTTCTAGTTATGCTTGTCGAGCATCAGAACTGCGAAAATTTTGAGTTTCTCAAGCGTTTCTTACCTCCAAACTGCCATATCTCGCGAACGGAATGACCGATCCGCAAAATTTCTGTTGCATCTGAAAGTAGAAACTCGCCCGATTACAACACTATGCGTACTTTTCCCCTAGGCCGTTCTACTTATTCGTTTCGAGCATCAGAACTGCGAAAATTTTGAGTTTCTCAAGCGTTTCTTACCTCCAAACTGCCATATTTTGCGAACGGATTGACCAATCCGCAAAATTTCTGTTGCATCTGAAAGTAGAAACTCGCCCGATTACAACGGTATGCGTACTTTTCCCCTAGCCCGTTCTAGTTATTCGTTTCGAGCAACAGAACTGCGAAAATTTTGAGTTTTTCAAGCGTTGCTTACCTCCAAACTGCCATATCTCGCGAACGGATTGACCAATCCGCAAAATTTCTGTTGCATCTGAAAGTAGAAACTCGCCCGATTACAACGGTATGCGTACTTTTCCCCTAGGCCGTTCTAGTTATTCGTTTCGAGCATCAGAACTGCGAAAATTTTGAGTTTCTCAAGCGTTTCTTACATCCAAACTGCCATATCTCGCGAACGGATTGACCAATCCGCAAAATTTCTGTTGCATCTGAAAGTAGAAACTCGCCCAATTACAACGGTATGCGTACTTTTCCCCTAGCCCGTTCTAGTTATTCGTTTCGAGCAACAGAACTGCGAAAATTTTGAGTTTTTCAAGCGTTGCTTACCTCCAAACTGCCATATCTCGCGAACGGATTGACCAATCCGCAAAATTTCTGTTGCATCTGAAAGTAGAAACTCGCCCGATTACAACGGTGTGCGTACTTTTCCCCTAGGCCGTTCTAGTTATGCTTGTCGAGCATCAGAACTGCGAAAATTTTGAGTTTCTCGAGCGTTTCTTACCTCCAAACTGCCATATCTCGCGAACGGATTGACCAATCCGCAAAATTTCTGTTGCATCTGAAAGTAGAAACTCGCCCGATTACAACACTATGCGAACTTTTCCCCTAGGCCGTTCTAGTTATTGGTTTCGAGCATCAGAACTGCGAAAATTTTGAGTTTCTCAAGCGTTTCTTACTTCCAAACTGCCATATCTCGCGAACGGATTGACCAATCCGTAAAATTTCTGTTGCATCTCAAAGTAGAAACTCGCCCGATTACAACACTATGCGTACTTTTCCCCTAGGCCGTTCTAGTTATTCGTTTCGAGCATCAGAACTGCGAAAATTTTGAGTTTCTCAAGCGTTTCTTACCTCCAAACTGCCATATCTCGCGAACGGATTGAACAATCCGCAAAATTTCTGTTGCATCTGAAAGTAGAAACTCGCCCGATTACAACTGTATGCGTACTTTTCCCCTAGCCCGTTCTAGTTATTCGTTTCGAGCATCAGAACTGCGAAAATTTTGAGTTTCTCAAGCGTTGCTTACCTCCAAACTGCCATATCTCGCGAACGGATTGACCAATCCGCAAAATTTCTGTTGCATCTGAAAGTAGAAACTCGCCCGATTACAACGGTGTGCGTACTTTTCCCCTAGGCCGTTCTAGTTATGCTTGTCGAGCATCAGAACTGCGAAAATTTTGAGTTTCTCAAGCGTTTCTTACCTCCAAACTGCCATATCTCGCGAACGGAATGACCGATCCGCAAAATTTCTGTTGCATCTGAAAGTAGAAACTCGCCCGATTACAACACTATGCGTACTTTTCCCCTAGGCCGTTCTAGTTATTCGTTTCGAGCATCAGAACTGCGAAAATTTTGAGTTTCTCAAGCGTTTCTTACCTCCAAACTGCCATATTTCGCGAACGGATTGACCAATCCGCAAAATTTCTGTTGCATCTGAAAGTAGAAACTCGCCCGATTACAACGGTATGCGTACTTTTCCCCTAGCCCGTTCTAGTTATTCGTTTCGAGCAACAGAACTGCGAAAATTTTGAGTTTTTCAAGCGTTGCTTACCTCCAAACTGCCATATCTCGCGAACGGATTGACCAATCCGCAAAATTTCTGTTGCATCTGAAAGTAGAAACTCGCCCGATTACAACGGTATGCGTACTTTTCCCCTAGGCCGTTCTAGTTATTCGTTTCGAGCATCAGAACTGCGAAAATTTTGAGTTTCTCAAGCGTTTCTTACATCCAAACTGCCATATCTCGCGAACGGATTGACCAATCCGCAAAATTTCTATTGCATCTGAAAGTAGAAACTCGCCCAATTACAACGGTATGCGTACTTTTCCCCTAGCCCGTTCTAGTTATTCGTTTCGAGCAACAGAACTGCGAAAATTTTGAGTTTTTCAAGCGTTGCTTACCTCCAAACTGCCATATCTCGCGAACGGATTGACCAATCCGCAAAATTTCTGTTGCATCTGAAAGTAGAAACTCGCCCGATTACAACGGTGTGCGTACTGTTCCCCTAGGCCGTTCTAGTTATGCTTGTCGAGCATCAGAACTGCGAAAATTTTGAGTTTCTCGAGCGTTTCTTACCTCCAAACTGCCATATCTCGCGAACGGATTGACCAATCCGCAAAATTTCTGTTGCATCTGAAAGTAGAAACTCGCCCGATTACAACACTATGCGAACTTTTCCCCTAGGCCGTTCTAGTTATTCGTTTCGAGCATCAGAACTGCGAAAATTTTGAGTTTCTCAAGCGTTTCTTACTTCCAAACTGCCATATCTCGCGAACGGATTGACCAATCCGTAAAATTTCTGTTGCATCTCAAAGTAGAAACTCGCCCGATTACAACACTATGCGTACTTTTCCCCTAGGCCGTTCTAGTTATTCGTTTCGAGCATCAGAACTGCGAAAATTTTGAGTTTCTCAAGCGTTTCTTACCTCCAAACTGCCATATCTCGCGAACGGATTGAACAATCCGCAAAATTTCTGTTGCATCTGAAAGTAGAAACTCGCCCGATTACAACGGTATGCGTACTTTTCCCCTAGCCCGTTCTAGTTATTCGTTTCGAGCATCAGAACTGCGAAAATTTTGAGTTTCTCAAGCGTTGCTTACCTCCAAACTGCCATATCTCGCGAACGGATTGACCAATCCGCAAAATTTCTGTTGCATCTGAAAGTAGAAACTCGCCCGATTACAACGGTGTTCGTACTTTTCCCCTAGGCCGTTCTAGTTATTCGTTTCGAGCATCAGAACTGCGAAAATTTTGAGTTTCTCGAGCGTTTCTTACATCCAAACTGCCATATCTCGCGAACGGATTGACCAATCCGCAAAATTTCTGTTGCATCTGAAAGTAGAAATTCGCCCGATTACAAATGTATGCGTACTTTTCCCCTAGCCCGTTCTAGTTATTCGTTTCGAGCAACAGAACTGCGAAAATTTTGAGTTTCTCAAGCGTTGCTTACATCCAAACTGCCATATCTCGCGAACGGATTGACCAATCCGCAAAATTTCTGTTACATCTGAAAGTAGAAATTCGTCCGATTACAACTGTATGCGTACTTTTCCCCTAGCCCGTTCTAGTTATTCGTTTCGAGCAACAGAACTGCGAAAATTTTGAGTTTCTCAATCGTTGCTTACCTCCAAACTGCCATATCTCGCGAACGGATTGACCAATCCGCAAAATTTCTGTTGCATCTGAAAGTAGAAACGCGCCCGATTACAACGGTGTGCGTACTTTTCCCCTAGGCCGTTCTTGTTATTCGTTTCGAGCATCAGGACTGCGAAAATTTTGAGTTTCTCAAGCGTTTCTTACCTCCAAACTGCCATATCTCGCGAACGGATTGACCAATCCGCAAAATTTCTGTTGCATCTCAAGGTAGAAACACGCCCGATTACAACACTATGCGTACTTTTCCCCTAGGCCGTTCTAGTTATTCGTTTCGAGCATCAGAACTGCGAAAATTTTGAGTTTCTCAAGCGTTTCTTACTTCCAAACTGCCATATCTCGCGAACGGATTGACCAATCCGCAAAATTTCTGTTGCATCTCAAAGTAGAAACTCGCCCGATTACAACACTATGCGTACTTTTCCCCTAGGCCGTTCTAGTTATTCGTTTCGAGCATCAGAACTGCGAAAATTTTGAGTTTCTCGAGCGTTTCTTACATCCAAACTGCCATATCTCGCGAACGGATTGACCAATCCGCAAAATTTCTGTTGCATCTGAAAGTAGAAATTCGCCCGATTACAACTGTATGCGTACTTTTCCCCTAGGCCGTTCTAGTTATGCTTGTCGAGCATCAGAACTGCGAAAATTTTGAGTTTCTCAAGCGTTTCTTACCTCCAAACTGCCATATCTCGCGAACGGAATGACAAATCCGCAAAATTTCTGTTGCATCTGAAAGTAGAAACTCGCCCGATTACAACGGTGTGCGTACTTTTCCCCTAGGCCGTGCTAGTTATGCTTGTCGAGCATCAGAACTGCGAAAATTTTGAGTGTCTCAAGCGTTGCTTACCTCCAAACTGCCATATCTCGCGAACGGATTGACCAATCCGCAAAATTTCTGTTGCATCTGAAAGTAGAAACTCGCCCGATTACAACGGTGTGCGTACTTTTCCCCTAGGCCGTTCTAGTTATGCTTGTCGAGCATCAGAACTGCGAAAATTTTGAGTTTCTCAAGCGTTTCTTACCTCCAAACTGCCATATCTCGCGAACGGAATGACCGATCCGCAAAATTTCTGTTGCATCTGAAAGTAGAAACTCGCCCGATTACAACACTATGCGTACTTTTCCCCTAGGCCGTTCTAGTTATTCGTTTCGAGCATCAGAACTGCGAAAATTTTGAGTTTCTCAAGCGTTTCTTACCTCCAAACTGCCATATTTTGCGAACGGATTGACCAATCCGCAAAATTTCTGTTGCATCTGAAAGTAGAAACTCGCCCGATTACAACGGTAAGCGTACTTTTCCCCTAGCCCGGTCTAGTTATTCGTTTCGAGCAACAGAACTGCGAAAATTTTGAGTTTTTCAAGCGTTGCTTACCTCCAAACTGCCATATCTCGCGAACGGATTGACCAATCCGCAAAATTTCTGTTGCATCTGAAAGTAGAAACTCGCCCGATTACAACGGTATGCGTACTTTTCCCCTAGGCCGTTCTAGTTATTCGTTTCGAGCATCAGAACTGCGAAAATTTTGAGTTTCTCAAGCGTTTCTTACATCCAAACTGCCATATCTCGCGAACGGATTGACCAATCCGCAAAATTTCTGTTGCATCTGAAAGTAGAAACTCGCCCAATTACAACGGTATGCGTACTTTTCCCCTAGCCCGTTCTAGTTATTCGTTTCGAGCAACAGAACTGCGAAAATTTTGAGTTTTTCAAGCGTTGCTTACCTCCAAACTGCCATATCTCGCGAACGGATTGACCAATCCGCAAAATTTCTGTTGCATCTGAAAGTAGAAACTCGCCCGATTACAACGGTGTGCGTACTTTTCCCCTAGGCCGTTCTAGTTATGCTTGTCGAGCATCAGAACTGCGAAAATTTTGAGTTTCTCGAGCGTTTCTTACCTCCAAACTGCCATATCTCGCGAACGGATTGACCAATCCGCAAAATTTCTGTTGCATCTGAAAGTAGAAACTCGCCCGATTACAACACTATGCGAACTTTTCCCCTAGGCCGTTCTAGTTATTCGTTTCGAGCATCAGAACTGCGAAAATTTTGAGTTTCTCAAGCGTTTCTTACTTCCAAACTGCCATATCTCGCGAACGGATTGACCAATCCGTAAAATTTCTGTTGCATCTCAAAGTAGAAACTCGCCCGATTACAACACTATGCGTACTTTTCCCCTAGGCCGTTCTAGTTATTCGTTTCGAGCATCAGAACTGCGAAAATTTTGAGTTTCTCAAGCGTTGCTTACCTCCAAACTGCCATATCTCGCGAACGGATTGACCAATCCGCAAAATTTCTGTTGCATCTGAAAGTAGAAACTCGCCCGATTACAACGGTGTGCGTACTTTTCCCCTAGGCCGTTCTAGTTATGCTTGTCGAGCATCAGAACTGCGAAAATTTTGAGTTTCTCAAGCGTTTCTTACCTCCAAACTGCCATATCTCGCGAACGGAATGACCGATCCGCAAAATTTCTGTTGCATCTGAAAGTAGAAACTCGCCCGATTACAACACTATGCGTACTTTTCCCCTAGGCCGTTCTAGTTATTCGTTTCGAGCATCAGAACTGCGAAAATTTTGAGTTTCTCAAGCGTTTCTTACCTCCAAACTGCCATATTTCGCGAACGGATTGACCAATCCGCAAAATTTCTGTTGCATCTGAAAGTAGAAACTCGCCCGATTACAACGGTATGCGTACTTTTCCCCTAGCCCGTTCTAGTTATTCGTTTCGAGCAACAGAACTGCGAAAATTTTGAGTTTTTCAAGCGTTGCTTACCTCCAAACTGCCATATCTCGCGAACGGATTGACCAATCCGCAAAATTTCTGTTGCATCTGAAAGTAGAAACTCGCCCGATTACAACGGTATGCGTACTTTTCCCCTAGGCCGTTCTAGTTATTCGTTTCGAGCATCAGAACTGCGAAAATTTTGAGTTTCTCAAGCGTTTCTTACATCCAAACTGCCATATCTCGCGAACGGATTGACCAATCCGCAAAATTTCTATTGCATCTGAAAGTAGAAACTCGCCCAATTACAACGGTATGCGTACTTTTCCCCTAGCCCGTTCTAGTTATTCGTTTCGAGCAACAGAACTGCGAAAATTTTGAGTTTTTCAAGCGTTGCTTACCTCCAAACTGCCATATCTCGCGAACGGATTGACCAATCCGCAAAATTTCTGTTGCATCTGAAAGTAGAAACTCGCCCGATTACAACGGTGTGCGTACTTTTCCCCTAGGCCGTTCTAGTTATGCTTGTCGAGCATCAGAACTGCGAAAATTTTGAGTTTCTCGAGCGTTTCTTACCTCCAAACTGCCATATCTCGCGAACGGATTGACCAATCCGCAAAATTTCTGTTGCATCTGAAAGTAGAAACTCGCCCGATTACAACACTATGCGAACTTTTCCCCTAGGCCGTTCTAGTTATTCGTTTCGAGCATCAGAACTGCGAAAATTTTGAGTTTCTCAAGCGTTTCTTACTTCCAAACTGCCATATCTCGCGAACGGATTGACCAATCCGTAAAATTTCTGTTGCATCTCAAAGTAGAAACTCGCCCGATTACAACACTATGCGTACTTTTCCCCTAGGCCGTTCTAGTTATTCGTTTCGAGCATCAGAACTGCGAAAATTTTGAGTTTCTCAAGCGTTGCTTACCTCCAAACTGCCATATCTCGCGAACGGATTGACCAATCCGCAAAATTTCTGTTGCATCTGAAAGTAGAAATTCGCCCGATTACAACTGTATGCGTACTTTTCCCCTAGCCCGTTCTAGTTATTCGTTTCGAGCAACAGAACTGCGAAAATTTTGAGTTTCTCAAGCGTTGCTTACCTCCAAACTGCCATATCTCGCGAACGGATTGACCAATCCGCAAAATTTCTGTTGCATCTGAAAGTAGAAACTCGCCCGATTACAACGGTGTGCGTACTTTTCCCCTAGGCCGTTCTAGTTATGCTTGTCGAGCATCAGAACTGCGAAAATTTTGAGTTTCTCAAGCGTTGCTTACCTCCAAACTGCCATATCTCGCGAACGGATTGACCAATCCGCAAAATTTCTGTTGCATCTGAAGGTAGAAACTCGCCCGATTACAACGGTATGCGTACTTTTCCCCTAGTCCGTTCTAGTTATTCGTTTCGAGCATCAGAACTGCGAAAATTTTGAGTTTCTCAAGCGTTTCGTACCTCCAAACTGCCATATCTCGCGAACGGATTGACCAATCCGCAAAATTTCTGATGCATCTGAAAGTAGAAACTCGCCCGATTACAACGGTATGCGTAGGTTTCCCCTAGGCCGTTCTGGTTATTCGTTTCGAGCATCAGAACTGTGAAAATTTTGAGTTTCTCAACCGTTTCTTACCTCCGAACTGCCATATCTCGCGAACGGATTGACCAATCCGCAAAATTTCTGTTGCATCTGAAAGTAGAAACTCGCCCGATTACAACGGTGTGCGTACTTTTCCCCTAGGCCGTTCTAGTTATTCGTTTCGAGCATCAGAACTGCGAAAATTTTGAGTTTCTCAAGCGTTTCTTACTTCCAAACTGCCATATCTCGCGAACGGATTGACCAATCCGCAAAATTTCTGTTGCATCTCAAAGTAGAAACTCGCCCGATTACAACACTATGCGTACTTTTCCCCTAGGCCGTTCTAGTTATTCGTTTCGAGCATCAGAACTGCGAAAATTTTGAGTTTCTCAAGCGTTTCTTACCTCCAAACTGCCATATCTCGCGAACGGATTGAACAATCCGCAAAATTTCTGTTGCATCTGAAAGTAGAAACTCGCCCGATTACAACGGTATGCGTACTTTTCCCCTAGCCCGTTCTAGTTATTCGTTTCGAGCAACCGAACTGCGAAAATTTTGAGTTTCTCAAGCGTTTCTTACCTCCAAACTGCCATATCTCGCGAACGGATTGAACAATCCGCAAAATTTCTGTTGCATCTGAAAGTAGAAACTCGCCCGATTACAACGGTATGCGTACTTTTCCCCTAGCCCGTTCTAGTTATTCGTTTCGAGCAACCGAACTGCGAAAATTTTGAGTTTTTCAAGCGTTGCTTACCTCCAAACTGCCATATCTCGCGAACGGATTGACCAATCCGCAAAATTTCTGTTGCATCTGAAAGTAGAAACTCGCCCGATTACAACGGTACGCGTACTTTTCCCCTAGCCCGTTCTAGTTATTCGTTTCGAGCATCAGAACTGCGAAAATTTTGAGTTTCTCAAGCGTTGCTTACCTCCAAACTGCCATATCTCGCGAACGGATTGACCAATCCGCAAAATTTCTGTTGCATCTGAAAGTAGAAACTCGCCCGATTACAACGGTGTTCGTACTTTTCCCCTAGGCCGTTCTAGTTATTCGTTTCGAGCATCAGAACTGCGAAAATTTTGAGTTTCTCGAGCGTTTCTTACATCCAAACTGCCATATCTCGCGAACGGATTGACCAATCCGCAAAATTTCTGTTGCATCTGAAAGCAGAAATTCGCCCGATTACAACTGTACGCGTACTTTTCCCCTAGCCCGTTCTAGTTATTCGTTTCGAGCAACAGAACTGCGAAAATTTTGAGTTTCTCAAGCGTTGCTTACCTCCAAACTGCCATATCTCGCGAACGGATTGACCAATCCGCAAAATTTCTGTTGCATCTGAAAGTAGAAACTCGCCCGATTACAACGGTGTGCGTACTTTTCCCCTAGGCCGTTCTAGTTATGCTTGTCGAGCATCAGAACTGCGAAAATTTTGAGTTTCTCAAGCGTTTCTTACCTCCAAACTGCCATATCTCGCGAACGGATTGACAAATCCGTAAAATTTCTGTTGCATCTGAAAGTAGAAACTCGCCCGATTACAACGGTATGCGTACTTTTCCCCTGGCCCGTTCTAGTTATTCGTTTCGAGCATCAGAACTGCAAAAAGTTTGAGTTTCTCAAGCGTTTCTTTATTCCAAACTGCCATATCTCGCGAACGGATTGACCAATCCGCAAAATTTCTGTTGCATCTGAAAATAGAAACTCGCCCGATTACAACGGTGTGCGTACTTTTCCCCTAGGCCGTTCTAGTTATGCTTGTCGAGCATCAGAACTGCGAAAATTTTGAGTTTCTCATGCGTTTCTTACCTCCAAACTGCCATATCTCGCGAACGGATTGACCAATTCGCAAAATTTCTGTTGCATCTGAAAGTAGAAACTCGCCCGATTACAACGGTGTGCGTACTTTTCCCCTAGGCCGTTCTAGTTATTCGTTTCGAGCATCAGAACTGCGAAAATTTTGAGTTTCTCGAGCGTTTCTTACATCCAAACTGCCATATCTCGCGAACGGATTGACCAATCCGCAAAATTTCTGTTGCATCTGAAAGTAGAAATTCGCCCGATTACAAATGTATGCGTACTTTTCCCCTAGCCCGTTCTAGTTATTCGTTTCGAGCAACAGAACTGCGAAAATTTTGAGTTTCTCAAGCGTTGTTTACCTCCAAACTGCCATATCTCGCGAACGGATTGACCAATCCGCAAAATTTCTGTTGCATCTGAAAGTAGAAACTCGCCCGATTACAACGGTGTTCGTACTTTTCCCCTAGGCCGTTCTAGTTATTCGTTTCGAGCATCAGAACTGCGAAAATTTTGAGTTTCTCGAGCGTTTCTTACATCCAAACTGCCATATCTCGCGAACGGATTGACCAATCCGCAAAAGTTCTGTTGCATCTGAAAGTAGAAATTCGCCCGATTACAACTGTATGCGTACTTTTCCCCTAGCCCGTTCTAGTTATTCGTTTCGAGCAACAGAACTGCGAAAATTTTGAGTTTCTCAAGCGTTGCTTACCTCCAAACTGCCATATCTCGCGAACGGATTGACCAATCCGCAAAATTTCTGTTGCATCTGAAAGTAGAAATTCGCCCGATTACAAATGTATGCGTACTTTTCCCCTAGCCCGTTCTAGTTATTCGTTTCGAGCAACAGAACTGCGAAAATTTTGAGTTTCTCAAGCGTTTCTTACCTCCAAACTGCCATATCTCGCGAACGGATTGACCAATTCGCAAAATTTCTGTTGCATCTGAAAGTAGAAACTCGCCCGATTACAACGGTGTGCGTACTTTTCCCCTAGGCCGTTCTAGTTATGCTTGTCGAGCATCAGAACTGCGAAAATTTTGAGTTTCTCAAGCGTTTCTTACCTCCAAACTGCCATATCTCGCGAACGGAATGACAAATCCGCAAAATTTCTGTTGCATCTGAAAGTAGAAACTCGCCCGATTACAACGGTATGCGTACTTTTCCCCTAGCCCGTTCTAGTTATTCGTTTCGAGCATCAGAACTGCAAAAAGTTTGAGTTTCTCAAGCGTTTCTTTATTCCAAACTGCCATATCTCGCGAACGGATTGACCAATCCGCAAAATTTCTGTTGCATCTGAAAGTAGAAACTCGCCCGATTACAACGGTGTGGGTACTTTTCCCCTAGGCCGTTCTAGTTATGCTTGTCGAGCATCAGAACTGCGAAAATTTTTAGTTTCTCATGCGTTTCTTACCTCCAAACTGCCATATCTCGCGAACGGATTGACCAATTCGCAAAATTTCTGTTGCATCTGAAAGTAGAAACTCGCCCGATTACAACGGTGTGCGTACTTTTCCCCTAGGCCGTTCTAGTTATTCGTTTCGAGCATCAGAACTGCGAAAATTTTGAGTTTCTCGAGCGTTTCTTACATCCAAACTGCCATATCTCGCGAACGGATTGACCAATCCGCAAAATTTCTGTTGCATCTGAAAGTAGAAATTCGCCCGATTACAAATGTATGCGTACTTTTCCCCTAGCCCGTTCTAGTTATTCGTTTCGAGCAACAGAACTGCGAAAATTTTGAGTTTCTCAAGCGTTGCTTACATCCAAACTGCCATATCTCGCGAACGGATTGACCAATCCGCAAAATTTCTGTTGCATCTGAAAGTAGAAACTCGCCCGATTACAACGGTATGCGTACTTTTCCCCTAGGCCGTTCTAGTTATTCGTTTCGAGCATCAGAACTGCGAAAATTTTGAGTTTCTCAAGCGTTTCGTACATCCAAACTGCCATATCTCGCGAACGGATTGACCAATCCGCAAAATTTCTGTTGCATCTGAAAGTAGAAACTCGCCCGATTACAACACTATGCGTTCTTTTCCCCTAGGCCGTTCTAGTTATTCGTTTCGAGCATCAGAACTGCGAAAATTTTGAGTTTCTCAAGCGTTTCTTACCTCCAAACTGCCATATCTCGCGAACGGAATGACCAATCCGCAAAATTTCTGTTGCATCTGAAAGTAGGAACTCACCCGATTACAACGGTATGCGTACTTTTCCCCTATCCCGTTCTAGTTATTCGTTTCGAGCAACAGAACTGCGAAAATTTTGAGTTTTTCAAGCGTTGCTTACCTCCAAACTGCCATATCTCGCGAACTGATTGACCAATCCGCAAAATTTCTGTTGCATCTGAAAGTAGAAACTCGCCCGATTACAACGGTGTGCGTACTTTTCCCCTAGGCCGTTCTAGTTATGCTTGTCGAGCATCAGAACTGCGAAAATTTTGAGTTTCTCGAGCGTTTCTTACCTCCAAACTGCCATATCTCGCGAACGGATTGACCAATCCGCAAAATTTCTGTTGCATCTGAAAGTAGAAACACGCCCGATTACAACGGTGTGCGTACTTTTCCCCTAGGCCGTTCTAGTTATTCGTTTCGAGCATCAGAACTGCGAAAATTTTGAGTTTCTCAAGCGTTTCTTTATTCCAAACTGCCATATCTCGCGAACGGATTGACCAATCCGCAAAATTTCTGTTGCATCTCAAAGTAGAAACTCGCCCGAATACAACACTATGCGTACTTTTCCCCTAGGCCGTTCTAGTTATTCGTTTCGAGCATCAGAACTGCGAAAATTTTGAGTTTCTCAAGCGTTTCTTACCTCCAAACTGCCATATCTCGCGAACGGAATGACCAATCCGCAAAATTTCTGTTGCATCTGAAAGTAGAAACTCGCCCGATTACAACCGTACGCGTACTTTTCCCCTAGCCCGTTCTAGTTATTCGTTTCGAGCATCAAAACTGCGAAAATTTTGAGTTTCTCAAGCGTTGCTTACCTCCAAACTGCCATATCTCGCGAACGGATTGACCAATCCGCAAAATTTCTGTTGCATCTGAAAGTAGAAACTCGCCCGATTACAACGGTGTTCGTACTTTTCCCCTAGGCCGTTCTAGTTATTCGTTTCGAGCATCAGAACTGCGAAAATTTTGAGTTTCTCGAGCGTTTCTTACATCCAAACTGCCATATCTCGCGAACGGATTGACCAATCCGCAAAATTTCTGTTGCATCTGAAAGCAGAAATTCGCCCGATTACAACTGTATGCGTACTTTTCCCCTAGCCCGTTCTAGTTATTCGTTTCGAGCAACAGAACTGCGAAAATTTTGAGTTTCTCAAGCGTTGCTTACCTCCAAACTGCCATATCTCGCGAACGGATTGACCAATCCGCAAAATTTCTGTTGCATCTGAAAGTAGAAACTCGCCCGATTACAACGGTGTGCGTACTTTTCCCCTAGGCCGTTCTAGTTATGCTTGTCGAGCATCAGAACTGCGAAAATTTTGAGTTTCTCAAGCGTTTCTTACCTCCAAACTGCCATATCTCGCGAACGGAATGACAAATCCGCAAAATTTCTGTTGCATCTGAAAGTAGAAACTCGCCCGATTACAACGGTATGCGTACTTTTCCCCTAGCCCGTTCTAGATATTCGTTTCGAGCATCAGAACTGCAAAAAGTTTGAGTTTCTCAAGCGTTTCTTTATTCCAAACTGCCATATCTCGCGAACGGATTGACCAATCCGCAAAATTTCTGTTGCATCTGAAAGTAGAAACTCGCCCGATTACAACGGTGTGCGTACTTTTCCCCTAGGCCGTTCTAGTTATGCTTGTCGAGCATCAGAACTGCGAAAATTTTGAGTTTCTCATGCGTTTCTTACCTCCAAACTGCCATATCTCGCGAACGGATTGACCAATTCGCAAAATTTCTGTTGCATCTGAAAGTAGAAACTCGCCCGATTACAACGGTGTGCGTACTTTTCCCCTAGGCCGTTCTAGTTATTCGTTTCGAGCATCAGAACTGCGAAAATTTTGAGTTTCTCGAGCGTTTCTTACATCCAAACTGCCATATCTCGCGAACGGATTGACCAATCCGCAAAATTTCTGTTGCATCTGAAAGTAGAAATTCGCCCGATTACAAATGTATGCGTACTTTTCCCCTAGCCCGTTCTAGTTATTCGTTTCGAGCAACAGAACTGCGAAAATTTTGAGTTTCTCAAGCGTTGCTTACCTCCAAACTGCCATATCTCGCGAACGGATTGACCAATCCGCAAAATTTCTGTTGCATCTGAAAGTAGAAACTCGCCCGATTACAACGGTATGCGTACTTTTCCCCTAGGCCGTTCTAGTTATTCGTTTCGAGCATCAGAACTGCGAAAATTTTGAGTTTTTCAAGCGTTGCTTACCTCCAAACTGCCATATCTCGCGAACGGATTGACCAATCCGCAAAATTTCTGTTGCATCTGAAAGTAGAAACTCGCCCGATTACAACGGTGTGCGTACTTTTCCCCTAGGCCGCCCTAGTAATTCGTTTCGAGCATCAGAACTGCGAAAATTTTGAGTTTCTCAAGCGTTTCTTACCTCCAAACTGCCATATCTCGCGAACGGATTGACCAATCCGCAAAATTTCGGTTGCATCTGAAAGTAGAAACTCGCCCGATTACAACACTATGCGTTCTTTTCCCCTAGGCCGTTCTAGTTATTCGTTTCGAGCATCAGAACTGCGAAAATTTTGAGTTTCTCAAGCGTTTCTTACCTCCAAACTGCCATATCTCGCGAACGGAATGACCAATCCGCAAAATTTCTGTTGCATGTGAAAGTAGGAACTCACCCGATTACAACGGTATGCGTACTTTTCCCCTATCCCGTTCTAGTTATTCGTTTCGAGCAACAGAACTGCGAAAATTTTGAGTTTTTCAAGCGTTGCTTACCTCCAAACTGCCATATCTCGCGAACGGATTGACCAATCCGCAAAATTTCTGTTGCATCTGAAAGTAGAAATTCGCCCGATTACAAATGTATGCGTACTTTTCCCCTAGCCCGTTCTAGTTATTCGTTTCGAGCAACAGAACTGCGAAAATTTTGAGTTTCTCAAGCGTTGCTTACCTCCAAACTGCCATATCTCGCGAACGGATTGACCAATCCGCAAAATTTCTGTTGCATCTGAAAGTAGAAACTCGCCCGATTACAACGGTATGCGTACTTTTCCCCTAGGCCGTTCTAGTTATTCGTTTCGAGCATCAGAACTGCGAAAATTTTGAGTTTCTCAAGCGTTTCGTACCTCCAAACTGCCATATCTCGCGAACGGATTGACCAATCCGCAAAATTTCTGTTGCATCTGAAAGTAGAAACTCGGCCGATTACAACACTATGCGTTCTTTTCCCCTAGGCCGTTCTAGTTATTCGTTTCGAGCATCAGAACTGCGAAAATTTTGAGTTTCTCAAGCGTTTCTTACCTCCAAACTGCCATATCTCGCGAACGGAATGACCAATCCGCAAAATTTCTGTTGCATCTGAAAGTAGGAACTCACCCGATTACAACGGTATGCGTACTTTTCCCCTATCCCGTTCTAGTTATTCGTTTCGAGCAACAGAACTGCGAAAATTTTGAGTTTTTCAAGCGTTGCTTACCTCCAAACTGCCATATCTCGCGAACGGATTGACCAATCCGCAAAATTTCTGTTGCATCTGAAAGTAGAAACTCGCCCGATTACAACACTATGCGTTCTTTTCCCCTAGGCCGTTCTAGTTATTCGTTTCGAGCATCAGAACTGCGAAAATTTTGAGTTTCTCAAGCGTTTCTTACCTCCAAACTGCCATATCTCGCGAACGGAATGACCAATCCGCAAAATTTCTGTTGCATGTGAAAGTAGGAACTCACCCGATTACAACGGTATGCGTACTTTTCCCCTATCCCGTTCTAGTTATTCGTTTCGAGCAACAGAACTGCGAAAATTTTGAGTTTTTCAAGCGTTGCTTACCTCCAAACTGCCATATCTCGCGAACGGATTGACCAATCCGCAAAATTTCTGTTGCATCTGAAAGTAGAAACTCGGCCGATTACAACACTATGCGTTCTTTTCCCCTAGGCCGTTCTAGTTATTTGTTTCGAGCATCAGAACTGCGAAAATTTTGAGTTTCTCAAGCGTTTCTTACTTCCAAACTGCCATATCTCGCGAACGGATTGACCAATCCGCAAAATTTCTGTTGCATCTCAAAGTAGAAACTCGCCCGAATACAACACTATGCGTACTTTTCCCCTAGGCCGTTCTAGTTATTCGTTTCGAGCATCAGAACTGCGAAAATTTTGAGTTTCTCAAGCGTTTCTTACCTCCAAACTGCCATATCTCGCGAACGGAATGACCAATCCGCAAAATTTCTGTTGCATCTGAAAGTAGAAACTCGCCCGATTACAACGGTATGCGTACTTTTCCCCCAGCCCGTTCTAGTTATTCGTTTCGAGCAACAGAACTGCGAAAATTTTGAGTTTTTCAAGCGTTGCTTACCTCCAAACTGCCATATCTCGCGAACGGATTGACCAATCCGCAAAATTTCTGTTGCATCTGAAAGTAGAAACTCGCCCGATTACAACGGTGTGCGTACTTTTCCCCTAGGCCGTTCTAGTTATGCTTGTCGAGCATCAGAACTGCGAAAATTTTGAGTTTCTCTAGCGTTTCTTACCTCCAAACTGCCATATCTCGCGAACGGATTGACCAATCCGCAAAATTTCTGTTGCATCTGAAAGTAGAAACTCGCCCGATTACAACACTATGCGTACTTTTCCCCTAGGCCGTTCTAGTTATTCGTTTCGAGCATCAGAACTGCGAAAATTTTGAGTTTCTCAGGCGTTTCTTACCTCCAAACTGCCATATCTCGCGAACGGATTGACCAATCCGCAAACTTTCTATTGCATCCGAAAGTAGAAACTCGCCCGATTACAACGGTATGCGTACTTTTCCCCTATCCCGTTCTAGTTATTCGTTTCGAGCAACAGAACTGCGAAAATTTTGAGTTTTTCAAGAGTTGCTTACCTCCACACTGCCATATCTCGCGAACGGATTGACCAATCCGCAAAATTTCTGTTGCATCTGAAAGTAGAAACTCGCCCGATTACAACGGTATGCGTACTTTTCCCCTAGGACGTTCTAGTTATGCTTGTCGAGCATCAGAACTGCGAACATTTTGAGTTTCTCGAGCGTTTCTTACCTCCAAACTGCCATATCTCGCGAACGGATTGACCAATCCGCAAAATTTCTGTTGCATCTGAAAGTAGAAACTCGCCCGATTACAACGGTGTGCGTAGTTTTCCCCTAGGCCGTTCTAGTTATTCGTTTCGAGCATCAGAACTGCGAAAATTTTGAGTTTCTCAAGCGTTTCTTACATCCAAACTGCCATATCTCGCGAACGGATTGACCAATCCGCAAAATTTCTGTTGCATCTCAAAGTAGAAACTCGCCCGAATACAACACTATGCGTACTTTTCCCCTAGGCCGTTCTAGTTATTCGTTTCGAGCATCAGAACTGCGAAAATTTTGAGTTTCTCAAGCGTTTCTTACCTCCAAACTGCCATATCTCGCGAACGGAATGACCAATCCGCAAAATTTCTGTTGCATCTGAAAGTAGAAACTCGCCCGATTACAACGGTATGCGTACTTTTCCCCTAGCCCGTTCTAGTTATTCGTTTCGAGCAACAGAACTGCGAAAATTTTGAGTTTTTCAAGCGTTGCTTACCTCCAAACTGCCATATCTCGCGAACGGATTGACCAATCCGCAAAATTTCTGTTGCATCTGAAAGTAGAAACTCGCCCGATTACAACGGTGTGCGTACTTTTCCCCTAGGCCGTTCTAGTTATGCTTGTCGAGCATCAGAACTGCGAAAATTTTGAGTTTCTCTAGCGTTTCTTACCTCCAAACTGCCATATCTCGCGAACGGATTGACCAATCCGCAAAATTTCTGTTGCATCTGAAAGTAGAAACTCGCCCGATTACAACACTATGCGTACTTTTCCCCTAGGCCGTTCTAGTTATTCGTTTCGAGCATCAGAACTGCGAAAATTTTGAGTTTCTCAGGCGTTTCTTACCTCCAAACTGCCATATCTCGCGAACGGATTGACCAATCCGCAAACTTTCTATTGCATCCGAAAGTAGAAACTCGCCCGATTACAACGGTATGCGTACTTTTCCCCTAGCCCGTTCTAGTTATTCGTTTCGAGCAACAGAACTGCGAAAATTTTGAGCTTTTCAAGCGTTGCTTACCTCCAAACTGCCATATCTCGCGAACGGATTGACCAATCCGCAAAATTTCTGTTGCATCTGAAAGTAGAAACTCGCCCGATTACAACGGTATGCGTACTTTTCCCCTAGCCCGTTCTAGTTATTCGTTTCGAGCATCAGAACTGCGAAAATTTTGAGTTTCTCAAGCGTTGCTTACCTCCAAACTGCCATATCTCGCGAACGGATTGACCAATCCGCAAAATTTCTGTTGCATCTGAAAGTAGAAACTCGCCCGATTACAACGGTGTGCGTACTTTTCCCCTAGGCCGTTCTAGTTATTCGTTTCGAGCATCAGAACTGCGAAAATTTTGAGTTTCTCGAGCGTTTCTTACATCCAAACTGCCATATCTCGCGAACGGATTGACCAATCCGCAAAATTTCTGTTGCATCTGAAAGTAGAAATTCGCCCGATTACAACTGTATGCGTACTTTTCCCCTAGCCCGTTCTAGTTATTCGTTTCGTGCAACAGAACTGCGAAAATTTTGAGTTTCTCAAGCGTTGCTTACCTCCAAACTGCCATATCTCGCGAACGGATTGACCAATCCGCAAAATTTCTGTTGCATCCGAAAGTAGAAACTCGCCCGATTACAACGGTATGCGTACTTTTCCCCTAGGCCGTTCTAGTTATTCGTTTCGAGCATCAGAACTGCGAAAATTTTGAGTTTCTCAAGCGTTTCTTACTTCCAAACTGCCATATCTCGCGAACGGATTGACCAACCCGCAAAATTTCTGTTGCATCTGAAGGTAGAAACTCGCCCGATTACAACGGTATGCGTACTATTCCCCTAGGCCGTTCTAGTTATTCGTTTCGAGCATCAGAACTGCGAAAGTTTTGAGTTTCTCAAGCGTTTCGTACCTCCAAACTGCCATATCTCGCGAACGGATTGACCAATCCGCAAAATTTCTGTTGCATCTGAAAGTAGAAACTCGCCCGATTACAACACTATGCGTACTTTTCCCCTAGGCCGTTCTAGTTATTCGTTTCGAGCATCAGAACTGCGAAAATTTTGAGTTTCTCAAGCGTTTCTTACTTCCAAACTGCCATATCTCGCGAACGGATTGACCAATCCGCAAAATTTCTGTTGCATCTGAAGGTAGAAACTCGCCCGATTACAACGGTATGCGTACTTTTCCCCTAGGCCGTTCTAGTTATGCTTGTCGAGCATCAGAACTGCGAAAATTTTGAGTTTCTCCAGCGTTTCTTACCTCCAAACTGCCATATCTCGCGAACGGATTGACCAATCCGCAAAATTTCTGTTGCATCTGAAAGTAGAAACTCGCCCGATTACAACGGTGTGCGTACTTTTCCCCTAGGCCGTTCTAGTTATGCTTGTCGAGCATCAGAACTGCGAAAATTTTGAGTTTCTCAAGCGTTTCTTACCTCCAAACTGCCATATCTCGCGAACGGAATGACCAATCCGCAAAATTTCTGTTGCATCTGAAAGTAGAAACTCGCCCGATTACAACGGTGTGCGTACTTTTCCCCTAGGCCGTTCTAGTTATGCTTGTCGAGCATCAGAACTGCGAAAATTTTGAGTTTCTCGAGTGTTTCTTACCACCAAACTGCCATATCTCGCGAACGGATTGACCAATCCGCAAAATTTCTGTTGCATCTGAAAGTAGAAACTCGCCCGATTACAACGGTATGCGTACTTTTCCCCTAGGCCGTTCTAGTTATTCGTTTCGAGCATCAGAACTGCGAAAATTTTGAGTTTCTCCAGCGTTTCTTACCTCCAAACTGCCATATCTCGCGAACGGATTGACCAATCCGCAAAATTTCTGTTGCATCTGAAAGTAGAAACTCGCCCGATTACAACGGTGTGCGTACTTTTCCCCTAGGCCGTTCTAGTTATGCTTGTCGAGCATCAGAACTGCGAAAATTTTGAGTTTCCCAAGCGTTTCTTACCTCCAAACTGCCATATCTCGCGAACGGAATGACCAATCCGCAAAATTTCTGTTGCATCTGAAAGTAGAAACTCGCCCGATTACAACGGTGTGCGTACTTTTCCCCTAGGCCGTTCTAGTTATGCTTGTCGAGCATCAGAACTGCGAAAATTTTGAGTTTCTCGAGTGTTTCTTACCTCCAAACTGCCATATCTCGCGAACGGATTGACCAATCCGCAAAATTTCTGTTGCATCTGAAAGTAGAAACTCGCCCGATTTCAACACTATGCGTACTTTTTCCCTAGGCCGTTCTAGTTATTCGTTTCGAGCATCAGAACTGCGAAAATTTTGAGTTTCTCAAGCGTTTCTTACTTCCAAACTGCCATATCTCGCGAACGGATTGAGCAACCCGCAAAATTTCTGTTGCATCTGAAGGTAGAAACTCGCCCGATTACAACGGTATGCGTACTTTTCCCCTAGGCCGTTCTAGTTATTCGTTTCGAGCATCAGAACTGCGAAAATTTTGAGTTTCTCAAGCGTTTCGTACCTCCAAACTGCCATATCTCGCGAACGGATTGACCAATCCGCAAAATTTCTGTTGCATCTGAAAGTAGAAACACGCCCGATTACAACGGTGTGCGTACTTTTCCCCTAGGCCGTTCTAGTTATTCATTTCGAGCATCAGAACTGCGAAAATTTTGAGTTTCTCAAGCGTTTCTTACTTCCAAACTACCATATCTCGCGAACGGATTGACCAATGCGCAAAATTTCTGTTGCATCTGGAGGTAGAAACTCGCCCGATTACAACGGTGTGCGTACTTTTCCCCTAGGCCGTTCTAGTTATTCGTTTCGAGCATCAGAACTGCGAAAATTTTGAGTTTTTCAAGCGTTTCTTACCTCCAAACTGCCATATCTCGCGAACGGATTGACCAATCCGCAAAATTTCTGTTGCATCTGAAAGTAGAAACTCGCCCGATTACAACACTATGCGTACTTTTCCCCTAGGCCGTTCTAGTTATTCGTTTCGAGCATCAGAATTGCGAAAATTACGAGTTTCTCATGCGTTTCTTACCTCCAAACTGCCATAACTCGCGAACGGATTGACCAATCCGCTAAATTTCTCTTGCATCTGAAAGTAGAAACTCGCCCGATTACAACGGTATGCGTACTTTTCCCCTAGCCCGTTCTAGTTATTCGTTTCGAGCAACAGAACTGCGAAAATTTTGAGTTTCTCAAGCGTTTCTTACTTCCAAACTGCCATATCTCGCGAACGGATTGACCAATCCGCAAAATTTCTGTTGCAGCTGAAAGTAGAAACTCGCCCGATTACAACGGTATGCGTACTTTTCCCCTAGGCCGTTCTGGTTATGCTTGTCGAGCATCAGAACTGCGAAAATTTTGAGTTTTTCAAGCGTTGCTTACCTCCAAACTGCCATATCTCGCGAACGGATTGACCAATCCGCAAAATTTCTGTTGCATCTGAAGGTAGAAACTCGCCCGATTACAACGGTATGCGTACTTTTCCCCTAGCCCGTTCTAGTTATTCGTTTCGAGCAACAGAACTGCGAAAATTTTGAGTTTCTCGAGCGTTTCTCTCCTACAAACTGCCACATCTCGCGAACGGATTGTCCAATCCGCAAAATTTCTGATGCATCTGAAAATAGAAACTCGCCCGATTACCACTGTATGCGTACTTTTCCCCTAGCCCGTTCTAGTTATTCGTTTCGAGCAACAGAACTGCGAAAATTTTGAGTTTCTCAAGCGTTGCTTACCTCCAAACTGCCATATCTCGCGAACGGATTGACCAATCCGCAAAATTTCTGTTGCATCTGAAAGTAGAAACTCGCCCGATTTCAACGGTGTGCGTACTTTTCCCCTAGGCCGTTCTAGTTATGCTTGTCGAGCATCAGAACTGCGAAAATTTTGAGTTTCTCGAGCGTTTCTTACCTCGAAACTGCCATATCTCGCGAACGGATTGACCAATGCGCAAAATTTCTGTTGCATCTGAAAGTAGAAACTCGCCCGATTACAACGGTATGCGTACTTTTCCCCTAGGCCGTTCTAGTTATTCGTTTCGAGCATCAGAACTGCGAAAATTTTGAGTTTCTCAAGCGTTTCTTACTTCCAAACTGCCATATCTCGCGAACGGATTGACCAACCCGCAAAATTTCTGTTGCATCTGAAGGTAGAAACTCGCCCGATTACAACGGTATGCGTACTATTCCCCTAGGCCGTTCTAGTTATTCGTTTCGAGCATCAGAACTGCGAAAGTTTTCAGTTTCTCAAGCGTTTCGTACCTCCAAACTGCCATATCTCGCGAACGGATTGACCAATCCGCAAAATTTCTGTTGCATCTGAAAGTAGAAACTCGCCCGATTACAACGGTATGCGTACTTTTCCCCTAGGCCGTTCTAGTTATTCGTTTCGAGCATCAGAACTGCGAAGATTTTGAGTTTCTCAAGCGTTTCGTACCTCCAAACTGCCATATCTCGCGAACGGATTGACCAATCCGCAAAATTTCTGTTGCATCTGAAAGTAGAAACACGCCCGATTACAACGGTGTGCGTACTTTTCCCCTAGGCCGTTCTAGTTATTCATTTCGAGCATCAGAACTGCGAAAATTTTGAGTTTCTCCAGCGTTTCTTACCTCCAAACTGCCATATCTCGCGAACGGATTGGCCAATCCGCAAAATTTCTGTTGCATCTGAAAGTAGAAACTCGCCCGATTACAACGGTGTGCGTACTTTTCCCCTAGGCCGTTCTAGTTATGCTTGTCGAGCATCAGAACTGCGAAAATTTTGAGTTTCTCAAGCGTTTCTTACCTCCAAACTGCCATATCTCGCGAACGGAATGACCAATCCGCAAAATTTCTGTTGCATCTGAAAGTAGAAACTCGCCCGATTACAACGGTGTGCGTACTTTTCCCCTAGGCCGTTCTAGTTATGCTTGTCGAGCATCAGAACTGCGAAAATTTTGAGTTTCTCGAGTGTTTCTTACCTCCAAACTGCCATATCTCGCGAACGGATTGACCAATCCGCAAAATTTCTGTTGCATCTGAAAGTAGAAACTCGCCCGATTTCAACACTATGCGTACTTTTTCCCTAGGCCGTTCTAGTTATTCGTTTCGAGCATCAGAACTGCGAAAATTTTGAGTTTCTCAAGCGTTTCTTACTTCCAAACTGCCATATCTCGCGAACGGATTGAGCAACCCGCAAAATTTCTGTTGCATCTGAAGGTAGAAACTCGCCCGATTACAACGGTATGCGTACTTTTCCCCTAGGCCGTTCTAGTTATTCGTTTCGAGCATCAGAACTGCGAAAATTTTGAGTTTCTCAAGCGTTTCGTACCTCCAAACTGCCATATCTCGCGAACGGATTGACCAATCCGCAAAATTTCTGTTGCATCTGAAAGTAGAAACACGCCCGATTACAACGGTGTGCGTACTTTTCCCCTAGGCCGTTCTAGTTATTCATTTCGAGCATCAGAACTGCGAAAATTTTGAGTTTCTCAAGCGTTTCTTACTTCCAAACTACCATATCTCGCGAACGGATTGACCAATGCGCAAAATTTCTGTTGCATCTGGAGGTAGAAACTCGCCCGATTACAACGGTGTGCGTACTTTTCCCCTAGGCCGTTCTAGTTATTCGTTTCGAGCATCAGAACTGCGAAAATTTTGAGTTTTTCAAGCGTTTCTTACCTCCAAACTGCCATATCTCGCGAACGGATTGACCAATCCGCAAAATTTCTGTTGCATCTGAAAGTAGAAACTCGCCCGATTACAACACTATGCGTACTTTTCCCCTAGGCCGTTCTAGTTATTCGTTTCGAGCATCAGAATTGCGAAAATTACGAGTTTCTCATGCGTTTCTTACCTCCAAACTGCCATAACTCGCGAACGGATTGACCAATCCGCTAAATTTCTCTTGCATCTGAAAGTAGAAACTCGCCCGATTACAACGGTATGCGTACTTTTCCCCTAGCCCGTTCTAGTTATTCGTTTCGAGCAACAGAACTGCGAAAATTTTGAGTTTCTCAAGCGTTTCTTACTTCCAAACTGCCATATCTCGCGAACGGATTGACCAATCCGCAAAATTTCTGTTGCAGCTGAAAGTAGAAACTCGCCCGATTACAACGGTATGCGTACTTTTCCCCTAGGCCGTTCTGGTTATGCTTGTCGAGCATCAGAACTGCGAAAATTTTGAGTTTTTCAAGCGTTGCTTACCTCCAAACTGCCATATCTCGCGAACGGATTGACCAATCCGCAAAATTTCTGTTGCATCTGAAGGTAGAAACTCGCCCGATTACAACGGTATGCGTACTTTTCCCCTAGCCCGTTCTAGTTATTCGTTTCGAGCAACAGAACTGCGAAAATTTTGAGTTTCTCGAGCGTTTCTCTCCTACAAACTGCCACATCTCGCGAACGGATTGTCCAATCCGCAAAATTTCTGATGCATCTGAAAATAGAAACTCGCCCGATTACAACTGTATGCGTACTTTTCCCCTAGCCCGTTCTAGTTATTCGTTTCGAGCAACAGAACTGCGAAAATTTTGAGTTTCTCAAGCGTTGCTTACCTCCAAACTGCCATATCTCGCGAACGGATTGACCAATCCGCAAAATTTCTGTTGCATCTGAAAGTAGAAACTCGCCCGATTTCAACGGTGTGGGTACTTTTCCCCTAGGCCGTTCTAGTTATGCTTGTCGAGCATCAGAACTGCGAAAATTTTGAGTTTCTCGAGCGTTTCTTACCTCGAAACTGCCATATCTCGCGAAAGGATTGACCAATCCGCAAAATTTCTGTTGCATCTGAAAGTAGAAATTCGCCCGATTACAAATGTATGCGTACTTTTCCCCTAGCCCGTTCTAGTTATTCGTTTCGAGCAACAGAACTGCGAAAATTTTGAGTTTTTCAAGCGTTGCTTACCTCCAAACTGCCATATCTCGCGAACGGATTGACCAATCCGCAAAATTTCTGTTGCATCTGAAGGTAGAAACTCGCCCGATTACAACGGTATGCGTACTTTTCCCCTAGGCCGTTCTAGTTATTCGTTTCGAGCATCAGAACTGCGAAAATTTTGAGTTTCTCAAGCGTTTCGTACCTCCAAACTGCCATATCTCGCGAACGGATTGAGCAATCCGCAAAATTTCTGTTGCATCTGAAAGTAGAAACTCGCCCGATTACAACACTATGCGTACTTTTCCCCTAGGCCGTTCTAGTTATTCGTTTCGAGCATCAGAACTGCGAAAATTTTGAGTTTCTCAAGCGTTTCTTACCTCCAAACTGCCATATCTCGCGAACGGAATGACCAATCCGCAAAATTTCTGTTGCATCTGAAAGTAGAAATTCGCCCGATTACAAATGTATGCGTACTTTTCCCCTAGCCCGTTCTAGTTATTCGTTTCGAGCATCAGAACTGCGAAAATTTTGAGTTTCTCAAGCGTTTCTTACTTCCAAACTGCCATATCTCGCGAACGGATTGACCAATCCGCAAAATTTCTGTTGCATCTCAAAGTAGAAACTCGCCCGATTACAACACTATGCGTACTTTTCCCCTAGGCCGTTCTAGATATTCGTTTCGAGCATCAGAACTGCGAAAATTTTGAGTTTCTCAAGCGTTTCTTACCTCCAAACTGCCATATCTCGCGAACGGAGTGACCAATCCGCAAAATTTCTGTTGCATCTGAAAGTAGAAACTCGCCCGATTACAACGGTGTGCGTACTTTTCCCCTAGGCCGTTCTAGTTATGCTTGTCGAGCATCAGAACTGCGAAAATTTTGAGTTTCTCGAGTGTTTCTTACCTCCAAACTGCCATATCTCGCGAACGGATTGACCAATCCGCAAAATTTCTGTTGCATCTGAAAGTAGAAACTCGCCCGATTTCAACACTATGCGTACTTTTTCCCTAGGCCGTTCTAGTTATTCGTTTCGAGCATCAGAACTGCGAAAATTTTGAGTTTCTCAAGCGTTTCTTACTTCCAAACTGCCATATCTCGCGAACGGATTGAGCAACCCGCAAAATTTCTGTTGCATCTGAAGGTAGAAACTCGCCCGATTACAACGGTATGCGTACTTTTCCCCTAGGCCGTTCTAGTTATTCGTTTCGAGCATCAGAACTGCGAAAATTTTGAGTTTCTCAAGCGTTTCGTACCTCCAAACTGCCATATCTCGCGAACGGATTGACCAATCCGCAAAATTTCTGTTGCATCTGAAAGTAGAAACACGCCCGATTACAACGGTGTGCGTACTTTTCCCCTAGGCCGTTCTAGTTATTCATTTCGAGCATCAGAACTGCGAAAATTTTGAGTTTCTCAAGCGTTTCTTACTTCCAAACTACCATATCTCGCGAACGGATTGACCAATGCGCAAAATTTCTGTTGCATCTGGAGGTAGAAACTCGCCCGATTACAACGGTGTGCGTACTTTTCCCCTAGGCCGTTCTAGTTATTCGTTTCGAGCATCAGAACTGCGAAAATTTTGAGTTTTTCAAGCGTTTCTTACCTCCAAACTGCCATATCTCGCGAACGGATTGACCAATCCGCAAAATTTCTGTTGCATCTGAAAGTAGAAACTCGCCCGATTACAACACTATGCGTACTTTTCCCCTAGGCCGTTCTAGTTATTCGTTTCGAGCATCAGAATTGCGAAAATTACGAGTTTCTCATGCGTTTCTTACCTCCAAACTGCCATAACTCGCGAACGGATTGACCAATCCGCTAAATTTCTCTTGCATCTGAAAGTAGAAACTCGCCCGATTACAACGGTATGCGTACTTTTCCCCTAGCCCGTTCTAGTTATTCGTTTCGAGCAACAGAACTGCGAAAATTTTGAGTTTCTCGAGCGTTTCTCTCCTACAAACTGCCACATCTCGCGAACGGATTGTCCAATCCGCAAAATTTCTGATGCATCTGAAAATAGAAACTCGCCCGATTACAACTGTATGCGTACTTTTCCCCTAGCCCGTTCTAGTTATTCGTTTCGAGCAACAGAACTGCGAAAATTTTGAGTTTCTCAAGCGTTGCTTACCTCCAAACTGCCATATCTCGCGAACGGATTGACCAATCCGCAAAATTTCTGTTGCATCTGAAAGTAGAAACTCGCCCGATTTCAACGGTGTGCGTACTTTTCCCCTAGGCCGTTCTAGTTATGCTTGTCGAGCATCAGAACTGCGAAAATTTTGAGTTTCTCGAGCGTTTCTTACCTCGAAACTGCCATATCTCGCGAACGGATTGACCAATGCGCAAAATTTCTGTTGCATCTGAAAGTAGAAACTCGCCCGATTACAACGGTATGCGTACTTTTCCCCTAGGCCGTTCTAGTTATTCGTTTCGAGCATCAGAACTGCGAAAATTTTGAGTTTCTCAAGCGTTTCTTACTTCCAAACTGCCATATCTCGCGAACGGATTGACCAACCCGCAAAATTTCTGTTGCATCTGAAGGTAGAAACTCGCCCGATTACAACGGTATGCGTACTATTCCCCTAGGCCGTTCTAGTTATTCGTTTCGAGCATCAGAACTGCGAAAGTTTTCAGTTTCTCAAGCGTTTCGTACCTCCAAACTGCCATATCTCGCGAACGGATTGACCAATCCGCAAAATTTCTGTTGCATCTGAAAGTAGAAACTCGCCCGATTACAACGGTATGCGTACTTTTCCCCTAGGCCGTTCTAGTTATTCGTTTCGAGCATCAGAACTGCGAAGATTTTGAGTTTCTCAAGCGTTTCGTACCTCCAAACTGCCATATCTCGCGAACGGATTGACCAATCCGCAAAATTTCTGTTGCATCTGAAAGTAGAAACACGCCCGATTACAACGGTGTGCGAACTTTTCCCCTAGGCCGTTCTAGTTATTCATTTCGAGCATCAGAACTGCGAAAATTTTGAGTTTCTCCAGCGTTTCTTACCTCCAAACTGCCATATCTCGCGAACGGATTGGCCAATCCGCAAAATTTCTGTTGCATCTGAAAGTAGAAACTCGCCCGATTACAACGGTGTGCGTACTTTTCCCCTAGGCCGTTCTAGTTATGCTTGTCGAGCATCAGAACTGCGAAAATTTTGAGTTTCTCAAGCGTTTCTTACCTCCAAACTGCCATATCTCGCGAACGGAATGACCAATCCGCAAAATTTCTGTTGCATCTGAAAGTAGAAACTCGCCCGATTACAACGGTGTGCGTACTTTTCCCCTAGGCCGTTCTAGTTATGCTTGTCGAGCATCAGAACTGCGAAAATTTTGAGTTTCTCGAGTGTTTCTTACCTCCAAACTGCCATATCTCGCGAACGGATTGACCAATCCGCAAAATTTCTGTTGCATCTGAAAGTAGAAACTCGCCCGATTTCAACACTATGCGTACTTTTTCCCTAGGCCGTTCTAGTTATTCGTTTCGAGCATCAGAACTGCGAAAATTTTGAGTTTCTCAAGCGTTTCTTACTTCCAAACTGCCATATCTCGCGAACGGATTGAGCAACCCGCAAAATTTCTGTTGCATCTGAAGGTAGAAACTCGCCCGATTACAACGGTATGCGTACTTTTCCCCTAGGCCGTTCTAGTTATTCGTTTCGAGCATCAGAACTGCGAAAATTTTGAGTTTCTCAAGCGTTTCGTACCTCCAAACTGCCATATCTCGCGAACGGATTGACCAATCCGCAAAATTTCTGTTGCATCTGAAAGTAGAAACACGCCCGATTACAACGGTGTGCGTACTTTTCCCCTAGGCCGTTCTAGTTATTCATTTCGAGCATCAGAACTGCGAAAATTTTGAGTTTCTCAAGCGTTTCTTACTTCCAAACTACCATATCTCGCGAACGGATTGACCAATGCGCAAAATTTCTGTTGCATCTGGAGGTAGAAACTCGCCCGATTACAACGGTGTGCGTACTTTTCCCCTAGGCCGTTCTAGTTATTCGTTTCGAGCATCAGAACTGCGAAAATTTTGAGTTTTTCAAGCGTTTCTTACCTCCAAACTGCCATATCTCGCGAACGGATTGACCAATCCGCAAAATTTCTGTTGCATCTGAAAGTAGAAACTCGCCCGATTACAACACTATGCGTACTTTTCCCCTAGGCCGTTCTAGTTATTCGTTTCGAGCATCAGAATTGCGAAAATTACGAGTTTCTCATGCGTTTCTTACCTCCAAACTGCCATAACTCGCGAACGGATTGACCAATCCGCTAAATTTCTCTTGCATCTGAAAGTAGAAACTCGCCCGATTACAACGGTATGCGTACTTTTCCCCTAGCCCGTTCTAGTTATTCGTTTCGAGCAACAGAACTGCGAAAATTTTGAGTTTCTCAAGCGTTTCTTACTTCCAAACTGCCATATCTCGCGAACGGATTGACCAATCCGCAAAATTTCTGTTGCAGCTGAAAGTAGAAACTCGCCCGATTACAACGGTATGCGTACTTTTCCCCTAGGCCGTTCTGGTTATGCTTGTCGAGCATCAGAACTGCGAAAATTTTGAGTTTTTCAAGCGTTGCTTACCTCCAAACTGCCATATCTCGCGAACGGATTGACCAATCCGCAAAATTTCTGTTGCATCTGAAGGTAGAAACTCGCCCGATTACAACGGTATGCGTACTTTTCCCCTAGCCCGTTCTAGTTATTCGTTTCGAGCAACAGAACTGCGAAAATTTTGAGTTTCTCGAGCGTTTCTCTCCTACAAACTGCCACATCTCGCGAACGGATTGTCCAATCCGCAAAATTTCTGATGCATCTGAAAATAGAAACTCGCCCGATTACAACTGTATGCGTACTTTTCCCCTAGCCCGTTCTAGTTATTCGTTTCGAGCAACAGAACTGCGAAAATTTTGAGTTTCTCAAGCGTTGCTTACCTCCAAACTGCCATATCTCGCGAACGGATTGACCAATCCGCAAAATTTCTGTTGCATCTGAAAGTAGAAACTCGCCCGATTTCAACGGTGTGGGTACTTTTCCCCTAGGCCGTTCTAGTTATGCTTGTCGAGCATCAGAACTGCGAAAATTTTGAGTTTCTCGAGCGTTTCTTACCTCGAAACTGCCATATCTCGCGAAAGGATTGACCAATCCGCAAAATTTCTGTTGCATCTGAAAGTAGAAATTCGCCCGATTACAAATGTATGCGTACTTTTCCCCTAGCCCGTTCTAGTTATTCGTTTCGAGCAACAGAACTGCGAAAATTTTGAGTTTTTCAAGCGTTGCTTACCTCCAAACTGCCATATCTCGCGAACGGATTGACCAATCCGCAAAATTTCTGTTGCATCTGAAGGTAGAAACTCGCCCGATTACAACGGTATGCGTACTTTTCCCCTAGGCCGTTCTAGTTATTCGTTTCGAGCATCAGAACTGCGAAAATTTTGAGTTTCTCAAGCGTTTCGTACCTCCAAACTGCCATATCTCGCGAAAGGATTGAGCAATCCGCAAAATTTCTGTTGCATGAAAGTAGAAACTCGCCCGATTACAACACTATGCGTACTTTTCCCCTAGGCCGTTCTAGTTATTCGTTTCGAGCATCAGAACTGCGAAAATTTTGAGTTTCTCAAGCGTTTCTTACATCCAAACTGCCATATCTCGCGAACGGAATGACCAATCCGCAAAATTTCTGTTGCATCTGAAAGTAGAAATTCGCCCGATTACAAATGTATGCGAACTTTTCCCCTAGCCCGTTCGAGTTATTCGTTTCGAGCATCAGAACTGCGAAAATTTTGAGTTTCTCAAGCGTTTCTTACCTCCAAACTGCCATATCTCGCGAACGGATTGACCAATCCGCAAAATTTCTGTTGCATCTGAAAGTAGAAACTCGCCCGATTACAACACTATGCGTACTTTTCCCCTAGGCCGTTCTAGTTATTCGTTTCGTGCATCAGAACTGCAAAAATTTTGAGTTTCTCAAGCGTTTCTTACCTCCAAACTGCCATATCTCGCGAACGGATTGACCAATCCGCAAAATTTCTGTTGCATCTGAAAGTAGAAACTCGCCCGATTACAACGGTGTGCGTACTTTTCCCCTAGGCCGTTCTAGTTATTCGTTTCGAGCATCAGAACTGCGAAAATTTTGAGTTTCTCGAGCGTTTCTTACCTCCAAACTGCCATATCTCGCGAACGGATTGACCAATCCGCAAAATTTCTGTTGCATCTGAAAGTAGAAACTCGCCCGATTACAACGGTGTGCGTACTTTTCCCCTAGGCCGTTCTAGTTATTCGTTTCGAGCATCAGAACTGCGAAAATTTTGAGTTTCTCAAGCGTTTCTTACTTCCAAACTGCCATATCTCGCGAACGGATTGACCAATCCGCAAAATTTCTGTTGCATCTCAAAGTAGAAACTCGCCCGATTACAACACTATGCGTACTTTTCCCCTAGGCCGTTCTAGATATTCGTTTCGAGCATCAGAACTGCGAAAATTTTGAGTTTCTCAAGCGTTTCTTACCTCCAAACTGCCATATCTCGCGAACGGAGTGACCAATCCGCAAAATTTCTGTTGCATCTGAAAGTAGAAACTCGCCCGATTACAACGGTATGCGTACTTTTCCCCTAGCCCGTTCTAGTTATTCGTTTCGAGCAACAGAACTGCGAAAATTTTGAGTTTTTCAAGCGTTGCTTACCTCCAAACTGCCATATCTCGCGAACGGATTGCCCAATCCGCAAAATTTCTGTTGCATCTGAAAGTAGAAACTCGCCCGATTACAACGGTGTGCGTACTTTTCCCCTAGGCCGTTCTAGTTATGCTTGTCGAGCATCAGAACTGCGAAAATTTTGAGTTTCTCTAGCGTTTCTTACCTCCAAACTGCCATATCTCGCGAACGGATTGACCAATCCGCAAAATTTCTGTTGCATCTGAAAGTAGAAACTCGCCCGATTACAACACTATGCGTACTTTTCCCCTAGGCCGTTCTAGTTATTCGTTTCGAGCATCAGAACTGCGAAAATTTTGAGTTTCTCAAGCGTTTCTTACCTCCAAACTGCCATATCTCACGAACGGATTGACCAATCCGCAAACTTTCTATTGCATCTGAAAGTAGAAACTCGCCCGATTACAACACTATGCGTACTTTTCCCCTAGGCCGTTCTAGTTATTCGTTTCGAGCATCAGAACTGCGAAAATTTTGAGTTTCTCAAGCGTTTCTTACTTCCAAACTGCCATATCTCGCGAACGGATTGACCAATTCGCAAAATTTCTGTTGCAGCTGAAAGTAGAAACTCGCCCGATTACAACGGTATGCGTACTTTTCCCCTAGGCCGTTCTGGTTATGCTTGTCGAGCATCAGAACTGCGAAAATTTTGAGTTTTTCAAGCGTTGCTTACCTCCAAACTGCCATATCTCGCGAACGGATTGACCAATCCGCAAAATTTCTGTTGCATCTGAAGGTAGAAACTCGCCCGATTACAACGGAATGCGTACTTTTCCCCTAGCCCGTTCTAGTTATTCGTTTCGAGCAACAGAACTGCGAAAATTTTGAGTTTCTCGAGCGTTTCTCTCCTACAAACTGCCACATCTCGCGAACGGATTGTCCAATCCGCAAAATTTCTGATGCATCTGAAAGTAGAAACTCGCCCGATTACAACTGTATGCGTACTTTTCCCCTAGCCCGTTCTAGTTATTCGTTTCGAGCAACAGAACTGCGAAAATTTTGAGTTTCTCAAGCGTTGCTTACCTCCAAACTGCCATATCTCGCGAACGGATTGACCAATCCGCAAAATTTCTGTTGCATCTGAAAGTAGAAACTCGCCCGATTTCAACAGTGTGCGTACTTTTCCCCTAGGCCGTTCTAGTTATGCTTGTCGAGCATCAGAACTGCGAAAATTTTGAGTTTCTCGAGCGTTTCTTACCTCGAAACTGCCATATCTCGCGAACGGATTGACCAATCCGCAAAATTTCTGTTGCATCTGAAAGTAGAAATTCGCCCGATTACAAATGTATGCGTACTTTTCCCCTAGCCCGTTCTAGTTATTCGTTTCGAGCAACAGAACTGCGAAAATTTTGAGTTTTTCAAGGGTTGCTTACCTCCAAACTGCCATATCTCGCGAACGGATTGACCAATCCGCAAAATTTCTGTTGCATCTGAAGGTAGAAACTCGCCCGATTACAACGGTATGCGTACTTTTCCCCTAGGCCGTTCTAGTTATTCGTTTCGAGCATCAGAACTGCGAAAATTTTGAGTTTCTCAAGCGTTTCGTACCTCCAAACTGCCATATCTCGCGAACGGATTGACCAATCCGCAAAATTTCTGTTGCATCTGAAAGTAGAAACTCGCCCGATTACAACACTATGCGTACTTTTCCCCTAGCCCGTTCTAGTTATTCGTTTCGAGCATCAGAACTGCGAAAATTTTGAGTTTCTCAAGCGTTTCTTACTTCCAAACTGCCATATCCCGCGAACGGATTGACCAATCCGCAAAATTTCTGTTGCCTCTCAAAGTAGAAACTCGCCCGATTACAACACTATGCGTACTTTTCCCCTAGGCCGTTCTAGATATTCGTTTCGAGCATCAGAACTGCGAAAATTTTGAGTTTCTCAAGCGTTTCTTACCTCCAAACTGCCATATCTCGCGAACGGAGTGACCAATCCGCAAAATTTCTGTTGCATCTGAAAGTAGAAACTCGCCCGATTACAACGGTATGCGTACTTTTCCCCTAACCCGTTCTAGTTATTCGTTTCGAGCAACAGAACTGCGAAAATTTTGAGTTTTTCAAGCGTTGCTTACCTCCAAACTGCCATATCTCGCGAACGGATTGACCAATCCGCAAAATTTCTGTTGCATCTGAAAGTAGAAACTCGCCCGATTACAACGGTGTGCGTACTTTTCCCCTAGGCCGTTCTAGTTATGCTTGTCGAGCATCAGAACTGCGAAAATTTTGAGTTTCTCTAGCGTCTCTTACCTCCAAACTGCCATATCTCGCGAACGGATAGACCAATCCGCAAAATTTCTGTTGCATCTGAAAGTAGAAACTCGCCCGATTACAACACTATGCGTACTTTTCCCCTAGGCCGTTCTAGTTATTCGTTTCGAGCATCAGAACTGCGAAAATTATGAGTTTCTCAAGCGTTTCTTACCTCCAAACTGCCATATCTCACGAACGGATTGACCAATCCGCAAACTTTCTATTGCATCCGAAAGTAGAAACTCGCCCGATTACAACGGTATGCGTACTTTTCCCCTAGCCCGTTCTAGTTATTCGTTTCGAGCAACAGAACTGCGAAAATTTTGAGTTTTTCAAGCGTTGCTTACCTCCAAACTGCCATATCTCGCGATCGGATTGACAAATCCGCAAAATTTCTGTTGCATCTGAAAGTAGAAACTCGCCCGATTACAACGGTGTGCGTACTTTTCCCCTAGGCCGTTCTAGTTATTCGTTTCGAGCATCAGAACTGCGAAAATTTTGAGTTTCTCAAGCGTTTCTTACTTCCAAACTGCCATATCTCGCGAACGGATTGACCAATTCGCAAAATTTCTGTTGCATCTGAAAGTAGAAACTCGCCCGATTACAACACTATGCGTACTTTTCCCCTAGGCCGTTCTAGTTATTCGTTTCGAGCATCAGAGCTGCGAAAATTTTGAGTTTCTCAAGCGTTTCTTACATCCAAACTGCCATAACTCGCGAACGGATTGACCAATCCGCAAAATTTCTGTTGCAGCTGAAAGTAGAAACTCGCCCGATTACAACGGTATGTGTACTTTTCCCCTAGGCCGTTCTGGTTATGCTTGTCGAGCATCATAACTGCGAAAATTTTGAGTTTTTCAAGCGTTGCTTACCTCCAAACTGCCATATCTCGCGAACGGATTGACCAATCCGCAAAATTTCTGTTGCATCTAAAGGTAGAAACTCGCCCGATTACAACGGTATGCGTACTTTTCCCCTAGCCCGTTCTAGTTATTCGTTTCGAGCAACAGAACTGTGAAAATTTTGAGTTTCTCGAGCGTTTCTCTCCTACAAACTGCCACATCTCGCGAACGGATTGTCCAATCCACAAAATTTCTGATGCATCTGAAAGTAAAAACTCGCCCGATTACAACTGTATGCGTACTTTTCCCCTAGCCCGTTCTAGTTATTCGTTTCGAGCAACAGAACTGCGAAAATTTTGAGTTTCTCAAGCGTTGCTTACCTCCAAACTGCCATATCTCGCGAACGGATTGACCAATCCGCAAAATTTCTGTTGCATCTGAAAGTAGAAACTCGCCCGATTTCAACGGTGTGCGTACTTTTCCCCTAGGCCGTTCTAGTTATGCTTGTCGAGCATCAGAACTGCGAAAATTTTGAGTTTCTCGAGCGTTTCTTACCTCGAAACTGCCATATCTCGCGAACGGATTGACCAATCCGCAAAATTTCTGTTGCATCTGAAAGTAGAAATTCGCCCGATTACAAATGTATGCGTACTTTTCCCCTAGCCCGTTCTAGTTATTCGTTTCGAGCAACAGAACTGCGAAAATTTTGAGTTTTTCAAGCGTTGCTTACCTCCAAACTGCCATATCTCGCGAACGGATTGACCAATCCGCAAAATTTCTGTTGCATCTGAAAGTAGAAATTCGCCCCCGATTACAAATGTATGCGTACTTTTCCCTAGCCCGTTCTAGTTATTCGTTTCGAGCAACAGAACTGCGAAAATTTTGAGTTTTTCAAGCGTTGCCTTACCTCCAAACTGCCATATCTCGCGAACGGATTGACCAATCCGCAAAATTTCTGTTGCATCTGAAGGTAGAAACTCGCCCGATTACAACGGTATGCGTACTTTTCCCCTAGGCCGTTCTAGTTATTCGTTTCGAGCATCAGAACTGCGAAAATTTTGAGTTTCTCAAGCGTTTCGTACCTCCAAACTGCCATATCTCGCGAACGGATTGACCAATCCGCAAAATTTCTGTTGCATCTGAAAGTAGAAACTCGCCCGATTACAACACTATGCGTACTTTTCCCCTAGGCCGTTCTAGTTATTCGTTTCGAGCATCAGAACTGCGAAAATTTTGAGTTTCTCAAGCGTTTCTTACCTCCAAACTGCCATATCTCGCGAACGGATTGACCAATCCGCAAAATTTCTGTTGCATCTGAAAGTAGAAACTCGCCCGACTACAACGGTGTGCGTACTTTTCCCCTAGGCCGTTCTAGTTATTCGTTTCGAGCATCAGAACTGCGAAAATTTTGAGTTTCTCAAGCGTTTCTTACCTCCAAACTGCCATATCTCGCGAACGGATTGACCAATCCGCAAAATTTCTGTTGCATCTGAAAGTAGAAACTCGCCCGATTACAACGGTGTGCGTACTTTTCCCCTAGCCCGTTCTAGTTATTCGTTTCGAGCAACAGAACTGCGAAAATTTTGAGTTTTTCAAGCGTTGCTCACCTCCAAACTGCCATATCTCGCGAACGGATTGACCAATCCGCAAAATTTCTGTTGAATCTGAAAGTAGAAACTCGCCCGATTACAACGGTGTGCGTACTTTTCCCCTAGGCCGTTCTAGTTATGCTTGTCGAGCATCAGAACTGCGAAAATTTTGAGTTTCTCGAGCGTTTCTTACCTCCAAACTGCCATATCTCGCGAACGGATTGACCAATCCGCAAAATTTCTGTTGCATCTGAAAGTAGAAACTCGCCCGATTACAACACTATGCGTACTTTTCCCCTAGGCCGTTCTAATTATTCGTTTCGAGCATCAGAACTGCGAAAATTTTGAGTTTCTCAAGCGTTTCTTACTTCCAAACTGCCATATCTCGCGAACGGATTGACCAATTCGCAAAATTTCTGTTGCATCTGAAAGTAGAAACTCGCCCGATTACAACACTATGCGTACTTTTCCCCTAGGCCGTTCTAGTTATTCGTTTCGAGCATAAGAGCTGCGAAAATTTTGAGTTTCTCAAGCGTTTCTTACATCCAAACTGCCATAACTCGCGAACGGATTGACCAATCCGCAAAATTTCTGTTGCAGCTGAAAGTAGAAACTCGCCCGATTACAACGGTATGCGTACTTTTCCCCTAGGCCGTTCTGGTTATGCTTGTCGAGCATCAGAACTGCGAAAATTTTGAGTTTTTCAAGCGTTGCTTACCTCCAAACTGCCATATCTCGCGAACGGATTGACCAATCCGCAAAATTTCTGTTGCATCTAAAGGTAGAAACTCGCCCGATTACAACGGTATGCGTACTTTTCCCCTAGCCCGTTCTAGTTATTCGTTTCGAGCAACAGAACTGCGAAAATTTTGAGTTTCTCGAGCGTTTCTCTCCTACAAACTGCCACATCTCGCGAACGGATTGTCCAATCCGCAAAATTTCTGATGCATCTGAAAGTAAAAACTCGCCCGATTACAACTGTATGCGTACTTTTCCCCTAGCCCGTTCTAGTTATTCGTTTCGAGCAACAGAACTGCGAAAATTTTGAGTTTCTCAAGCGTTGCTTGCCTCCAAACTGCCATATCTCGCGAACGGATTGACCAATCCGCAAAATTTCTGTTGCATCTGAAAGTAGAAACTCGCCCGATTTCAACGGTGTGCCTACTTTTCCCCTAGGCCGTTCTAGTTATGCTTGTCGAGCATCAGAACTGCGAAAATTTTGAGTTTCTCGAGCGTTTCTTACCTCGAAACTGCCTTATCTCGCGAACGGATTGACCAATCCGCAAAATTTCTGTTGCATCTGAAAGTAGAAATTCGCCCGATTACAAATGTATGCGTACTTTTCCCCTAGCCCGTTCTAGTTATTCGTTTCGAGCAACAGAACTGCGAAAATTTTGAGTTTTTCAAGCGTTGCTTTCCTCCAAACTGCCATATCTCGCGAACGGATTGACCAATCCGCAAAATTTCTGTTGCATCTGAAGGTAGAAACTCGCCCGATTACAACGGTATGCGTACTTTTCCCCTAGGCCGTTCTAGTTATTCGTTTCGAGCATCAGAACTGCGAAAATTTTGAGTTTCTCAAGCGTTTCTTACCTCCAAACTGCCATATCTCGCGAACGGAATGACCAATCCGCAAAATTTCTGTTGCATCTGAAAGTAGAAACTCGCCCGATTACAACACTATGCGTACTCTTCCCCTAGGCCGTTCTAGTTATTCGTTTCGAGCATCAGAACTGCGAAAATTTTGAGTTTCTCAGGCGTTTCTTACCTCCAAACTGCCATATCTCGCGAACGGATTGACCAATCCGCAAAATTTCTGTTGCATCTGAAAGTAGAAACTCGCCCGATTACAACACTATGCGTACTTTTCCCCTAGGCCGTTCTAGTTATTCGTTTCGAGCATCAGAACTGCGAAAATTTTGAGTTTCTCAAGCGTTTCTTACCTCCAAACTGCCATATCTCGCGAACGGATTGACCAATCCGCAAAATTTCTGTTGCATCTGAAGGTAGAAACTCGCCCGATTACAACGGTATGCGTACTTTTCCCCTAGGCCGTTCTAGTTATTCGTTTCGAGCATCAGAACTGCGAAAATTTTGAGTTTCTCAAGCGTTTCGTACCTCCAAACTGCCATATCTCGCGAACGGATTGACCAATCCGCAAAATTTCTGTTGCATCTGAAAGTAGAAACTCGCCCGATTACAACACTATGCGTACTTTTCCCCTAGGCCGTTCTAGTTATTCGTTTCGTGCATCAGAACTGCGAAAATTTTGAGTTTCTCAAGCGTTTCTTACTTCCAAACTGCCATATCTCGCGAACGGAATGACCAATCCGCAAAATTTCTGTTGCATCTGAAAGTAGAAATTCGCCCGATTACAAATGTATGCGTACTTTTCCCCTAGCCCGTTCTAGTTATTCGTTTCGAGCATCAGAACTGCGAAAATTTTGAGTTTCTCAAGCGTTTCTTACCTCCAAACTGCCATATCTCGCGAACGGATTGACCAATCCGCAAAATTTCTGTTGCATCTGAAAGTAGAAACTCGCCCGATTACAACACTATGCGTACTTTTCCCCTAGGCCGTTCTAGTTATTCGTTTCGAGCATCAGAACAGCGAAAATTTTGAGTTTCTCAAGCGTTTCTTACCTCCAAACTGCCATATCTCGCGAACGGAATGACCAATCCGCAAAATTTCTGTTGCATCTGAAAGTAGAAATTCGCCCGATTACAAATGTATGCGTACTTTTCCCCTAGCCCGTTCTAGTTATTCGTTTCGAGCATCAGAACTGCGAAAATTTTGAGTTTCTCAAGCGTTTCTTACCTCCAAACTGCCATATCTCGCGAACGGATTGACCAATCCGCAAAATTTCTGTTGCAGCTGAAAGTAGAAACTCGCCCGATTACAACGGTATGCGTACTTTTCCCCTAGGCCGTTCTGGTTATGCTTGTCGAGCATCAGAACTGCGAAAATTTTGAGTTTTTCAAGCGTTGCTTACCTCAAACTGCCATATCTCGCGAACGGATTGACCAATCCGCAAAATTTCTGTTGCATCTAAAGGTAGAAACTCGCCCGATTACAACGGTATGCGTACTTTTCCCCTAGCCCGTTCTAGTTATTCGTTTCGAGCAACAGAACTGCGAAAATTTTGAGTTTCTCGAGCGTTTCTCTCCTACAAACTGCCACATCTCGCGAACGGATTGTCCAATCCGCAAAATTTCTGATGCATCTGAAAGTAAAAACTCGCCCGATTACAACTGTATGCGTACTTTTCCCCTAGCCCGTTCTAGTTATTCGTTTCGAGCAACAGAACTGCGAAAATTTTGAGTTTCTCAAGCGTTGCTTACCTCCAAACTGCCATATCTCGCGAACGGATTGACCAATCCGCAAAATTTCTGTTGCATCTGAAAGTAGAAACTCGCCCGATTTCAACGGTGTGCGTACTTTTCCCCTAGGCCGTTCTAGTTATGCTTGTCGAGCATCAGAACTGCGAAAATTTTGAGTTTCTCGAGCGTTTCTTACCTCGAAACTGCCATATCTCGCGAACGGATTGACCAATCCGCAAAATTTCTGTTGCATCTGAAAGTAGAAATTCGCCCGATTACAAATGTATGCGTACTTTTCCCCTAGCCCGTTCTAGTTATTCGTTTCGAGCAACAGAACTGCGAAAATTTTGAGTTTTTCAAGCGTTGCTTTCCTCCAAACTGCCATATCTCGCGAACGGATTGACCAATCCGCAAAATTTCTGTTGCATCTGAAGGTAGAAACTCGCCCGATTACAACGGTATGCGTACTTTTCCCCTAGGCCGTTATAGTTATTCGTTTCGAGCATCAGAACTGCGAAAATTTTGAGTTTCTCAAGCGTTTCGTACCTCCAAACTGCCATATCTCGCGAACGGATTGGCAAATCCGCAAAATTTCTGTTGCATCTGAAAGTAGAAACTCGCCCGATTACAACACTATGCGTACTTTTCCCCTAGGCCGTTCTAGTTATTCGTTTCGAGCATCAGAACTGCGAAAATTTTGAGTTTCTCCAGCGTTTCTTACCTCCAAACTGCCATATCTCGCGAACGGAATGACCAATCCGCAAAATTTCTGTTGCATCTGAAAGTAGAAATTCGCCCGATTACAAATGTATGCGTACTTTTCCCCTAGCCCGTTCTAGTTATTCGTTTCGAGCATCAGAACTGCGAAAATTTTGAGTTTCTCAAGCGTTTCTTACCTCCAAACTGCCATATCTCGCGAACGGATTGACCAATCCGCAAAATTTCTGTTGCATCTGAAAGTAGAAACTCGCCCGATTACAACACTATGCGTACTTTTCCCCTAGGCCGTTCTAGTTATTCGTTTCGAGCATCAGAACTGCGAAAATTTTGAGTTTCTCAAGCGTTTCTTACCTCCAAACTGCCATATCTCGCGAACGGATTGACCAATCCGCAAAATTTCTGTTGCATCTGAAGGTAGAAACTCGCCCGATTACAACGGTATGCGTACTTTTCCCCTAGGCCGTTCTAGTTATTCGTTTCGAGCATCAGAACTGCGAAAATTTTGAGTTTCTCCAGCGTTTCGTACCTCCAAACTGCCATATCTCGCGAACGGATTGACCAATCCGCAAAATTTCTGTTGCATCTGAAAGTAGAAACTCGCCCGATTACAACACTATGCGTACTTTTCCCCTAGGCCGTTCTAGTTATTCGTTTCGTGCATCAGAACTGCGAAAATTTGAGTTTCTCAAGCGTTTCTTACTTCCAAACTGCCATATCTCGCGAACGGAATGACCAATCCGCAAAATTTTTGTTGCATCTGAAAGTAGAAATTCGCCCGATTACAAATGTATGCGTACTTTTCCCCTAGCCCGTTCTAGTTATTCGTTTCGAGCATCAGAACTGCGAAAATTTTGAGTTTCTCAAGCGTTTCTTACCTCCAAACTGCCATATCTCGCGAACGGATTGACCAATCCGCAAAATTTCTGTTGCATCTGAAAGTAGAAACTCGCCCGATTACAACACTATGCGTACTTTTCCCCTAGGCCGTTCTAGTTATTCGTTTCGAGCATCAGAACAGCGAAAATTTTGAGTTTCTCAAGCGTTTCTTACCTCCAAACTGCCATATCTCGCGAACGGAATGACCAATCCGCAAAATTTCTGTTGCATCTGAAAGTAGAAATTCGCCCGATTACAATGTATGCGTACTTTTCCCCTAGCCCGTTCTAGTTATTCGTTTCGAGCATCAGAACTGCGAAAATTTTGAGTTTCTCAAGCGTTTCTTACCTCCAAACTGCCATATCTCGCGAACGGATTGACCAATCCGCAAAATTTCTGTTGCATCTGAAAGTAGAAACTCGCCCGATTACAACACTATGCGTACTTTTCCCCTAGGCCGTTCTAGTTATTCGTTTCGAGCATCAGAACTGCGAAAATTTGAGTTTCTCAAGCGTTTCTTACCTCCAAACTGCCATATCTCGCGAACGGATTGACCAATCCGCAAAATTTCTGTTGCATCTGAAAGTAGAAACTCGCCCGATTACAACGGTGTGCGTACTTTTCCCCTAGGCCGTTCTAGTTATGCTTGTCGAGCATCAGAACTGCGAAAATTTTGAGTTTCTCAAGCGTTTCTTACCTCCAAACTGCCATATCTCGCGAACGGAATGACCAATCCGCAAAATTTCTGTTGCATCTGAAAGTAGAAACTCGCCCGACTACAACGGTGTGCGTACTTTTCCCCTAGGCCGTTCTTGTTATTCGTTTCGAGCATCAGAACCGCGAAAATTTTGTGTTTCTCAAGCGTTTCTTACATCCAAACTGCCACATCTCGCGAACGGATTGACCAATCCGCAAAATTTCTGTTGCATCTGAAAGTAGAAACTCGCCCGATTACAACACTATGCGTACTTTTCCCCTAGGCCGTTCTAGTTATTCGTTTCGTGCATCAGAACTGCGAAAATTTTGAGTTTCTCAAGCGTTTCTTACTTCCAAACTGCCATATCTCGCGAACGGAATGACCAATCCGCAAAATTTCTGTGTTGCATCTGAAAGTAGAAATTCGCCCGATTACAAATGTATGCGTACTTTTCCCTAGCCCGTTCTAGTTATTCGTTTCGAGCATCAGAACTGCGAAAATTTTGAGTTTCTCAAGCGTTTCTTACCTCCAAACTGCCATATCTCGCGAACGGATTGACCAATCCGCAAATTTCTGTTGCATCTGAAAGTAGAAACTCGCCCGATTACAACACTATGCGTACTTTTCCTCTAGGCCGTTCTAGTTATTCGTTTCGAGCATCAGAACAGCGAAAATTTTGAGTTTCTCAAGCGTTTCTTACCTCCAACTGCCATATCTCGCGAACGGAATGACCAATCCGCAAAATTTCTGTTGCACCTGAAAGTAGAAATTCGCCCGATTACAAATGTATGCGTACTTTTCCCCTAGCCCGTTCTAGTTATTCGTTTCGAGCATCAGAACTGCGAAAATTTGAGTTTCTCAAGCGTTTCTTACCTCCAAACTGCCATATCTCGCGAACGGATTGACCAATTCCGCAAAATTTCTGTTGCAGCTGAAAGTAGAAACTCGCCCGATTACAACGGTATGCGTACTTTTCCCCTAGGCCGTTCTGGTTATGCTTGTCGAGCATCAGAACTGCGAAAATTTTGAGTTTTTTCAAGCGTTGCTTACCTCCAAACTGCCATATCTCGCGAACGGATTGACCAATCCGCAAAATTTCTGTTGCATCTAAAGGTAGAAACTCGCCCGATTACAACGGTATGCGTACTTTTCCCCTAGCCCGTTCTAGTTATTCGTTTCGAGCAACAGAACTGCGAAAATTTTGAGTTTCTCGAGCGTTTCTCTCCTACAAACTGCCACATCTCGCGAACGGATTGTCCAATCCGCAAAATTTCTGATGCATCTGAAAGTAAAAACTCGCCCGATTACAACTGTATGCGTACTTTTCCCCTAGCCCGTTCTAGTTATTCGTTTCGAGCAACAGAACTGCGAAAATTTTGAGTTTCTCAAGCGTTGCTTACCTCCAAACTGCCATATCTCGCGAACGGATTGACCAATCCGCAAAATTTCTGTTGCATCTGAAAGTAGAAACTCGCCCGATTTCAACGGTGTGCGTACTTTTCCCCTAGGCCGTTCTAGTTATGCTTGTCGAGCATCAGAACTGCGAAAATTTTGAGTTTCTCGAGCGTTTCTTACCTCGAAACTGCCATATCTCGCGAACGGATTGACCAATCCGCAAAATTTCTGTTGCATCTGAAAGTAGAAATTCGCCCGATTACAAATGTATGCGTACTTTTCCCCTAGCCCGTTCTAGTTATTCGTTTCGAGCAACAGAACTGCGAAAATTTTGAGTTTTTCAAGCGTTGCTTTCCTCCAAACTGCCATATCTCGCGAACGGATTGACCAATCCGCAAAATTTCTGTTGCATCTGAAGGTAGAAACTCGCCCGATTACAACGGTATGCGTACTTTTCCCCTAGGCCGTTCTAGTTATTCGTTTCGAGCATCAGAACTGCGAAAATTTTGAGTTTCTCAAGCGTTTCGTACCTCCAAACTGCCATATCTCGCGAACGGATTGACAAATCCGCAAAATTTCTGTTGCATCTGAAAGTAGAAACTCGCCCGATTACAACACTATGCGTACTTTTCCCCTAGGCCGTTCTAGTTATTCGTTTCGAGCATCAGAACTGCGAAAATTTTGAGTTTCTCCAGCGTTTCTTACCTCCAAACTGCCATATCTCGCGAACGGAATGACCAATCCGCAAAATTTCTGTTGCATCTGAAAGTAGAAATTCGCCCGATTACAAATGTATGCGTACTTTTCCCCTAGCCCGTTCTAGTTATTCGTTTCGAGCATCAGAACTGCGAAAATTTTGAGTTTCTCAAGCGTTTCTTACCTCCAAACTGCCATATCTCGCGAACGGATTGACCAATCCGCAAAATTTCTGTTGCATCTGAAAGTAGAAACTCGCCCGATTACAACACTATGCGTACTTTTCCCCTAGGCCGTTCTAGTTATTCGTTTCGAGCATCAGAACTGCGAAAATTTTGAGTTTCTCAAGCGTTTCTTACCTCCAAACTGCCATATCTCGCGAACGGATTGACCAATCCGCAAAATTTCTGTTGCATCTGAAGGTAGAAACTCGCCCGATTACAACGGTATGCGTACTTTTCCCCTAGGCCGTTCTAGTTATTCGTTTCGAGCATCAGAACTGCGAAAATTTTGAGTTTCTCAAGCGTTTCGTACCTCCAAACTGCCATATCTCGCGAACGTATTGACCAATCCGCAAAATTTCTGTTGCATCTGAAAGTAGAAACTCGCCCGATTACAACACTATGCGTACTTTTCCCCTAGGCCGTTCTAGTTATTCGTTTCGTGCATCAGAACTGCGAAAATTTTGAGTTTCTCAAGCGTTTCTTACTTCCAAACTGCCATATCTCGCGAACGGAATGACCAATCCGCAAAATTTTTGTTGCATCTGAAAGTAGAAATTCGCCCGATTACAAATGTATGCGTACTTTTCCCCTAGCCCGTTCTAGTTATTCGTTTCGAGCATCAGAACTGCGAAAATTTTGAGTTTCTCAAGCGTTTCTTACCTCCAAACTGCCATATCTCGCGAACGGATTGACCAATCCGCAAAATTTCTGTTGCATCTGAAAGTAGAAACTCGCCCGATTACAACACTATGCGTACTTTTCCCCTAGGCCGTTCTAGTTATTCGTTTCGAGCATCAGAACAGCGAAAATTTTGAGTTTCTCAAGCGTTTCTTACCTCCAAACTGCCATATCTCGCGAACGGAATGACCAATCCGCAAAATTTCTGTTGCATCTGAAAGTAGAAATTCGCCCGATTACAAATGTATGCGTACTTTTCCCCTAGCCCGTTCTAGTTATTCGTTTCGAGCATCAGAACTGCGAAAATTTTGAGTTTCTCAAGCGTTTCTTACCTCCAAACTGCCATATCTCGCGAACGGATTGACCAATCCGCAAAATTTCTGTTGCATCTGAAAGTAGAAACTCGCCCGATTACAACGGTGTGCGTACTTTTCCCCTAGGCCGTTCTAGTTATGCTTGTCGAGCATCAGAACTGCGAAAATTTTGAGTTTCTCAAGCGTTTCTTACCTCCAAACTGCCATATCTCGCGAACGGAATGACCAATCCGCAAAATTTCTGTTGCATCTGAAAGTAGAAACTCGCCCGACTACAACGGTGTGCGTACTTTTCCCCTAGGCCGTTCTTGTTATTCGTTTCGAGCATCAGAACCGCGAAAATTTTGTGTTTCTCAAGCGTTTCTTACATCCAAACTGCCACATCTCGCGAACGGATTGACCAATCCGCAAAATTTCTGTTGCATCTGAAAGTAGAAACTCGCCCGATTACAACGGTGTGCGTACTTTTCCCCTAGGCCGTTCTAGTTATTCGTTTCGAGCATCAGAACTGCGAAAATTTTGAGTTTCTCAAGCGTTTCTTACTTCCAAACTGCCATATCTCGCGAACGGATTGACCAACCCGCAAAATTTCTGTTGCATCTGAAGGTAGAAACTCGCCCGATTACAACGGTATGCGTACTTTTCCCCTAGGCCGTTCTAGTTATTCGTTTCGAGCATCAGAACTGCGAAAATTTTGAGTTTCTCAAGCGTTTCGTACCTCCAAACTGCCATATCTCGCGAACGGATTGACCAATCCGCAAAATTTCTGTTGCATCTGAAAGTAGAAACTCGCCCGATTACAACACTATGCGTACTTTTCCCCTAGGCCGTTCTTGTTATTCGTTTCGAGCATCAGAACCGCGAAAATTTTGTGTTTCTCAAGCGTTTCTTACATCCAAACTGCCACATCTCGCGAACGGATTGACCAATCCGCAAAATTTCTGTTGCATCTGAAAGTAGAAACTCGCCCGATTACAACGGTGTGCGTACTTTTCCCCTAGGCCGTTCTAGTTATTCGTTTCGAGCATCAGAACTGCGAAAATTTTGAGTTTCTCAAGCGTTTCTTACTTCCAAACTGCCATATCTCGCGAACGGAATGACCAATCCGCAAAATTTCTGTTGCATCTGAAAGTAGAAATTCGCCCGATTACAAATGTATGCGTACTTTTCCCCTAGCCCGTTCTAGTTATTCGTTTCGAGCATCAGAACTGCGAAAATTTTGAGTTTCTCAAGCGTTTCTTACCTCCAAACTGCCATATCTCGCGAACGGATTGACCAATCCGCAAAATTTCTGTTGCATCTGAAAGTAGAAACTCGCCCGATTACAACACTATGCGTACTTTTCCCCTAGGCCGTTCTAGTTATTCGTTTCGAGCATCAGAACAGCGAAAATTTTGAGTTTCTCAAGCGTTTCTTACCTCCAAACTGCCATATCTCGCGAACGGAATGACCAATCCGCAAAATTTCTGTTGCATCTGAAAGTAGAAATTCGCCCGATTACAAATGTATGCGTACTTTTCCCCTAGCCCGTTCTAGTTATTCGTTTCGAGCATCAGAACTGCGAAAATTTTGAGTTTCTCAAGCGTTTCTTACCTCCAAACTGCCATATCTCGCGAACGGATTGACCAATCCGCAAAATTTCTGTTGCATCTGAAAGTAGAAACTCGCCCGATTACAACACTATGCGTACTTTTCCCCTAGGCCGTTCTAGTTATTCGTTTCGAGCATCAGAACTGCGAAAATTTTGAGTTTCTCAAGCGTTTCTTACCTCCAAACTGCCATATCTCGCGAACGGATTGACCAATCCGCAAAATTTCTGTTGCATCTGAAAGTAGAAACTCGCCCGATTACAACGGTGTGCGTACTTTTCCCCTAGGCCGTTCTAGTTATGCTTGTCGAGCATCAGAACTGCGAAAATTTTGAGTTTCTCAAGCGTTTCTTACCTCCAAACTGCCATATCTCGCGAACGGAATGACCAATCCGCAAAATTTCTGTTGCATCTGAAAGTAGAAACTCGCCCGACTACAACGGTGTGCGTACTTTTCCCCTAGGCCGTTCTTGTTATTCGTTTCGAGCATCAGAACCGCGAAAATTTTGTGTTTCTCAAGCGTTTCTTACATCCAAACTGCCACATCTCGCGAACGGATTGACCAATCCGCAAAATTTCTGTTGCATCTGAAAGTAGAAACTCGCCCGATTACAACGGTGTGCGTACTTTTCCCCTAGGCCGTTCTAGTTATTCGTTTCGAGCATCAGAACTGCGAAAATTTTGAGTTTCTCAAGCGTTTCTTACTTCCAAACTGCCATATCTCGCGAACGGATTGACCAACCCGCAAAATTTCTGTTGCATCTGAAGGTAGAAACTCGCCCGATTACAACGGTATGCGTACTTTTCCCCTAGGCCGTTCTAGTTATTCGTTTCGAGCATCAGAACTGCGAAAATTTTGAGTTTCTCAAGCGTTTCGTACCTCCAAACTGCCATATCTCGCGAACGGATTGACCAATCCGCAAAATTTCTGTTGCATCTGAAAGTAGAAACTAGCCCGATTACAACACTATGCGTACTTTTCCCCTAGGCCGTTCTAGTTATTCGTTTCGAGCATCAGAGCTGCGAAAATTTTGAGTTTCTCAAGCGTTTCTTACTTCCAAACTGCCATATCTCGCGAACGGATTGACCAATCCGCAAAATTTCTGTTGCATCTGAAGGTAGAAACTCGCCCGATTACAACGGTGTGCGTACTTTTCCCCTAGGCCGTTCTAGTTATTCGTTTCGAGCATCAGAACTGCGAAAATTTTGAGTTTCTCAAGCGTTTCATACCTCCAAACTGCCATATCTCGCGAACGGATTGACCAATCCGCAAAATTTCTGTTGCATCTGAAAGTAGAAACTCGCCCGATTACAACACTGTGCGTACTTTTGCCCTAGGCCGTTCTAGTTATTCGTTTCGAGCATCAGAATTGCGAAAATTACGAGTTTCTCAAGCGTTTCTTACCTCCAAACTGCCTTAACTCGCGAACGGATTGACCAATCCGCAAAATTTCTGTTGCATCTGAAAGTAGAAACTCGCCCGATTACAACGGTATGCGTACTTTTCCCCTAGCCCGTTCTAGTTATTCGTTTCGAGCATCAGAACTGCGAAAATTTTGAGTTTCTCAAGCGTTTCTTACTTCCAAACTGCCATATCTCGCGAACGGATTGACCAATCCGCAAAATTTCTGTTGCATCTGAAGGTAGAAACTCGCCCGATTACAACGGTATGCGTTCTTTTCCCCTAGGCCGTTCTAGTTATGCTTGTCGAGCATCAGAACTGCGAAAATTTTGAGTTTCTCCAGCGTTTCTTACCTCCAAACTGCCATATCTCGCGCACGGATTGACCAATCCGCAAAATTTCTGTTGCATCTGAAAGTAGAAACTCGCCCGATTACAACGGTGTGCGTACTTTTCCCCTAGGCCGTTCTAGTTATGCTTGTCGAGCATCAGAACTGCGAAAATTTTGAGTTTCTCAAGCGTTTCTTACCTCCAAACTGCCATATCTCGCGAACGGAATGACCAATCCGCAAAATTTCTGTTGCATCTGAAAGTAGAAACTCGCCCGATTACAACGGTGTGCGTACTTTTCCCCTAGGCCGTTCTAGTTATGCTTGTCGAGCATCAGAACTGCGAAAATTTTGAGTTTCTCGAGCGTTTCTTGTCTCCAAACTGCCATATCTCGCGAACGGATTGACCAATCCGCAAAATTTCTGTTGCATCTGAAAGTAGAAACTCGCCCGATTACAACACTATGCGTACTTTTTCCCTAGGCCGTTCTAGTTATTCGTTTCGAGCATCAGAACTGCGAAAATTTTGAGTTTCTCAAGCGTTTCTTACTTCCAAACTGCCATATCTCGCGAACGGATTGACCAATCCGCAAAATTTCTGTTGCATCTGAAGGTAGAAACTCGCCCGATTACAACGGTATGCGTACTTTTCCCCTAGGCCGTTCTAGTTATGCTTGTCGAGCATCAGAACTGCGAAAATTTTGAGTTTCTCCAGCGTTTCTTACCTCCAAACTGCCATATCTCGCGCACGGATTGACCAATCCGCAAAATTTCTGTTGCATCTGAAAGTAGAAACTCGCCCGATTACAACGGTGTGCGTACTTTTCCCCTAGGCCGTTCTAGTTATGCTTGTCGAGCATCAGAACTGCGAAAATTTTGAGTTTCTCGAGCGTTTCTTACCTCCAAACTGCCATATCTCGCGAACGGATTGACCAATCCGCAAAATTTCTGTTGCATCTGAAAGTAGAAACTCGCCCGATTACAACACTATGCGTACTTTTTCCCTAGGCCGTTCTAGTTATTCGTTTCGAGCATCAGAACTGCGAAAATTTTGAGTTTCTCAAGCGTTTCTTACTTCCAAACTGCCATATCTCGCGAACGGATTGACCAACCCGCAAAATTTCTGTTGCATCTGAAGGTAGAAACTCGCCCGATTACAACGGTATGCGTACTTTTCCCCTAGGCCGTTCTAGTTATTCGTTTCGAGCATCAGAACTGCGAAAATTTTGAGTTTCTCAAGCGTTTCGTACTTCCAAACTGCCATATCTCGCGAACGGATTGACCAATCCGCAAAATTTCTGTTGCATCTGAAAGTAGAAACTCGCCCGATTACAACACTATGCGTACTTTTCCCCTAGGCCGTTCTAGTTATTCGTTTCGAGCATCAGAACTGCGAAAATTTTGAGTTTCTCAAGCGTTTCTTACTTCCAAACTGCCATATCTCGCGAACGGATTGACCAATCCGCAAAATTTCTGTTGCATCTGAAGGTAGAAACTCGCCCGATTACAACGGTATGCGTACTTTTCCCCTAGGCCGTTCTGGTTATGCTTGTCGAGCATCAGAACTGCGAAAATTTTGAGTTTTTCAAGCGTTGCTTACCTCCAAACTGCCATATCTCGCGAACGGATTGACCAATCCGCAAAATTTCTGTTGCATCTGAAATTAGAAACTCGCCCGATTACAACACTATGCGTACTTTTCCCCTAGGCCGTTCTAGTTATTCGTTTCGAGCATCAGAACTGCGAAAATTTTGAGTTTCTCAAGCGTTGCTTACCTCCAAACTGCCATATCTCGCGAACGGATTGAACAATTCGCAAAATTTCTGTTGCATCTGAAAGTAGAAACTCGCCCGATTACAACGGTGGGCGTACTTTTCCCCTAGGCCGTTCTAGTTATTCGTTTCGAGCATCAGAACTGCGAAAATTTTGAGTTTCTCGAGCGTTTCTTACATCCAAACTGCCATATCTCGCGAACGGATTGACCAATCCGCAAAATTTCTGTTGCATCTGAAAGTAGAAACTCGCCCGATTACAACGGTGTGCGTACTTTTCCCCTAGGCCGTTCTAGTTATGCTTGTCGAGCATCAGAACTGCGAAAATTTTGAGTTTCTCCAGCGTTTCTTACCTCCAAACTGCCATATCTCGCGCACGGATTGACCAATCCGCAAAATTTCTGTTGCATCTGAAAGTAGAAACTCGCCCGATTACAACGGTGTGCGTACTTTTCCCCTAGGCCGTTCTAGTTATGCTTGTCGAGCATCAGAACTGCGAAAATTTTGAGTTTCTCGAGCGTTTCTTACCTCCAAACTGCCATATCTCGCGAACGGATTGACCAATCCGCAAAATTTCTGTTGCATCTGAAAGTAGAAACTCGCCCGATTACAACACTATGCGTACTTTTTCCCTAGGCCGTTCTAGTTATTCGTTTCGAGCATCAGAACTGCGAAAATTTTGAGTTTCTCAAGCGTTTCTTACTTCCAAACTGCCATATCTCGCGAACGGATTGACCAACCCGCAAAATTTCTGTTGCATCTGAAGGTAGAAACTCGCCCGATTACAACGGTATGCGTACTTTTCCCCTAGGCCGTTCTAGTTATTCGTTTCGAGCATCAGAACTGCGAAAATTTTGAGTTTCTCAAGCGTTTCGTACTTCCAAACTGCCATATCTCGCGAACGGATTGACCAATCCGCAAAATTTCTGTTGCATCTGAAAGTAGAAACTCGCCCGATTACAACACTATGCGTACTTTTCCCCTAGGCCGTTCTAGTTATTCGTTTCGAGCATCAGAACTGCGAAAATTTTGAGTTTCTCAAGCGTTTCTTACTTCCAAACTGCCATATCTCGCGAACGGATTGACCAATCCGCAAAATTTCTGTTGCATCTGAAGGTAGAAACTCGCCCGATTACAACGGTATGCGTACTTTTCCCCTAGGCCGTTCTGGTTATGCTTGTCGAGCATCAGAACTGCGAAAATTTTGAGTTTTTCAAGCGTTGCTTACCTCCAAACTGCCATATCTCGCGAACGGATTGACCAATCCGCAAAATTTCTGTTGCATCTGAAATTAGAAACTCGCCCGATTACAACACTATGCGTACTTTTCCCCTAGGCCGTTCTAGTTATTCGTTTCGAGCATCAGAACTGCGAAAATTTTGAGTTTCTCAAGCGTTGCTTACCTCCAAACTGCCATATCTCGCGAACGGATTGAACAATTCGCAAAATTTCTGTTGCATCTGAAAGTAGAAACTCGCCCGATTACAACGGTGGGCGTACTTTTCCCCTAGGCCGTTCTAGTTATTCGTTTCGAGCATCAGAACTGCGAAAATTTTGAGTTTCTCGAGCGTTTCTTACATCCAAACTGCCATATCTCGCGAACGGATTGATCAATCCCCAAAATTTCTGTTGCATCTGAAAGTAGAAATTCGCCCGATTACAAATGTATGCGTACTTTTCCCCTAGCCCGTTCTAGTTATTCGTTTCGAGCAACAGAACTGCGAAAATTTTGAGTTTCTCAAGCGTTGCTTACCTCCAAACTGCCATATCTCGCGAACGGATTGACCAATCCGCAAAATTTCTGTTGCATCTGAAAGTAGAAACTCGCCCGATTACAACGGTGTGCGTACTTTTCCCCTAGGCCGTTCTAGTTATGCTTGTCGAGCATCAGAACTGCGAAAATTTTGAGTTTCTCAAGCGTTTCTTACCTCCAAAGTGCCATATCTTGCGAACGGAATGACCAATCCGCAAAATTTCTGTTGCATCTGAAAGTAGAAAACTCGCCCGATTACAACGGTGTCCGTACTTTTCCCCTAGGCCGTTCTTGTTATTCGTTTCGAGCATCAGAACCCGCGAAAATTTTGTGTTTCTCAAGCGTTTCTTACATCCAAACTGCCACATCTCGCGAACGGATTGACCAATCCGCAAAATTTCTGTTGCATCTGAAAGCAGAAACTCGCCCGATTACAACGGTATGCGTTCTTTTCCCCTAGGCCGTTCTAGTTATTCATTTCGATCATCAGAACTGCGAAAATTTTGAGTTTCTCAAGCGTTGCTTACCTCCAAACTGCCATATCTCGCGAACGGGATTGACCAATCCGCAAAATTTCTGTTGCATCTGAAAGTAGAAACTCGCCCGATTACAACGGTGTGCGTACTTTTCCCCTAGGCCGTTCTAGTTATGCTTGTCGAGCATCAGAACTGCGAAAATTTTGAGTTTCTCAAGCGTTTCTTACCTCCAAAGTGCCATATGTCGCGAACGGAATGACCAATCCGCAAAATTTCTGTTGCATCTGAAAGTAGAAACTCGCCCGATTACAACGGTGTCCGTACTTTTCCCCCCCCCCCCCCCCCCCCCCCCCCCCCCCTAGGCCGTTCTTGTTATTCGTTTCGAGCATCAGAACCGCGAAAATTTTATGTTTCTCAAGCGTTTCTCACATCCAAACTGCCACATCTCGCGAACGGATTGACCCATCCGCAAAATTTCTGTTGCATCTGAAAGCAGAAACTCGCCCGATTACAACGGTATGCGTACTTTTCCCCTAGGCCGTTCTAGTTATTCATTTCGAGCATCAGAACTGCGAAAATTTTGAGTTTCTCAAGCGTTTCTTACATCCAAACTGCCATATTTCGCGAACGGATTGACCAATCCGCAAAATTTCTGTTGCATCTGAAAGTAGAAACTCGCCCAATTACAACGGTATGCGTACTTTTCCCCTAGCCCGTTCTAGTTATTCGTTTCGAGCAACAGAACTGCGAAAAATTTTGAGTTTTTCAAGCGTTGCTTACCTCCAAACTGCCATATCTCGCGAACGGATTGACCAATCCGCAAAATTTCTGTTGCATCTGAAAGTAGAAACTCGCCCGATTACAACGGTGTGCGTACTTTTCCCCTAGGCCGTTCTAGTTATGCTTGTCGAGCATCAGAACTGCGAAAATTTTGAGGTTTCTCGAGCGTTTCTTACCTCCAAACTGCTATATCTCGCGAACGGATTGACCAATTCGCAAAATTTCTGTTGCATCTGAAAGTAGAAACTCGCCCGATTACAACACTATGCGTACTTTTCCCCTAGGCCGTTCTAGTTATTCGTTTCAAGCATCAGAACTGCGAAAATTTTGAGTTTCTCAAGCGTTTCTTACTTCCAAACTGCCATATCTCGCGAACGGATTGACCAATCCGCAAAATTTCTGTTGCATCTGAAGGTAGAAACTCGCCCGATTACAACGGTATGCGTACTTTTCCCCTAGGCCGTTCTGGTTATGCTTGTCGAGCATCAGAACTGCGAAAATTCTGAGTTTTTCAAGCGTTGCTTACCTCCAAACTGCCATATCTCGCGAACGGATTGACCAATCGCAAAAATTTCTGTTTGCATCTGAAGGTAGAAACTCGCCCAATTACAACGGTATGCGTACCTTTCCCCTAGCCCGTTCTAGTTATTCGTTTCGAGCATCAGAACTGCGAAAATTTTGAGTTTCTCAAGCGTTTCTTTACCTCCAAACTGCCATATCTCGCGAACGGATTGACCAATCCGCAAAATTTCTGTTGCATCTGAAAGTAGAAACTCGCCCGATTACAACGGTGTGCGTCCTTTTCCCCCTAGGCCGTTCTAGTTATGCTTGTCGAGCATCAGAACTGCGAAAATTTTGAGTTTCTCAAGCGTTTCTTACCTCCAAACTGCCATATCTCGCGAACGGAATGACCAATCCGCAAAATTTCTGTTGCATCTGAAAGTAGAAACTCGCCCGATTACAACGGTATGCGTACTTTTCCCCTAGGCCGTGCTAGTTATTCATTTCCGAGCATCAGAACTGCGAAAATTTTGAGTTTCTCAAGCGTTTCTTACATCCAAACTGCCATATCTCGCGAACGGATTGACCAATCCGCAAAATTTCTGTTGCATCTGAAAGTAGAAACTCGCCAGATTACAACGGTGTGCGTACTTTTCCCCCTAGGGCCGTTCTAGTTATGCTTCTCGAGCATCAGAACTGCGAAAATTTTGAGTTTCTCGAGCGTTTCTTACCTCCAAACTGCCATATCTCGCGAACGGATTGACCAATCCACAAAATTTCTGTTTGCATCTGAAAGTAGAAACTCGCCCGATTACAACACTATGCGTACTTTTTCCCCTAGGGCCGTTCTAGTTATTCGTTTCGAGCATCAGAACTGCGAAAATTTTGAGTTTCTCAAGCGTTTCTTACTTCCAAACTGCCATATCTCGCGAACGGATTGACCAATCCGCAAAATTTCTGTTGCATCTCAAAGTAGAAACTCGCCCGATTACAACACTATGCGTACTTTTCCCCTAGGCCGTTCTAGTTATTCGTTTCGAGCATCAGAACTGCGAAAATTTTGAGTTTCTCAAGCGTTTCTTACCTCCAAACTGCCATATCTCGCGAACGGATTGACCAATCCGCAAAATTTCTGTTGCATCTGAAAGTAGAGACTCGCCCGATTACAACGGTTATGCGTACTTTTCCCCCTAGGCCGTTCTAGTTATTCGTTTCGAGCATCAGAACTGCGAAAATTTTAAGTTTCTCAAGCGTTTCTTACTTCCAAACTGCCATATCTCGCGAACGGATTGACCAATCCGCAAAATTTCTGTTGCATCTGAAAGTAGAAACTCGTCCGATTACAAACACTATGCGTACTTTTCCCCTAGGCCGTTCTAGTTATTCGTTTCGTGCATCAGAACTGCGAAAATTTTGAGTTTCTCAAGCGTTGCTTACCTCCAAACTGCCATATCTCGCGAACGGATTGAACAATTCGCAAAATTTCTGTTGCATCTGAAAGTAGAAACTCGCCCGATTACAACGGTGGGCGTACTTTCTCCCCTAGGCCGTTTCTAGTTATTCGTTTCGAGCATCAGAACTGCGAAAATTTTGAGTTTCTCGAGCGTTTCTTACATCCAAACTGCCATATCTCGCGAACGATTGACCAATCCGCAAAATTTCTGTTGCATCTGAAAGTAAGAAATTCGCCCGATTACAAATGTATGCGTACTTTTTCCCCTAGCCCGTTCTAGTTATTCGTTTCGAGCAACAGAACAGCGAAAATTTTGAGTTTCTCAAGCGTTGCTTACCTCCAAACTGCCATATCTCGCGAACGGATTGACCAATCCGCAAAAATTTCTGTTGCATCTGAAAGTAGAAACTCGTCCGATTACAACACTATGCGTACTTTTCCCCTAGGCCGTTCTAGTTATTCGTTTCGAGCATCAGAACTGCGAAAATTTTGAGTTTCTCAAGCGTTTCTTACCTCCAAAGGTGCCATATGTCGCGAACGGAATGACCAATCCGCAAAATTTCTGTTGCATCTGAAAGTAGAAAACTCGCCCGATTACAACGGTGTCCGTACTTTTCCCCTAGGCCGTTCTTGTTATTCGTTTCGAGCATCAGAACCCGCGAAAATTTTATGTTTCTCAAGCGTTTCTCACATCCAAACTGCCACATCTCGCGAACGGATTGACCAATCCGCAAAATTTCTGTTGCATCTGAAAGCAGAAACTCGCCCGATTACAACGGTATGCGTACTTTTCCCCTAGGGCCGTTCTAGTTATTCATTTCGAGCATCAGAACTGCGAAAATTTTGAGTTTACTCAAGCGTTTTCTTACATCCAAACTGCCATATTTCGCGAACGGATTGACCATTCCGCAAAATTTCTGTTGCATCTGAAAGTAAGAAACTCGCCCAATTACAACGGTATGCGTACTTTTCCCCTAGCCCGTTCTAGTTATTCGTTTCGAGCAACAGAACTGCGAAAATTTTGAGTTTTTCAAGCGTTGCTTACCTCCAAACTACTGCCATATCTCGCGAACGGATTGACCAATCCGCAAAATTTCTGTTGCATCTGAAAGTAGAAACTCGCCCGATTACAACGGTGTGCGTACTTTTCCCCATAGGCCGTTCTAGTTATGCTTGTCGAGCATCAGAACTGCGAAAATTTTGAGTTTCTCGAGCGTCTTCTTACCTCCAAACTGCTATATCTCGCGAACGGATTGACCAATTCGCAAAATTTCTGTTGCATCCGTGAAAGTAGAAACTCGCCCGATTACAACACTATGCGTACTTTTCCCCTAGGCCGTTCTAGTTATTCGTTTCAAGCATCAGAACTGCGAAAATTTTGAGTTTCTCAAGCGTTTCTTACTTCCAAACTGCCATATCTCGCGAACGGATTGACCAATCCGCAAAATTTTCTGTTGCATCTGAAGGTAGAAACTCGCCCGATTACAACGGTATGCGTACTTTTCCCCCTAGGGCCGTTCTGGTATATGCTTGTCGAGCATTCAGAACTGCGAAAATTTTGAGTTTTTCAAGCGTTGCTTACCTCCAAACTGCCATATCTCGCGAACGGATTGACCAATCCGCAAAATTTCTGTTGCATCTGAAGGTAGAAACTCGCCCAATTACAACGGTATGCGTACCTTTCCCCTAGCCCGTTCTAGTTATTCGTTTCGAGCATCAGAACTGCGAAAATTTTGAGTTTCTCAAGCGTTTCTTACCTCCAAACTGCCATATCTCGCGAACGGATTGACCAATCGCAAAATTTCTGTTGCATCTGAAAGTAGAAACTCGCCCGATTACAACGGTGTGCGTCCTT